>NC_058080.1:540934053-541272059 GCF_014858855.1 Bufo gargarizans | reverse complement strand
TCGGCGTCTGCATAGTAGTATGCATTGAGGCCAGGCTAGTACAGAGCAGTGTACAGAGTGTGTCCCAAGGTTTGAGACAACAGCACTTACAAGGGATTTCAGGGCCAGGTGTAATGACGCTAAGGAAACCCAGCCCTGTCAATCTACACAGCCTATGTGATTCTTTACATGTACACAAGGAATACATACGTACTTACTGTGCTCAGTTGCCTTTTCATATTTTTGTTTTGCAGCCTGAAGAAGGGAGAATTCATTTTCCCTGTCTGAAGCCATTGAGTAAGGCTACGTTCACATCTACATTTCTGATATCTGTCTGCTTCTGGCACAAATGCCGGCTATCAGTTGGACAAACAAAAGTTGCAGTCTTTGGCCAAAACTGGTATTTATGCTGGAAATCAACTAGATCACTTGCGGACCTCATTGCAGTCAATGGGGATTCGGCAGTGAAGTAGAGGATCCGGCAGGCTGCTCTGTGCTCGAACAGCCTACCAGAACTCCTAACGGAGATGTGATCAAGGCCTAAGTGAGAAGCAATGCTCTTGCTGACTCATCAGTCTACAGAAGTTAATTTGAATCCGATTCCAAAAAGGAATTGTGTTTGTGAACTATGAAATCACTGGAAATGGCCACAGATGAAAGGCAAATCTATCATTTACTGAGCATGTATTTTAGAATAAGAATGCCAGAGCATTTATAATAATTAGGGTAATGGTTCTCTTGTGTTTCTCATGCCAAAGCTTACATGAATGGCAATATCATGCCGACTGATCGATGATAAAGAGGCTAATTTTACATCTGTAACATAAGACTTGTAAAGTTTCCAGAACTTAATCGTTCTTGTAAAACATTAGGAGGGCATTCATTCCCTGTGTGCCAGAACTAATGTTTGCAAGCTGTACAGTTTTATGGAGATGACAGATGTTGCCCACTTCAAAACACTTTTTATAAGCTAGGGACCTGCCGAATGCTGATATCCATGCCGGCATGCGGGATACCCAAGAGACCTCATTATAGTCAATCAGATCCATCAAGCGCTGGCACTGTCCAACATGTAACATAGTAACATAGTATATAAGGTCGAAAAAAGACATCTGTCCATCCAGTTCGACCTGTTATCCTGCAAGTTGATCCAGAGGAAGGCAAAAAAAAAACTTTCAGGTAGAAGCCAATTTTCCCCACTTAAGGGGAAAAAAAATTCCTTCCTGGCTCCATTCAGGCAATCAGAATAACTCCCTGGATCAACGACCCCTCTCTAGTATCTATAGCCTGTAATATTATTACACTCCAGAAATACATCCAGGCCCAGCTTGAAGTCTTTTAGTGAACTTACCATCACCACCTCTTCAGGCAGAGAGTTCCATAGTCTTACTGCTCTTACCGTAAAGAATCCTTTTCTATGTTTGTGTACAAACCTTCTTTCCTCGAGGAGCAGAGGATGTCCCCTTGTCACAGTCATAGTCCTGGGGATAAATAGATGATGGGAGAGATCTCTGTACTAACCCCTGATATATGTATACATAGTAATTAAATCTCCCCTCAGTCGTCTTTTTTTCTAAAGTGAATAACCCTAATTTTGATCATCTTTCAGGGTACTGTAGTTCCCTCACTCTTGTAATTACTTTAGTTGCCATCCTCTGAACCCTCTCCAGCTCTGCTATGTCTGCCTTGCTCACAGGAGACTAGAACTGTAAACGGTACTCCATGTGTGGTCTGACCAGTGATTTGTAAAGTGGTAGGTCTATGTTCTCATCACGGGCATCTATGCCCCTTTTGATGCAACACATTATCTTATTGGCCTTGGCAGCAGCTGCCTGACACTGGCTTTTACAGCTTAGTTTGCTGTTCACTAAAATTCCTAGGTCCTTTTCCATGTCAGTGTTACCCAGTGTTTTACAATTTAGTATGTACGGGTGACTTGTATTATTCCTACCCATGTGCATAACCTTACATTTGTGAGTTTTAAACCTCATCTGCAACTTCTCTGCCCAAGCCTCCAATCTATCCAGATCCATTTGTAGCAGTATACTGTCCTCTTCCGTGTCAATTACTTTACACAGTTTAGTGTCATCTACAAAAATGTATATTTTACTGTGCAAGCCTTCTACAAGATCATTAATAAATATATTGAAGAGGATAGGGCCCAATACTGACCCCTGAGGTACTCCACTAGTGACAGGGACCCAATCTGAGTGTGTACTATTAATAACCACCCTCTGTTTTCTATTACTGAGCCAGTTACTTACCCACATACAGACATTTTCTCCCAGGCCAAGCATTCTCATTCTATAGACTAACCTTTTATGCTGTACAGTGTCAAATGCTTTGGAGAAGTCCAGATATACAAGATCCATAATTCGCCAATATCAAGCCTAGAACTTAACTCCTCATAGAAACTGATTAAATTAGTTTGACATGACCGATCCCTCATGAAGCCATGCTGATATGGCGTTATTTGATTATTTTCATTGAGGTGCTCCAAGATAGCATCTCTTAGAAAACCTTCAAACTGTTTATCCACGACGGATGTTAAACTTACTGGCCTATAGTTTCCGGGCTCTGTTTTTGGACCCTTTTTGAATATTGGCACTACATTTGCTATGCGCCAATCCTGTGAAACATTCCCTGTCAGTATAGAGTCCATAAATATCAGAAATAAGGGTCTGGCTATGACATTACTTAATTCTCTTATGATACGGGGGTGTATGCCATCTGGTCCCGGTAATTTGTCTATTTTAATCTCTTTAAGACACTGCTGTACTTCTTCCTGGGTCAGACAGGGCACTTTTAATTCTACATTTCATCTAAAGTTTTTTTTTCTTCAGTGAATACAGTGGAGAAAAAAAATATTTAATAGCTTTGCTTTCTCCTTATCGCTCTCTGCAACTCCCCCCTCATCACTCTGTAAAGGGCCGACACCTTCAGATTTATACTTTTTACCATTTATATAATTGAACAACATTTTTCGGGTTAATTTTGCACTTTGGCAATTAATCTCTCGGTCTCTAGTTTGGCAGCTTTTACTAGTTTTTTTACATGTTCTATTTTTTTTCTTATAGTTTTTCAGTGCTTCCTCACTACCCTCCTGTTTTAGTGATTTAAATGCTTTCTTTTTGTCATGTATTGCCTTCTTTACAGTTCTATTTATCCACATTGGTTTCTTCTTGTTCCTTAACCTTTTATTCCCATAAGGTATGCACAATTAGATTTTAGGAGGCTTTTAAAAATATCCCATTTTGTCCCAGTTAGTTAGGCCTATGGCCTCTCTTAGTTGTCTAAATTTAGCTTTTTTGAAGTTTGGTATTTTTGTTCCTCCCTGAAGAAACACTCTTTTGAATGATAATTGAAGGTTATTACTTTATGGTAACTATTTCCCAGGTGTCCCCCAACCTGCACATCTGTTGTTCTGTCATGTCCATTGGTTAATAATAAGTCTAGTATGGCCGTCCCTCTAGTCGGTCCTGAACCAATTGGGAAAGGTAATTGTCTTTCGTTATTGCCAAGAACCTGTTTCCTTTATGATATGTACAAGTTTCAGTTTCCCAGTCTATATCTGGGTAGTTGAACTCCCTCATAGCAACGACCTCATTATGTGTCGGGTTATTCTGGTTTTCTGTTCCTATGCCACAATAGAAAGGCAGAATTTTGGTAGAGATGTGAACCTAGCCTAATTCATCAGGTATGCTCATATCAATTGAAAATCTGTCAGCACTTTTGACCATGCTAAACTGCTGACAGCACCAGGTAGGGTCTGGAGAGGGCAGTACAAGCATACCTTTTTGGGAGCTTTTCTCATCAAGAGTAGTAAATAGAGAACTTACTCTAGGAATATGATATGATTGTATATCAACACAGAGTAGTATGATAGGTCACTCTCTATACTTGAACATGTCCACTTGACATACAGGGCTTTTGGCTTAAGGCTTTTATCAGAGTAACATATGTAGTTTTGACCTCACTAATGGAATTTCACCTAGACATTGTCGTGATTGCATTGTTCACACATCTACTTTTTTACCTATTTGTGAATCAAATGTGACAAAAAAAAAAAAAAAAAAATCGCTGTCCCTAGCTTGCCAGGGGGGCATGACTTAATGGGAAAGGGCATGACTTAATATGTAACTATGGGTGCTAAAACTAATAAAATTAGAGAAAAGTGTCTAGCCTTGCAATAAATGTATCATCCAGCCACTCTGATAAAAATCTAGCACATGTTTAAACTGTTTAAAGGCTATGAAAACCTTTGGGGGCATTTTTTTTAAGAATTTCATTTTACTTATTTTGGGCTTAAAATATTTTTTTCAATTGGTCTTTATTAAAATTATTCAGCAACTTTGTCATAAAGGGTTAACTTCTGCCTAGCTGTGAGAATCGTACTTTCACTTTGTGCCATCTAATAACTCTTATCTCTAAATTACTAATAGCTCAAAAACACTTATTTAAGCTACATTCTTATCAGTAAGAAAATAATTGAGCTATAAGGAGTGTTTATAAGGTCAGAGATATGGAGCCGTCAGCTGATCTGCCTGACAGAACACAGTAAAAAACACAAAGCATGTTACTAGAGAATTTAGAGGCTGTACAGAGAAAAGGGAACAAAATGTTTAATAAAGACAAATTTAAAAAAAGATTTTTAGCTCAAAATTAGTACAATGCAATAATAAACAAAGGTGTCCTGCTTAGAGCAGGTGCTGTCTAAAATGAATTTTAAAATAATTTACCTGTTAAATGTCAGACAGGTAGGGTATTACACCGCCACTCTGGTCCTGATGTTAATTAATCATGTGACTGCTACAGCTAATTACTGGTTTCATTGGACACTTGAAAATTTAAGCACACATAACTGCTGAGGCCAGTTGTTAACTGCAGCAGTTAGATGAACGGAACGTTAAAAGAGCTCAGCGGTGAACTAGCAAAACCATTAACAGATTTATTTAACCAATCACTGGCAACAGGAGTCATCCCAGAAGATTGGAAATTAGCAAATGTTGTGCCCATTCACAAGAAAGGTAGTAGGGAGGAATCGGGCAACTATAGGCCAGTAAGCCTGACATCAATAGTAGGGAAATTAATGGAACCCATACTTAAGGAGAGGATTGTGGAACATCTAAAATCCCATGGATTGAAAGATGAAAAACAGCATGGGTTTACTTGACGGAGATAATGTCAAACTAATCTTATAGATTTTTTTGATTGGGTGACTAAAATAATAGATGGCAGAGGTGCAGTTGACATCGCTTATCTAGACTTTAGTAAGGCTTTTGATACTATCCCACATAGAAGGCTTATCAATAAATTGCAGTCTTTGGACTTGGACTCCCATATTGTTGAATGGATTAGGCAGTGGCTGAGGGACAGACAACATAGGGTTGTAGTCTATGGAGTATATTCAGACCATGGTCTTGTTACCAGTGGGGTACCTCAGGGATCTGTTCTGGGATCCATATTGTTTAATACAAACCGGATTCCAAAAAAGTTGGGACACTAAACAAATTGTGAATAAAAACTGAATGCAATGATGTGGAGATGGCAAATGTCAATATTTTATTTGTAATAGAACGTAGATGACAGATCAAACGTTTAATCCGAGTAAATGTATAATTTTAAAGGAAAAATACGTTGATTCAAATTTTCACGGTGTCAACAAATCCCCAAAAAGTTGGGCCAAGTAGCAATAAGAGGCTGGAAAAAGTAAATTTGAGCATAACGAAGAGCTGGAAGACCAATTAACACTAATTAGGTCAATTGGCAACAATTGGATATAAAAAGAGCTTCTCAGAGTGGCAGTGTCTCTCAGAAGCCAAGATGGGTAGAGGATCACCAATTCCCACAATGTTGCGCAGAAAAATAGTGGAGCAATATCAGAAAGGTGTTACCCAGCGAAAACTTGCAAAGACTTTGCATCTATCATCATCAACTGTGCATAACATCATCCGAAGATTCAGAGAATCTGGAACAATCTCTGTTCGTAAGGGTCAAGGCCGTAAAACCATACTGGATGCCCGTGATCTCCGGGCCCTTAAACGACACTGCACCACAAACAGGAATGCTACTGTAAAGGAAATCACAGAATGGGCTCAGGAATACTTTCAGAAACCATTGTCAGTGAACACAATCCACCGTTGCCAGCTGAAACTCTACAGTGCAAAGAAGAAGCCATTTCTAAGCAAGATCCACAAACTCAGGCATTTTCACTGGGCCAGGGATCATTTAAAATGGAGTGTGGCAAAATGGAAGACTGTTCTGTGGTCAGACGAGTCACGATTCAAAGTTCTTTTTGGAAATCTGGGACGCCATGTCATCCGGACCAAAGAGGACAAGGACAACCCAAGTTGTTATCAACGCTCAGTTCAGAAGCCTGCATCTCTGATGGTATGGGGTTGCATGAGTGCGTGTGGCATGGGCAGCTTGCATGTCTGGAAAGGCACCATCAATGCAGAAAAATATATTCAGGTTCTAGAACAACATATGCTCCCATCCAGACGTCATCTCTTTCAGGGAAGACCCTGCATTTTTCAACAAGATAATGCCAGACCACATTCTGCATCAATCACAACATCATGGCTGCGTAGGAGAAGGATCCGGGTACTGAAATGGCCAGTCTGCAGTCCAGATCTTTCACCTATAGAGAACATTTGGCGCATCATAAAGAGGAAGGTGCAACAAAAAAGGCCCAAGACGATTGAACAGTTAGAGGCCTGTATTAGACAAGAATGGGAGAGCATTCCTATTTCTAAACTTGAGAAACTGGTCTCCTCGGTCCCCAGACATCTGTTGAGTGTTGTAAGAAGAAGGGGAGATGCCACACAGTGGTGAAGATGGCCTTGTCCCAACTTTTTGGGGATTTGTTGACACCATGAAATTCTGATTCAACATATTTTTCCCTTAAAATGGTACATTTTCTCAGTTTAAACTTTTGTTCCGTGATTTATGTTCTATTCTGAATAAAATATTAGAAGTTGGCACCTCCACATCATTGCATTCAGTATTTATTCACGATTTGTATAGTGTCACAACTTTTTTGGAATCCGGTTTGATGGAAGCATCTCAGGGCACTATAACAGTCATTACTGAGGGTATTATAGGGATCATTACTGGAGCCATTATGACATAATTTTAATATTGGGGGCACTATGGGAGCACTATTATTACAGGCAACACAATAGAGGGCATTATTATTGGTGGAAGTACTATAAGGGGCATTATTACTAAGGGTACAATGGGGGGCATTATTATTGCTGGGGGCACTATAGCGGACATTATTAATCCTGGGAGCACTATGTTTCATGCTGGGAACACCATACCACGCACACTATGGGAACATTATTATTACTGGAGACATAATACGGGGCATTGGTATAGGTGAAGGCACTGTAGGGGAATTCTTGCTGGGGGCACTATAGGGGTAATATTATTACTGGGGATGTTATTGACACTGTTGGGGCACCAAGATGGGGAGTTTGGGGGGAGACTGGGGGATGATGTAAAAGTGAGGAATCTAAGATTTCGGTGTGACAAATAGTGCAGAGACAAGATGTGACTGAAAAATGGGAATCTGGTCCAAATAGAAAAGATGAGGAAAGACAATATCTACAAAAATACGTCACTGGATGAATAGGTACATAGTGTTGTATTCTAAACATGCTAAAGGTAGGGTTGACTCTGTGCTGTGGCCCATGTCTGATCTCCTCTGCCCTACTCCACTGTGGTATTTAGTTCTGTTAGGGCCGTATTTTGTGCTGTATTGTGGGATTTGGATCTGATGGGGCAGTATTTTGTGTTCCATTGGTGTTATTAGGTTCTGCTGGGGCAGTATTATTATACTAGCAGTCCATGGCAACTGCTGTCCCACCTCATCTGATGGGTATGGCTGCCAGAACACTTTCTCTGGTGATAAATACCCATTAGTGTCTTCCTGTTGGTTATTAGAGATGGCCTTGCGGTTCGCCCGGTGGTCGTTTCGCGGCAAACTTTGCGCGTTCACAGTTCGCCGAACATGCGAACATATGGCGATGTCATGCCGGTTCCATATTCTTTTGCATTGCGCCAAACTTTGACCCATGACATATCCATCAGGTAGGATAGGACAGCCAATTGAGACGTTTCAGCACATGGACACACCCCTACCCTATCACAGAACCCGATCTGTCAGCCATTTTACATTCTGTGTTTTGCCAGTGTAGGGAGAGGTTGCTTTGTGGAGCAGGAACAGGCTGTTAGGGACACCAAACGCTAGCTAATAGGGCCACAAACATCCATTTAAGGACTGGTATAGGTGTGCTATCAATAGGTGTGATGTACTGAGGGGTGTGATATACTTATAATATATTTTCTAACATAGAAAGTATATTATAGTGCATTTGTATTGTGCAGCAGCTGTGTGCGGTTCTGCGATACCGCAGCTATACAGAGGGACAAACGCTATGGAACAACTAATTGCAATGGGTGTGATATACCTGTTGCCCCTAAAAAAACTGATTGAGGGGTGTGATATACCTTCGTCCACAAAATACTGAATGAGGTGTTCGATATACCTGCTTCCATCAAATATTGATTGAGGGGTGCGATATACCTGCTTCCACAAAATACTGATTAAGGGGTTTGATATACATGCTTCCACAAAATACTGATTGAGGTTTGTACGCCTGTCTCTTGCACGTATGCTAACTTGTTCTTGACCGTCTTTGAGGACAGGTTTGTCTTCACCATGGCCAATCCAATATATACAGCTATTTTTAAGATATGTCGGCGACGTATTTATAATCTGGTCGGGCACTGAGATGCAATGCAGGGAGTTTGTGTCCTATCTCAACAACAATAACAATATGAACATGAGATTCATCCTCAATTTTGGGGGTCAGTCTCTTGAGTTCTTGGATGTACATGTTGAGGCTGGTGAGAAAGGTATGCATACTAGCGGTCACCGTAAGACTACAGCCACGAACTCCCTTCTGCATCACAGGAGCTTTCACCCGGAGAGTGTCAAGAAATCCATACCTTACAGCCAATGCATGTGGTTAAGGCGGATTAACAACACGGAAGAAGGCTATAGGAGACAGTCAGTTTCCACCAAATATTGATTGAGACCTGCTATATAACTGCTTCCACAAAATACTGATTAAAGGCATTGATATACCTGCTTCCACCAAATATTGATTGAGGCCTGCCAGATACCTGCTTCCACGAAATACTGATTAAGGGGTTTGATATACCCGTTTTCACAAAATATTGATTGAGGCCTGCGATATATACCTGCTTCCACAAAAAAACTGATTAGGGGATTGATATACCTGCTTCCACCAAATATCGATTGAGGCCTGCGAGATACCGGCTTCCACAAAATACTGATTAAGGGGTTTGATATGCCTGCTTCCACCAAATATTGATTGAGGACTGCGATATACCTGCTTCCACAAAATACTAATTATGGGGATTGATATACCTGCTTCCACAAAATACTGATTGAGGTCTGCGATATACCTGCTTCTACAAAATACTGATTATGGGGATTGATATACCTGCTTCCACAAAATACTGATTGAGGACTATGATATACCTGTTTTCACAAAGTACAGATTAAGGGGATTGATATACCTGCTTCCACCAAATATTGATTGAGGCCTGCGAGATACCTACTTCCACAAAATACTGATTAAGGGGTTTGATATACCTTTTTCCACCAAATATTGATTAAGGCCTGCGATATACCTGCTTCCACAAATACTGCTCTTCTCTAGGGACTTAGGCACAGGGTAATTTTGAAAATGACAGGCAGAGGAAGAGGCAGGCCGTTCCGCAGGGGTTGGAGAAGGTGCGTGCGATTACTTCAAAGGACAGACCAGAGTTGCTTGAGTGACTCATTCAGCCTACCACTTTTGCATTCTCCTCCTCCTCTGTATCTGCACCCTCCTCACTCTCTTCTGTGTGCACCCCCAAAGACACGACCACCACCATCATAGCCCCTCCACTCGAGTCAGAGGAATTATTTTCCCATCCATTCCCAAACCTTACTGATGTGCAGCCATTCTTGACATCGGATGAGGAAGAGGAGGTAGCAACGGCTGCCACCCAGTGGTCTGACAACAGTACTCAGATCAGCCCAAGGAGGGAGGTCTCCTCTGTTGCTGCCTACTCCGAGATCTCAAATGTCAGTTCTGGTTAAGGTGACGATGATGACGTGTTGATGGACGTCATGTGGGTGCCCACAAGAGAGGAAGAGGAGGGGAGTTCAGAGGGATAGACGGAGCAGCAGAGAGGGAGGAGAAGGAGGAGAAGCAGACAGATCTCGCAGGACACAGGAGGCAAAAAGCAGACTGCAAATGTATCTGGAGCGAGCCATCCACCATGAACGATCACTTCTGGCGCTACCAGGATGCCGGCACATGGCTCCGCAGTGTGGGATTTTTTTTAACGTGTCAGCTGTTGACAATAGTGTTGACATCTGCAGCCTGTGCTGTCAACGCATAAGTCTCGGTAAGCCCAATACTCACCTAGGGACAACCGCCTTAAGAGGGCACCTGGCCTCCCATCACCGAGCAACGCCGTCTGAACCCACAAAGCCACACTCCCGGCACTCTACGTCCTGCCTCTTCTCCTTCTCCTCTCTCCTCCCATTTGTCCTTCACTCCACCTTCCACCGTTCCGTTGTCGCGTTCATCTGGCAGAAGGCAGGCTTCCATGGCCCAAATGTTCGAGCGTAAAAAGTTTATGACGCCGGATAACCCTCTTGCCCAACAGCTGACCCCTGACTTGTTGGAATTGCTAGGCCGCCAACTACTGCCATATAAACTCGAAGATTTTTTGAAAATCTGTGGCCATTGGCACACTGCAATGGAAGGTCCCCGGAAGGAAATATTTCTCCCAGAAGGGCATCAAAAAGCTATATGGCCAAGTTAGGCGGCAAGTGAATATATCTATGGCACACAGTGTCGGTGCCAAGATACATCTGACCACAGACACGTGGTCTAGAAAACACAGGCACTGGGTGAACATTCTGACGGCCATCAAGCATGTAACCCGTGGCTCCCGTGTGGCTTTGGTGTTACCGCCATGGATTGCATGCAGGCCTGCATCTTCTTCTCCTTCTCCATCCTCCGTCTCCTCATTTTCCACTGCTACCGCCTCTTCCTAAGCATCCCCCAAGCTCCCCAGAACCTATTTGACGTGCCAGTTGAGACGTTGCCTGCTATGCTTTCAGCTCTGCGGTCATGGGCCGATCAGTGGCTAACCCCGCTCAATTTGACAGTTGGTAAAGTGGTGTGCGAAAACAGTGCCAATCTGCTGAGCGAGCTGAAAAAGGGCAAAATGACACATGTGCCGTACATGGCACACGTCCTGAACTTAGCCGTGCAGCGATTTGTTACCAAATTGCGTCTTGCGTCAGGCCAGGAAAATCTCTGGCCATTTTAGAAGATCTTACACGGCCATGGTTCGCCTTGCTGACTTTCAGATGTCTGATTTGTGACAGCCCAACGCGCACCTTGTATATGCTTGATAGGCTGCTCCAGCAGCAACAAGCCATTAACGACTACATGTACGAACTCTGCAGGAGGACAGGTTCTGGGGAGCTTGGTTTCTTTTCACTGCACCACAGGATGCTCATGCACAACGCATGCAGACTTCTGCGGCCATTTGATGAGATCATCAAACTGGACAGTCGCAGCCAAGGCGCCATCAGTGACATCGTACCTTATGACTTCTTTCTGGAGCGTGCATTGTGTCGCGTCATTGATCAAGCCGTTGAGGAGCAGGAAGATGAGAAAGTCGCAATGCGGAATGAATTCCCAGGGGGGGGCTACTCCATCTGAGACAAGTCAGCAGTAATCTGAAGAGGAGTCAGAGGAGGATGGTGGCTGGAGGGAGGAGGAGGAGGAGCAAGAAGAGCAGGCTTTGAGGGGGGCTTTAAACTTTTCGGGGATCCCTGGTATTGTCCCTGGCTGGGGGGAGGAGACCGAGGATGACATTCTCCTGGGTGATGATCAGGATACAGGGTGCTCCACTGCTTCCAATTTAGTGGAAATGGGGGCCTTCATGCTCCAGTGTTTGAAGAGGGACCCCCGTATAAAAAGCATAAAAGGCAAGGACCAGTACTGGGTGGCAACATACTTAGACCCCCGGTACAAACACAAAATGGCAGCATCACAGGGTTACCAGCATCACAGGGCTGGCAGAATGCAGCATTTCCAGGCCTTGCAGGCACTGGCAGAGGAATTTTCACCCACAGCTATAAAGGTGCGGGTACCAATCCTTCCATGCCTGCAAGAAGAGGGTGGTTTGAAGATGTGTCACTTCGGATATGAGATCGTTCTTTCAGCCAACCCATCAACAGCCGCTCTCCGGATCCAGCCTCAGGAAAATCCTAGACCAATAGGTGTCCAACTACATTGGGTTAACAGCAAATGTGGATGCTCTGAGAATCGAAGAACCCCTGGACTACTGAGTGTGACTTGACCTGTGGCCAGAGCTGGCACAATTTGCTATGGAACTCTTGACTTGCCCCTCATCGAGTGTCCTGTCTAAAAGAAGGGAGGGGGGGGGGGGAATCGTGACCGATAAGTGCACTCGCCTAGCTCACGACAGTGTGGACTACCTCACATTTCAAAAAATAAATGAGGCATGGATCTGAGGAATTCAACACCTGTGACGACCACGTGTAATTGCATTTCCTCATGCCAGCCCACACACATCTGCCACCACCCAGAACAAAGAATGTTCCTTGTCTTATGTATATACAGCTGCATAAAAGATCTTTTCTGTCAGGTGAATGCCTATTTTTGGGCCCTGTACTGGCCTACAGTAAAATTTGTATCCAGTGACCGCCTCATGTACCTCCAGCCACATCATCACTAGTTCTTTTCTGTAAGGTGAATGTCTAATTTTGGGGGCCTGTACTCCAGTGACCTCCAGTAAACTTTTTAGCCAGTGACCGCCTAAAGTACCTCCAGCCACATCATCACACGTTCTTTTCGGTCAGGTGAATGCCTAATTTTGGGAGCCTGTACTCCAGTGGCCTACAGTAAAAATTGTATCCAGTGACCGCCTAAAGTACCTCCAGGCACATCATCACAAGTTCTTTTCTGTGAAGTGAATGCCTAATTTCTGGGGCCTGTACTGGCCTACAGTAAAATGTGTATTTAGTGACCGCATAATGTACCTCCAGCCACATTATCGCAAGTTATTTTTTGTCAAATGAATGTCTAATTTTTGGGGCCTGTAATGGCCTACAGTAAAATTTGTATCCAGTGACCGCCTAATGTACCTCCAGCCACATCATCACAAGTTTTTTTCTGTCAGGTGAATGCCTAATTTTTGGGGCCTGTACTGGCCTACAGTAACATTTGTATCCAATGACCGCATAATGTACCTCCAGCCACATCATCGCAAGTCCTTTTCTGGCTGGTGAATGCCTAATTTTGGGGGCCTGTACTGGCCTACAGTAACATTTGTATCCAGTGACCGCCTAATGTATCTATAGCCACGTCATCACAAGTTCTTTACTGTCAGGTGAATGCCATATTTGTGGGGCTTGTACTAGCCTACAGTAACATTTTTATCCAGTGACCGCCTAATGTACCTCCAGCCAAATCATCACAAAATCTTTTCTGTCAGGTAAATGCCTAATTGTTGGGGCCTGTACTGGCCTACAGTAAAATTTGTATCCAGTGACTGCCTAAAGTACCTCCAGCCACATCATCACAAGTTCTTTTCGGTCAGGTGAATGCCTAATTTTGGGAGCCTGTACTCCAGTGGCCTACAGTAAAAATTTTATCCAGTGACCGCCTAAAGTACCTCCAGGCACATCATCACAAGTTTTTTTCTGTCAGGTGAATGCCTAATTTTTAGGCCTGTGCTGGCCTACAGTAACATTTGTATCCAGTGACCGCTTAATGTACCTCTAGCCACATCATCACAATTTCTTTTCTGTCAGGTGAATGCTTAATTTTTGGGGCCTATACTGGCCTACAGTAAAATTTGTATCCAGTGACCATCTAATGTACCTCTAGCCACATCATCACAATGCCTAATTTGTAGGGCCTGTACCAGCCTACAGTAAAATTTTTATACAGTGACCATGTAATGTACCTCTAGCCACATCATCACAAGTTTTTTTTCTGTCAGGTAAATGCCTAATTTTTGGGTCCCGTACTGACCTACAGTAAAATGTGAATCCAGTGACCGCACAATGTACCTCCAGCCACATCATCACAAGTTCTTTTCTGTAAGGTATATGCCTAATTTTTGGGGTATGTACTGGTAGACAGTAAAATTTGTATCCAGTAACCACCTAATGTACCTCTAGCTACATCATCATAAGTTTTTTTCTGTCGGGTGAATGCCTAATTGTTGGGGCCTGTAATGGCCTACAGTAAAATTTGTATAAAGTGACCGGCCAATGTACCTCCAGCCACATCATCACAAGCACTTTTCTGTCAGGTGAATGCCTAATTTGTAGGGTCTGTATTGGCCTACAGTAAAATTTTTATACAGTGACCATCTAATGTACCTCTAGCCACATCATCACAAGTTCTTTTCTGTCAGGTGAATGCCTAATTTGTAGGGCCTTGTACCGGCCTACAGTAAAATTTTTATACAGTGACCATCTAATGTACCTCTAGCCACATCATCACAAGTTCTTTTCTGTCAGGTGAATGCCTAATTTGTAGGGCCTGTACCGGCCTACAGTAAAATTTTTATACAGTGACCATCTAATGTACCTCTAGCCACATCATCACAAGCTCTTTTCTGTCAGGTGAATGCCTAATTTTTTGGGCCTGTACTCCCGTGGCCGACAGTAAAATTTGTATCCAGTGATCGCCTAAAGTACCTCCAGGCACATCATCACAAGTTACTTTCTGTCAGGTGAATGCCTAATTTGTGGGGCATGTACTGGCCTACAGTAAAATGTCAATCCAGTGACCGCCTAATATACCTCTAGCCACATCATCACAATTTCTTTTCTGTCAGGTAAATGCCTAATTTTTGGGGCCTGTACTGGCCTACAGTAACATTTGTATCCAGTGGCCACCTAATGTACCTCCAGCCACATCATCACAAGTTCTTTTCTGTCAGGTGAATGCCTAATTTTTGGGGTCTGTACTCCATTTGCTTACAGTACAATTTTTATCCATTGACCGGCTAATGTACTTCCAGCCACATCATCACAAGTTCTTTTCTGTCTGGTGAATACCTAATTTTTGGGTCCTGCACTTCTGTGGCCTACAGTAAAATTTGTATCCATTGACAGCTTAAAGTACCTCCAGCCACATCATCACAAGTTCTTTTCTGTCAGTTGAATGCCTAATTTTTGGGGCCTGTACTAGCCTACAGTAACATTTGTATCCAGTGGCCGCCTAATATACCTCCAGCCACATCATCACAAACTCTTTTCTGTCAGGTGAATGCCTAATTTTTGTGGCCTGTACTGGCCTACTGTAACATTTTTAGCCAGTGACCACCTAATGTACATCCAGCCACATCATCACAAGTTCTTTTCTGTCTGGTGAATGCCTAATTTTTGGGGCCTGTAATTTGTATCCAGTGACCGCCTAATGTATCTATAGCCACATCATCACAAGTTCTTTACTGTCAGGTGAATGCCATATTTGTGGGGCTTGTACTGGCCTACAGTAAAAAAATTTATCCAGTGACCGCCTAATGTACCTCCAGCCAAATCTCTTCCCACCCCAAAGAAATCTCAGTAGAATATCCAGTATTTTTTTAAAGAATGATTTGGGAATGGGTATCGGAAGAGTCTGAATATAGTACAGGGTAGTAGGCAGAAGGATAGTTTTAAATAAAGTCCTACGTCCAAACCATGAGACATATGGACGTCCCATGAGCTAATAGTATCGGAGGGGTACAAAGTTTTCATGACATAAGCGGGAGAAATCCGGGGTAAGTTTTATCCCTAAAAATGTAATATGGTTTGTAGACCATAGAAAGGGTGTAATCTTTTTCAAAACTTCAAAATCACTTGACTCTATAGACATGTATAGCACTATAGATTTAGTCAGATTCACCGAAAAGTTGGACATGTCGGAAAAAATTTGAAGCGTCGACATGATGGCTGGAAAGGCAATTATAGCGTTAGAGATCAGCAACAGAACGTCATCAGCGAATGCTGCTGTCTGATGTACTGATGATCCTACTGAAAGTCCTGCTATCTCCTCATGTTTTCGAAAGGATTGCAAAAAAGTCTCAATCACTAGTACGAACAACAATGGAGAGAGAGGGCAACCCTGTCTCGTGCCATTTGATATTTGGAACATGGGAGACAGCATGCCATTCACCAGAATCCTTGCAGTAGGTGAGTTATACATTGCCATGACAGCGGCAATAAAGGAATCCAGGATGCCTACCTGTTCAGGGGAGATAAGGTCCAGCAAATATACCTTAAGCCTATTGGCAAGTAATTTTGCATATAGTTTTAGGTCATTATTAAGTAATGAGATATTATTAAGTAATGAGAAATGGTCTATAGCTGGCACACAGTGAGTGATCTTTCCCGGGTTTGGGTATAATAGTCACCTGGGCTGATAGCATATCCCTTGTAAACTCTGCTCCTTCTCTGACAGCGTTGCAAACTTTCAATAGGTCACATAATAGTCCACTGGCAAACCATCTGGTCCAGGGCTTTTGTGAAGAGGAGAGTCTTTCAATGCAGTTTGTAATTTGCCAAGTGTGAAAGCGGTGTTCAATGTTGCAACCCGTTCATAGCTGAGGGACGGCAAATTTATGGTTTTTAACCATTCGTCAATTAGACGATTTCTTTCTGCATATTGTGCAGGGGATTGTGCCTCCCTTAAATTATAAAGTTGGCTGTAAAATTTGCTAAACTGTTCAGCAATCAATTCAGTCAGGCCGGACGAGGAGCGCAGCGGTGGGGGAGGCCGTTCATGAAGAGGCGGCTGGCAATGAAGGGACAGGCGAGGTAGCGGTTAAGTGGTTGAGGTAGGGAAAGCTGGGGGCGCGAGTTGCTAGGGGAGCGAGGGGTGTGGCCAGCAGACAAGAGGGAGGAGGAGGCGGGAGCAGGAGCATTGCGGCCAGGGCAGGAAACAAAGCGGTCAGGCTGTGCGATGGCGGCGCCGGTGATGTCTGTGGAGGAGATGTTGGAGTGTCTGAGGAGGGAGGCGGAGGTGCGGGGGCCTGGCTGGCTGCAGGAGCAGGTGGGTGCATGCAGAGTTTTGCCTGCTCCTGTAGCAGCCCCTACTGAACGGGCGGCCCAGCCGCGGCGGGGTCACCCACCGGCGCGCCTAAGCTCTGAAAGCACCCCCTGGGTCCGGCGCCGATTAGGGAGCCCCTCTGCGGACCCTCCACGGCGGAGAGTGGCCGCTCAGCCATCAGCGAGTCGCTCTCGCCGCTGGAGGAATCCCACTACACGGCGGGGCCCTGAGAGGAGCGGGACGCCCCTTTCCACGTTCCCTGCGGCAGTCATGGTGGATGCGGGACCAGCAACGGTGGACCGGCCCGGTCCTTCCTACAGCGGGCGGTCCACTCGGCTTCTTGATGGGATCCGGGTGCTTGGGGCTGCATTGGATGGAGGGGAATACCCGTGCAGGCCCAGGGAAGATCAAGGTGGAGAGGAAGAGTGTCCCCCTGTCGTGGCGGACGCCGTGTTTCCGGCCCGTGGGCCTTCCAGCGTGGTCCAGAGGGTCGTGCAGGTGGTCCAGGAGGAGCAGCCGTCGACGTCCAGGAGCTACGCCGGTGAAGTGTCCGTGTGATGGGAGTCAGGATCGGCGGCAGCGGGAGTCGCAGCGCCCGTGGTGCCTGGTGAGATTCGATGGGGTCCCATTTTAGCGCAGGTCTTCCCAGTGGGGGGTGCTGGGGGTGGGACGGCCATGGGCGAGTTAGGTAAGGGGTTGGGGCAGTTTTTGGGTGGACTGGCGGGATGGTTGTCTAGCTTGGGGTCGGTCGGGGGGTCGCCATTGCCGGGATGGGGAGTGTTGCCGGGGTCGGTGGCTGGGACGCCGGGGGGGGCGGCTGGGTCGGTGTTGGTTGAGACTCAGGTGGGGGAGGATGAGGAGGGGCAGAGGTTGGATGACAGGGCGCGCGGCAAGGTGTATGTGTGCTTTGAGGGCCCCCTGGGGGCCCATTTGAAGCAGGAGGTGAGGGAGAGGATATGGAAGGGGGAGTATGTGGAGATATTTTCGCTGCTCCCATTGGAAAGGTTTAACTTGGATAGGGGGAAGAAGGATGAGGGTAAGAAGGTGGAGGAGGAGGATAAGCGGCGGCATCGGTTGATCCCACGCACACTTGCTAATTGGCAGCAAGCGTTTGCCATATTAGCAAGTGTCATTGGGGAGAGGTCCCCGGAATGCTGTTCAGCCCTGTTTTGCTATCAGGATGCCATAGGGGAAGCGTATCGGGTTTACGGGGGGGGTGGGCTGGCTCTGTTATGATGAGCAGTTCCGGCAGCGTAAGGCGGTGAGGCCTGATATCCGGTGGGACCATAAGGATATTGGGTTATGGCTGAGGGTGACGGCACCGCCTAGGGCTGGGCAGTCCTTTTGGGGGGAGCCCGGGGGGTCCTCTCCGGGGGCGTTGGCGGCTGCGTCGGCAAAAGGGCTGTGTTTCCTCTTTAATGAGGGAAACTGCAGAGTTGGGGCTAAGTGCAAATTCAAGCACGAATGCACAGTGTATGGGGGCTCCCATGGAGCTAGCCGTTGCTTTAAGGGGGGAAAGCAGAGGGGGGGTGAGGGTGCTGGAAAAGGGACTGACTCATGTGCGGGTGGCAGAGATGCAGGAGTTTCTAGATAGGTATCCGGATCGGGAGGCGGCCAGGTTGTTGGGGGACGGGTTTAGGTTTGGGTTTCGCATTCCTTCAGTTGTGGCGGCGGGGCCTATTGTCCATAAGAACCTTAGGTCTGCGCTTGAGCATGCGGGGGTAGTGGAGGAAAAATTGAGGAGGGAGGTGAAGTTGGGGCGGATGGCGGGCCCGTTCGGGGAGCCGCCGCTTCCGAATCTTAAGGTGTCTCCTCTGGGGGTGGTGCCAAAGAAGGAGCCGAATAAGTTTCGGCTCATTCACCATTTGTCTTACCCGAAAGGTGCGTCGGTCAATGACGGTATAGATCCTGAGCTTTGTTCGGTGGTCTATACTTCCTTTGACGCGGCTGTTAGTTGGGTGAGGCGGTTGGGGCGGGGGACATTGTTGGCTAAGGTTGATGTTGAAGCGGCTTTTCGTTTGCTTCCGGTTCATGTGGAGAGCATGGGTTTGTTGGGCTGTTTTTGGGAGGGGGAGTATTTTGTCGATAGGTGTTTGCCTATGGGGTGCTCCCTCTCGTGTGCATATTTTGAGACTTTTAGCTAGTTTTTAGAGTGGGTGGTGGTGGAAGTGTCGGGTTGTCCGTCGATTATTCATTATCTGGATGACTTTTTGTGTTTGGGGCCGGCGGATTTGCTGGTCCGTTCTTTGTTGTTGCACACGGTGCAGTCGGTTTTTGCGCGTTTTGGGGTGCCGTTAGCGCGGGAGAAGACGGTGGTTCCGGTGACTGAGTTGTGTTTTCTGGGGATTGTCATAGATACAGAGCAGATGGAGTGTAGGCTTCCGGAGCATAAGTTACTGGATTTGCGTCGGGGGATTGATAGGGCTATAGGGAAGGAGAAGATTAGGTTGCAGGATTTGCAGTCGTTGTTAGGGAAGCTTAATTTCGCATGTCAGATTATGCAGATGGGTAGGATTTTCTGCAGACGGTTGGCTGCAGCAACGTCAAGGGTGTCAGCGCCTTATCACTTCATTAGGTTGGGGAAAGAGTTAAAAGGGGATCTGAGGGTGTGGGCGGAATTTTTGGGTCAATACAATGGGCGGACGTTAGTGGTGGGGGAGTTGTGTGATAGTGTGGATTTTGAGTTGTATACAGATGCGTCGGGGGTGTGGGGTTTGGGGCTTATTGCCAGGGTCAATGGTGTGCGGGCGGGTGGCCGGAGTCGTGGGTGATTCGGGGTTGGGTGAAGAATGTGGCGTTGTTAGAACTTTTTCCCATTATCATGGCGGTTGTGTTGTGGGGGGAGAAATTTGAGAATAGGAAGGTGCAGTTTCATTGCGACAATCTGGGGGTGGTTCAGGCTATCAACAGTTTGTCCGTGTCTTCCCCGCCGGTGGTTCGGCTTTTGCAGTTTTTGCTATTGCGCTGTTTGTCGATTAATGTATGGTTGGTGGTGGTGCATGTGGCTGGTGTGTCTAATTCTGTGGCTGATTCTCTTTCTCGTTCACAGTGGGAGCGGTTCCGGCTTCTAGCACCAGAAGCGGAGGTGGAGGGTCTGGAGTGTCCGCCGTGGCTCTGGGGGATCCTGGAGGAGAAGTGATGGGGTTGTTACTTGGAGGGAGTATGGTAAGGCGTGGACGACCTGGGAGTGTTGGAATAGGACCGGGGGGACTGGTGTTGGTTCCGGTAGTATGTGTATGAGCACCAATGTTTATCTATATGATTGGTTTAACACTGTTGTTATGCAAACTTTTCTACTGCCTATATAAGGCCAAGCAATAGCATAATAAAGTTAGAGTGATACCTGTGTATGTGTGTCATGTTATTGCCAACTGAGAAATATCTCTCCTGACGTCAGTGACATCCAACCAAGGTGGTCGTAGAGGTCAAGAAAGGTCCAAATCCTTTCAGTCCGGGTGAAGGCCATACAGCCTCTTCTAAAAGGAGTAGAACATCTAAGATAATGGTGGAAGCTAAATGTTCTTCTGACTCAGATCCTCCATCTCCAGATATAAATGAAGGAGGAGACATTGTTGCACAGTACGATGTTGACAATGCTGGAAACTCCTTGAAGTCCTTTAAAAAACTAGACAAAGATCTAAAGCCAAAATTCAGAAAGAGCGAGCGTAAAAAAGAGCGCAACCTTTATAAGTTTCGGTGGAAGCAGGTACAACATCTCTCCAGTCAGTTCTGGAAAAGGTGGAGAAGAGAGTACCTCTGCCTCTTGTAAGAGCACAGAAGGTGGCAAGAACCAAGGCCTAATTCAAAGGAAGGAGATTTTGTTCTGTTAAGAGACAAACAAGTTGATCGTCTCGACTGGCCTACTGGACTTATTACTAAAGTTGTTTCCAGTTCGGATGGGAAGGTTCGTAAGGTGGAAATAAGAACCGTGAGAGATTGAGTAACCAAGACCTTCTTCCGCCCTGTTACAGAAGTTGTGTTACTCATGCCTGCAGAACTTCCATGTTGAGATCCCTTTCTACCAAATATGCTCAACATCTTCTAAGACTGTTTCCAGTACCAGATCTATGGCCCGAACTGAAGACTTATCCTTTTTTGATTTGATTAATGTTCATTGCATGTTTCCTTTTCAGGTAGCTGGACATTATTTGCATCTGCAAGCTATTGGTATTTTTACAATTCCATTGTATGCATATATATAGTGGTATCTACCGATACCAGACGGGGAGTGTTCTGTTCCAGTATCTTGCATTGCATTTTGGTATGCTCCTCTCTCCCCCCACCCCCTTGTTTTCAGGCTTCTAGTTAGTTTAGCCTAGCCACTCCCTGTTTTCCCAGTGATGCCTTGCGCTCATAGTGTGCTCATCTTTCTGAGTAGCAGCATCTATCTTCTGAGTTAGGAGTTATTGTTGGCATAATTCTTTTACCATCTGGATTACCCTGCAACATCTTGTAATATAATCTCTGTATTAAAAGGCTACTTGATTAACGCCTGGGTGTCTGATACGTAAGCTGTAAGTGGAGAAAGTCAAATTCAACAAGTCACTCTCGCTGCTCTACACAGGTGCGTGATTGTATATAGCTGACTTTTGAAACGCCACATAAGCCTTCTGCTTGCACTCACGTATTCAGTTGACAAAGCGATTATATTTTCTTTAAGAAATTTAGCCACAGCTATAAAAAAAGCTTGAGATTAATGTCCATTTGAAATACCCATTTGTGCCCAAGCTTTAACTTCCTCACAGATTTCTTGAGATTCTTCAAAATCTCCACAGAATTTTCATTCCTTGTAATGGCATCTATTTTATTAAGTGCACTGGTCCCTCTTGCAGCAAAGCATCCCCACAACATGATGCAGCCACCCCTGTGCTTTACAGTTGGAATGGTGTTCTTTGGCTTGCAAGCCTCCATGTTTTTCCTGCACACATAACGATGGTCATTATGACCAAACAGTTACATTTTTGCTTCATAAGACCAGAGAAAATTTGTCCAAAAAATAAGATGCCCCCAGGTGCAGTTGCAAACTTTAACCTGGCTTTTTAATGTCGGTTTTTGGAGCAGTGGCCTCTTCTTTGCTTGAGTAGCCTTTCAGGTAATTTCAATGCATCAACCCAGAGGGGAGGCGAGGAGGATTGGAGAGGCAATTGTCACCTTGAGGGAATGTAGTAGTAGTAGTAGTAACAGTTTACAGTAGCAATCTCTGTGGCTGTCCCTGGGGCTGTGTACTGATCGGAGGGTGCACTCTTTCTATCCTTAGGGCTCACTCTGGTCTTGGGGCACCCTTGATTTTAGGTTTCTCTGAATGCAAGTCAGGATGTCAGGTGGAACGGCCGGCGAATAGTGGAGTCAGTAACTAGGCCAGTTGGTATCAATAAATAAGTCTCTCTTTAATAAATAGCAGAATATGAATAGTAATGGCAGCTTATGGACAGTAGCAATGATAGAGATAGTAGTACTCCCTGCCTCTCTCTAAAGTCTGTCTGCACAACCTTAGTCAATTCATGGGCTCAGGGGTGCAGATTTGCGATACAGTTGGCCACACTGTCTCCAGATATGGAAAGATGTGGTAGCAATGTTCCCTCTCGCCGCAGTAAGGTCTCTCTGCCATAAACGTGCACAATACCTTGCTGTCTAACTTCAAATACACAGCCTTGTAGATTCTGAACCTTCTAATCTTCCTTCTCTCTGGAGCACTTTTAATGATAAAGTAGGTTCCTTGGCTGTAGAAGTCTCAGAGATGAAGGATGTGGCCTAGCTTTGAGGGGGTTGCACATGTACCTCTTCACTGTTTCTCAGGCAGAACTAGCATAATTAATCAGGGGGCAGACCCAGGTTCATCAACAGTAAGAGACAATGTCTTAACGCTTAACTGTTCATACGATGCCATTAGGTACACAAACAGCAAATCACAACATTTAACTTAGCAATATAACATTATAGAACTTAAAGGGGTTTTCTCATCTCAGACAATTGGGCCATATCGCTAGGATATGCCCCCATTGTCTCATAGGTGCGGGTCCCACCGCTGGGACCCGCACCTACAGTACAGACCAAAAGTTTGGACACACCTTCTCATTCAAAGAGTTTTCTTTATTTTCATGACTATGAAAATTGTAGATTCACACTGAAGGCATCAAAACTATGAATTAACACATGTGGAATTATATACATAACAAAAAAGTGTGAAACAACTGAAAATATGTCATATTCTAGGTTCTTCAAAGTAGCCACCTTTTGCTTTGATTACTGATTTGCACACTCTTGGCATTCTCTTGATGATCTTCAAGAGGTAGTCACCTGAAATGGTTTTCACTTCACAGGTGTGCCCTGTCAGGTTTAATAAGTGTTATTTCTTGCCTTATAAATGGGGTTGGGACCATTAGTTGCATTGTGGAGAAGTCAGGTGGATACACAGCTGATAGTCCTACTGAATAGACTGTTAGAATTTGTATTATGGCAAGAAAAAAACAGCTAAGTAAAGAAAAACAAGTGGCCAAAATTACTTTAAGAAATGAAGGTCAGTCAGTCTGAAAAATTGGGAAAACTTTGAAAGTGTCCCCAAGTGCAATCACAAAAACCATCAAGCGCTACAAAGAAACTGGCTCACATGCGGACCACCCCAGGAAAGGAAGACCAAGAGTCACCTCTGCTGCGGAGGATAAGTTCATCCGAGTCACCAGCCTCAGAAATCGCAGGTTAATAGCAGCTCAGATTAGAGACCAGGTCAATGCCACACAGAGTTCTAGCAGCAGACACATCTCTAGAACAACTGTTAAGAGGAGACTGTATGAATCAGGCCTTCATGGTAGAATATCTGCTAGGAAACCACTGCTAAGGACAGGCAACAAGCAGAAGAGACTTGTTTGGGCTAAAGAACACAAGGAATGGACATTAAACCAGTGGAAATCTGTGTTTTGGTCTGATGAGTCCAAATTTAAGATCTTTGGTTCCAACCACTGTGTCTTTGTGCGACGCAGAAAAGGTGAACGGATGGAATCTACATGCCTGGTTCCCACCGTGAAGCATGGAGGAGGAGGTGTGATGGTGTGGGGGTGCTTTGCTGGTGACACTGTTGGGGATTTATTCAAAATTGAAGGCATACTGAACCAGCATGGCAACCACAGCATCTTGCAGCGGCATGCTATTCCATCTGGTTTGCGTTTAGTTGGACCATCATTTATTTTTCAACAGGACAATGACCCCAAACACACCTCCAGGCTGTGTAAGGGGTAGTTAGTTGACCATGAAGGAGAGTGATGGGGTGCTGCGCCAGATGACCTGGCCTTCACAGTCACCGGACCTGAACCCAATCAAGATGGTTTGGGGTGAGCTGGACCGCAGAGTGAAGGCAAAAGGGCCAACAAGTGCTAAGCATCTCTGGGAACTCCTTCAAGACTGTTGGAAGACCATTTCAGTTCTTGAAGCTCATCAAGAGAATGCCAAGAGTGTGCAAAGCAGTAATCAAAGCAAAAGGTGGCTACTTTGAAGAACCTAGAATATTACATATTTTCAGTGGTTTCACACTTTTTTGTTATGTATATAATTCCACATGTGTTAATTCATAGTTTTGATGCCTTCAGTGTGAATCTACAATTTTCATAGTCATGAAAATAAAGAAAACTCTTTGAATGAGAAGGTGTGTCCAAACTTTTGGTCTGTACTGTATATATGCTTTTACTGCTGTTTGTTGTCCTCTTTAAACGGATAGTTTAGCCTTATGTTGTGTTCATTTTTACCAAATGCTGCATTACAGAGGCAGAAGGTGTATTGCATACACTCACATATAAAGGTATTTCTATAGATGAGCTGCACTCTAGCTGCATACAGTATTTAACATTCAGTATATGAGGCCATTGAGTAACCCTTATTGGTGACCTGTAGACATTACCAAGTTGCTCAATCCCTGTCTCCAATACAGTTCACTAAATTTCTATCCGCTTGCATTTTAATACTTTTGCCTTAAAAGTTAGGCTATTTTCACACTTGCGGCAGAGTGATCCGGCAAGCAGTTCCATCGCCGGAACTGCCTGTCGGATCCGGCAAAACGTATGCCAACTGATGGCATTAGTAAGACTGATCAGTCTTAAAAATGCATGATCAGTCAAAAAAATTCATTGAAATCCCAGATCCGTCTTTCATCCGTGTAATCCAGCAAAACGGTTCCGGCATTTACTTTTTTCACCTTTTTTTCGGCCTGCACAAGGACGAACCCGGCATTCCGGTATTTTGAATGCCGGGTCCGGCACTAATACATTCCTATGGAAAAAAATGCTGTATCCAGCATTCAGACAAGTCTTCAGTTTTTTTCGCCAGAGATAAAACCGTAGCATGCTACGGTTTTCTCTTTTGCCTGATCAGTCAAAATGACTTAACGGAAGAAATCCTTATGCATCCTAAATGGATTACTCTCCATTCAGAATGCATGGGGATATACCTGATCAGTTATTTTCCGGCATTGAGCCCTTTTGACGGAACTCAGTGACGGAAAAGAAAAACGCTAGTGTGAAAGTACCCTAATACTGCAAAAATGAAAGCAACTTTATATTATTTTTAAAAGGATTTGACAAAATAAAATCTTTACAGTTGCATATAGTTAGCAATAATTTTGTATTATTTAAATGGACCAAATATATGTTTCTTTTATTATTTTTGAGATAAAGAAATGTTTGGATGTGTTTCTATTGTCTACCATAAGCTATTACAAAGGGCAAAAAAATGGGAAAATAAAATGAAAGATGATGACGTTCGACACATACTGTACTTTCAAATACGTTGCACTCTGAGAAAACTTATGCATATTATACTTATACATTTTCTATACATATTTTTAGGCAAAAAAAAAGTTTCCAAGGGAATACAAAAATGCTTCTGTCCACTTTTATCTAACAGGTAAGGGCAGCTGTAGCCCAGAGCTGTCTATCATAATGAATGTTTCACCCATTCAGACCCTCATAATATAAGTTGGTAAGGCTGATTAGCCAGCCTGCATTTGTGGGAGGGGCGGAGGCTCTTTATATACGAGCCACACCCTCACTCACAGGCGTGTGTTTTCAGGTGCACAGCTGCCGCTGGGTGTCATTAGCAAACTAGCTTCTCTGGTGGTAGGAGTCTTTCTTTGCAGCATGGAGCTTGTTATTTTGCTCTCTGCAACCGTAGCATGCACGCGCCATACTACGTAAGTAGGTTGGGCCGGGGCTGTCTCTCCAGGCCGGTCGGATCCGACTTTGCTAGCGAACGTGAGGCTTTGCCTCAGAATCTGCTACCTCAGGTTTGCTCGTTGGGCCTAAATACTTCTATTTGCTTTTCAATTTAGTTTGTTGGTAATAGGAGTTAGTTCCTATAAACCTTACAAGTTTCACTTTGCTTCGTTAGTCTCGTATGAAAAGTTACTTCAGCCGGTTTGCTGTAAAGAAAGCGTTACCTGGGCTGCACGTGACGTCATGTTTGGAGATCGGACGCACCGTTTATTGTTTAGGCCTTTTGCTGTAGCTGTTCCTTGCCATGTGTCTACCCCCCCTCCCCCCACTACCACCATCTTTAGACTTCATGTATTTCACTTTGTAAGCCGTGTACCGGGGTGGGCTCCCCAGGATACAGCAAAGTCACAGACAAGGAAGCAACACTGACACCAGCTTTATATGCAAGAATATAAACTTTACTTTGGAAACAGTATTAACACAAGTACAAACAGTATAAGTAATACCCCAGGCCCACAGTCACCGTCCCTGTCCAAGGGACAGGCCTAGCCCGTTGGCGTACACAGCAGAGCCTACAAGTCGTACTGTGCCGCTATAGAGGACACACCTAACAGACGCAGCAGAGCCTGCAAGTCAATTACTGCGCTGCAGTCCAGTACAGTAAGGCCTATCAAAGCTATAACCCTATCTAACTAGCTAATACAAGGCCTAGGCTAGTCTCTGTTACTTTAGGCACCAAACATTAAAGTACAATTGGTAATCAGGTATACTGACCTGCTTCCGTTCTGGGCCCTAGGATGCTGCTTACCCGGGATGGCCGACTAAGTTCTCAGCAACCGTGCGGCCTTGCTTGATGCTAAGGTTTTCTGTCCATACACTGGAACTGGTCTTCCTGGGACAACCTCTCTTTCAAAGAGCTGGATCCTGACAGGGGACAGCAGATACTCTCCTTCCCTTGAGTGTCCATTCACTGCCGGACATCCGCAAGCCAGGATGGTTCGGATTCAGTCCCTCACAGCACAATCCTTCCACCATGTCAGATCAACACTTCCTGGTTCACACAGAAGCATGCTGACTGTGCTGCAAAACAGTGGCCTCTAGTGCCTGGCATGCCAAATGACAGCTCCAATACAATTTAAACATAAATATACAGGCAGAGCTTATCCACAATCTCACACTTTCATGCTCTGCTGTTATCCTGAGCGGCGTTTACACTTTTGGCTTTTATTTAATGTCTTATGCTGCATCCGCACGTCCTTACTGTACTGCACTTTTCTACTCTTGGTTCGTATTCACTGAGATTGGTCTCACATTCAAGCTGCGTTCACCTGTTGGCTGTTACATCTCATTCCGTCCCCAGCCGACAGCCGGATCCGTATTACATGCCTGTTATTACATGTTGTATACTCGGCTTACAGCCATAGCTGCTACTGTTACTCCGTTTTCATGCTCTGGACGCACCACCCTGGTGTTCCCACCTTGCTCCACTCAGAACCAGAGCTGCGTTTGTACCAATTTTCATGCTCTGCTTATACCCAAAGTTGTGTTCACACTTCTACTGTTACACCAGGTCGTATACCCCACTTGCCAAAACCGCTTTCCATGTCTGCTGTCACATCAAGTTAATATTCCGTTCACATCCAAAGCTGCGTCCGCATGTCTGCTTTTCACATCTTGTCCTATACTCCTTTTACTACTAGAGCTGCGTCCATGTGTCTGCCTTCGCATCACTTCAATACTCTGCTCACTTTCAGTTTGCATTTATACGTCTGCTTTATACCATGCTTTGTTGTTACATCATGTGTTGTACTCTGCTCCACCCCATGTCTTTGTCTTTCTAGGTTATCGAGTCCCGGTTGCTTACTAAACCCGTTGGGTTAAGCCCCAATCTTTTCCCCAGCCGTCCTTAATTCTAAGGTTCGCATCCCGGCGGCTGCCTGGCCCCATGGGCCCCTGGTGGTTGCTTCAGCCCCATGGCTTCAGGGGTCTGACCAATGGTTGTCTGTCCACCTGTGCAGCTATGCTTTTGAATGACTCATATCTTTACCTGCTTGCCAGCTTATGTTATTAATTTTTGTTAATGTCCATTATTATCTCCATTTGCTGTCACGTTTCCCTTCGTCTTTTCAGATCATGCAGTTGAACTATTGGGGTCACCTTCCACGTCGGTCAGGTCTCGTTCCTAACAATATTTCGCCTTGCATGTTATTCAGGCCACGTAGTTTATCTTGGGTATCGCCTGCCACATCGGTCAAGCTCATGGTTTAATTTCACCTGCACCTTATTCAGGTCACTTTTTATAGTTATAATTCTAAAAAAAAAAAAAAAAACTCGGCCCCATGGCTTCGGGGGCCCGACGACTGCTTCGGCCCCATGGCTTTGGGGGCCCGATGACTGCTTCGGCCCCATGGCTTTGGGGGCCCGACGACTGCTTCGGCCCCATGGCTTTGGGGGCCCGACGACTGCTTCGGCCCCATGGCTTTGGGGGCCCAACAACTGCTTCGGCCCCTTGGCTTCGGGGGCCCGACGACTGTTTTCAGTCCTGCTGGGCTGATTGCCTGGTTGGTTGTCCATCTGTGCATCTAGGCTGATTTGGGCCCTATGTATCGCATATATACCTGCTTCCCTAATTTCCTAATAATCCATGTTGATCGCTCACTTTATGTTTTGACCGCAAACTGGTCCGGTTCGCCCTACAGCATCATTGTCATGTCTTACTGTCATGGTCTTACCTTCTCACTGTTCTCCTTCGTTTGACATGTGCTGGCGGCCATCTTGGTTTCTGGGTTTCTTGTAGCCTCCCACCCTGCGGCTCCTCCTTCCCACTGGGAGGAGCTGGATGCCTAGCTCATATATATAGAAGGTCTGTGGCTTCAGTTCCTTGCTTGGTCCTCCTGTGTGCACATGCTTCAAAGACTGCTGCTGCTTCTGGTTCCTGATCCTGGCCTCGTCTGACTACCCCGTTGGTTCCTGATCCTGGCTTCGTCTGACTACCCCGTTGGTTCCTGATCCAGGCTTCGTCTGACTACCCCGTTGGTTCCTGATCCTGGCTTCGTCTGACTACCCTCCTGGTTCCTGACCTCCGTCTACGCAAGACCCTGCTTCGGTTTAGCCATCCGTTTGGACTTTAGCTACGGCTTGATTTTCAATAAAGCCTTCTTATTTCCACCTATCTCTTGTTGTACGTCTGGTTCATGGTTCCATGACATTAGGACCAAGCCATGAATTCTGACGGTGCAGGGCCATCCTCGCTACCTACGCTGGTTGCCAGACTTGATCAGCAGGATCACCTGTTGGGTCGGTTCGCTGTGGCGTTACAAACCCTGCTTGAACGCACGGCTCATTTAGCTTCCATTGCCGATGGGTCGGTTGTCGCTCCTGGGCCCGCTCCTACTGCCGCTCCGGTTGTTGCGCCAGAGTCTACCCCGACACCTGTTGCTGCGCCTGCGGTGTTTCGGGGTATGACCGGTTCTGCCCCCCTTCCACAGCGCTTTGGGGGAGAGCCAACTCAGTGCCGAGGTTTCCTTAACCAGGTGGGCATTTATTTCGAGTTGCTGCCACATGCCTTTCCTACTGAGAGATCAAAGGTGGGCTTCTTGATCTCGCTGCTCTCGGACAAGGCCTTGGCCTGGGCCAGCCCTTTATGGGAGAACAACAATCCGGTGGTTGCCGAGTTTTCCGGTTTTGTTGCTTCTCTTCGGAAGGTATTCGATGTGCCGGCTCGTGCTGCCTCTGCTGCGAAGCTCCTTATGTCCATCAGACAGGGTTCACGATCCGTAGCTGAATACGCCATTGAGTTTCGTACCCTGGCAGCAGAGGTGGGCTGGAATAATGAGGCTCTGGTCGCTGCTTTCTCTCATGGTCTCTCGGATGCCTTGAAGGATGAGGTTGCAGCCAAGGACCTACCAGTGGAGCTCGAGTCCCTTATTTCTTTCCTGATTTTGATTGACACCAGACTCAGGGAGAGACCTTCCTTTAAGGAGAGCCTGCGGAGGCCTTCTAACAGATTGGCGCCTACGTTTGCTGTCCCACCCGTGCCTCCCTCTCCTCCCACGCCTCCTGGGGATGACTGGTCTGGGGGTGAACCCATGCAGCTGGGGTTTGCTCGCCTGTCCGAGGGGGAGAGGGTACTCCGGAGACGCGAGGGCCGATGCATGTACTGTGGTCTCGGTGGGCATTTTCGGTTGGCATGCCCGAACCGTCCGGGAAACGCTCGCACCTGAGATCCTGTCGGGGGCAGATCTTGGGTGGAGTCTCCTCGTCCCCGGTTTCCCGTGTTGACAAACCACTGATTACTGTTGTCCTCTCCTGGGTCGGGGGCTCGGTGACGACCCAGGCGTTGGTGGACTCTGGTGCTGGTGGTTTGTTCATTGATAGTGTGTTCGCTGCCGCCAATTCCATTCCTCTGCAGCCTCGAGGTTCCCCACTGGCTCTTGAGGCGATAGACGGCAGACCCCTTCTGCCGCCACACGTGACTCAGGAGACCCTTCCAGTGGGGATGGCCATTGGTGCCGTTCACAGAGAGTCGGTCTGTCTCCAGGTTATTTCGTCTCCACACTACTCGGTGGTCTTGGGGTACCCCTGGCTCCAGAAGCATAATCCGACTTTCGATTGGAGATCGGCCGAGATTCTCTCGTGGTCACCGCAGTGTGGGGCTAGTTGCATCCATGGGCCTGTCAAGTTGCTGTGTACTTCCTCGGACTCTCTGTTGCCTCCTGAATACGAGGAGTACCGGGAGGTATTCGATAAGGTGCGTGCGGTTGCCCTACCTCCGCACCGCCCATACGATTGTGCCATAGAGTTACAATCTGGTGCCGTTCCTCCTCGTGGCAAAGTCTATCCACTGTCGGTAGCGGAGAATGAGGCCATGGAGGAGTACGTGAGGGAGGCGCTTTCACGCGGACACATTCGCAAATCCTCGTCCCCGGCAGGGGCTGGATTTTTCTTTGTGAAAAAGAAGGGCGATGAGTTGAGGCCTTGCATCGACTACAGGGGTCTCAATCGCATCACGATCAAGAACGCTTACCCGATACCCTTGATTTCCGAGCTGTTCGATCGCCTCAAAGGGGCCACGGTCTTTACCAAACTCGACCTGAGGGCGGCATATAACCTGGTAAGGATCAAGGCGGGCGATGAGTGGAAGACCGCGTTTAACACCAGGACCGGTCATTATGAATCCTTGGTTATGCCCTTTGGGTTGTGCAATGCGCCCGCAGTCTTCCAGGAATTCATCAACGATGTTTTCCGTGACCTGTTGCAGCAGTGTGTGGTGGTCTATTTGGATGACATCTTGGTATATTCTGCATCCATGGAGGCCCACATTCTGGATGTCAGACGAGTGTTGCAACGCTTACGAGAGAACAAGCTGTTCGGTAAGCTTGAGAAATGCAAATTTCACCGATCCCAGGTAACCTTCTTAGGTTACATCATTTCCGCTGAGGGGTTCTCCATGGATCCTGAGAAGGTTTCGGCTGTCTTACAGTGGCCCCAGCCCAGTGGGCTTCGTGCCCTGCAGCGCTTTTTGGGCTTCGCCAATTATTATCGGAAGTTCATCAGGGACTTTTCCATGCTAGCCAAGCCTCTCACGGATCTGACCAGGAAGGGCAGTAATCCTCAGGTCTGGCCGCTCGAGGCCATCCGAGCTTTTGAGGCTCTAAAGTCCGCCTTTGTGTCGGCTCCGATTCTGTCACATCCCAACCCTGGGTTGCCTTTTGTCCTCGAGGTGGACGCGTCTGAGACGGGAGTAGGCGCCCTCCTGTCTCAGCGTAGAACACCAGAGGGTCCTCTGCTTCCTTGTGGGTTTTACTCCCGGAGACTGTCTTCCGCGGAGTGCAACTATCAGATTGGTGACAGGGAGTTATTGGCCATCGTGCAGGCCCTTAAAGAATGGAGGCACTTGCTCGAGGGCTCGGTGGTTCCGGTTCTCATCCTGACGGACCACAAGAATCTGACCTACCTCTCTGAGGCCAAGAGATTGACACCACGTCAGGCCAGATGGGCTCTGTTCTTGTCACGTTTTAATTACGTGGTCTCCTACCTACCCGGTTCCAAGAACATCAGAGCGGATGCCTTATCACGGCAGTACTCCGAGCTGTCCGGGGAGGAGTCGATTCCGACTACGGTCATACCCCCGAATCAGATCCTGGCCGCTATTCGCACCAGCCTGACCTCTCCTCTGGGTGAGCAGATTTTGGCGGCTCAATCTGGTGCTCCCTCTGGGAGACCCAACGGCAGATGTTTTGTGCCTGAGGAGTTGCTGCACTCGGTTGTTGCGAACCTACCATAACTCCAAGGCCGCGGGGCACCCTGGAAAGAATCAGCTGTCCTGGGCGGTTTCACGTCTGTTCTGGTGGCCTTCTCTACGTTCCGACATCGCCGCATATGTAGCGGCATGCTCCGTTTGTGCCCAGAGTAAGTCCCCTCGGCACCTTCCGTTGGGCCTTTTGCAACCCATAGCCACCGGGGAGCGTCCATGGTCACACCTGGGGATGGATTTCATTGTGGACCTCCCTGCATCCCGAGGCCATACGGTCATTCTCATGATTGTGGATCGGTTTTCCAAAATGTGCCACTGTGTTCCTCTCAAGAAGTTACCCTCTGCACAAGAGTTGGCCTCGATTTTTGCCAGGGAGGTCTTCCGGTTGCACGGTTTGCCCAAGGAGATTGTGTCGGATCGGGGGAGTCAGTTTGTGTCCAGGTTCTGGCGCGCCTTTTGCTCCCAGTTGGGGATTCATCTCTCTTTCTCCTCGGCCTACCACCCTCAGTCCAATGGGGCCGCAGAACGATCCAATCAGGCCTTGGAGCAATTCCTTCGTTGCTATGTCTCCGATCACCAAGACAATTGGGTTGACCTCCTGCCTTGGGCTGAGTTTGCCAGGAACACGGCGGTGAACTCTTCCTCTGGGACGTCTCCCTTCATGGCCAATTATGGGTTCCAACCTGCCGTGTTACCAGAGGTATTCTCTCCCCAGGATACTCCGGCTGTGGAGGATCACCTTTCCGTCCTACGTACTTCTTGGGTACAGATCCAGAGACTCCAGGCTAATCGCAGACGAGCGCCCGCTCCTTCCTACCAGGTCGGAGACCGTGTATGGTTGTCCAGCCGCAACCTCAACCTTCGAGTGCCCACTCCCAAGCTGGCGCCTCGCTTTGTTGGTCCCTTCCGAGTGCTTCACAGGGTAAACCCGGTAGCCTATGCCCTTGCGCTTCCTCCTGGCATGCGGATCTCCAACGTGTTTCATGTCTCCCTGTTGAAGCCATTGGTGTGTAATCGTTTCACTTCCTCGGTTCCTCGGCCCCGTCCGGTCCAAGTGGGCAATCGTGAGGAATATGAGGTGAGCAATATCCTGGACTCACGCCTGGTCCGCGGTCGGTTGCAGTTTTTGGTCCATTGGCGTGGTTATGGTCCAGAGGAGCGTTCCTGGGTTCCCTCCGCAGATGTCCATGCTCCTGCGTTGCTCCGAGCCTTCCACGCACGCTTCCCTCTGAAACCGTTCCTTACTCCGCGGAGGAGGGGCCCTTGAGGGGGAGGTACTGTCATGGTCTTACCTTCTCACTGTTCTCCTTCGTTTGACATGTGCTGGCGGCCATCTTGGTTTCTGGGTTTCTTGTAGCCTCCCACCCTGCGGCTCCTCCTTCCCACTGGGAGGAGCTGGATGCCTAGCTCATATATTTAGAAGGTCTGTGGCTTCAGTTCCTTGCTTGGTCCTCCTGTGTGCACATGCTTCAAAGACTGCTGCTGCTTCTGGTTCCTGATCCTGGCCTCGTCTGACTACCCCGTTGGTTCCTGATCCTGGCTTCGTCTGACTACCCCGTTGGTTCCTGATCCAGGCTTCGTCTGACTACCCCGTTGGTTCCTGATCCTGGCTTCGTCTGACTACCCTCCTGGTTCCTGACCTCCGTCTACGCAAGACCCTGCTTCGGTTTAGCCATCCGTTTGGACTTTAGCTACGGCTTGATTTTCAATAAAGCCTTCTTATTTCCACCTATCTCTTGTTGTACGTCTGGTTCATGGTTCCATGACACTTACGCAGATATTTCGTCTTTCTTTAATTGTTCATGCTTTCGTTCAGGTCCTGCCAGAGGAAGAACAAGTAGGGCAATTCCCTCTAGCATTTCAGTCTCTGATCGTAGTCAATCATATCTTGTTAACCAGGTCCCCGCGCAAAGTCTTTGCCTTTTTACCACGACCAGGAATTCATTTTCGCCAGTAGCTTCATTGCATTGCATTCCCTCACTCATGGGAGGGCACTAACCTCCGACTCCCTACAACCACGTCGAATCGGATTTTGGACAAGGTCCAGCATTTCCTCACGGTAGAAGATTCAGATAGTAGGTCGGTCTCAACCGTAAAAACAATTCTCAGGGGTGCACAGTAGAACGCGCGGATAGCTGTTGTCTGGGGAACTATTCAAGGGTTCTCTTCCTATCTACATGGTTCTTTTTGGCCCTCATTCCTGCATAGTCTAGGCAGTTAGGTTTCGGTCCAACGATCTCCTGACGCTAGAGCATTGCCAGTACTCGCACTAGAACAAAACTTTTACAAGTTTTAGTTGGTTTTTATGATCCCTTTCACAACGTATTCCTGGTCCTCCATTCCGCTTTGGGGCAGTATCCGCAATATTGAGCATCATGTCTCTGGCCTTGTCATCCACAAGATGGGTTGTAGGTTTCCTACTGGTCTTGCCTCACATACCCCGAATTTTCGTTCTAGATCCCGGACGCCTTGCAGTTGTCTTGGGAATTAGTTTGTACATGCCATTCAAATTCCTTTTCTACCCTACTTGGCTTGGTTTTTGCCCACTTATAGGCCTACCCACGATCATGGCTTAGGGCACACAACAAGCCATTTAGTCAGGTCAGCTAAGACACGCCTAGCTGGGTTAGGTTGTTCCTGTTGTTTTCTCCCTAGGGTTCTTCGGATAGCTCTTGGCCGTAGCCATGACCACAAGTTGGTAAGGCTGATTAGTCAGCCTGCATTTGTGGGAGGGGCGGAGGCTCTTCATATACGAGCCACACCCTCACATACAGGTGTGTGTTTTCAGGTGCCCCACCCTCCCTCCCTTATCTTCTCATTTCCATAGGGTATGCCCACTTATAGGCCTACCCACGATCATGGCTTAGGGCACACAACAAGCCATTTAGTCAGGTCAGCTAAGACACGCCTAGCTGGGTTAGGTTGTTCCCGTTGTTTTCTCCCTAGGGTTCTTCGGATATCTCTTGGCCGTAGCCATGACCACAAGCAGGGAATATAGAAGTGTCCAGGTTCGAATAATCAAGTATTTTTTTTATTACAATTTTTTCAATAGATTAATACAATAAATAATAGCACTCATAAACAACTAAAATGCCCCCCCCCCAAGTGAACCGCCGCCGCCGGGCACAGGGAGATGAGCGCTTCCATTGCGCTCATCTCCTTAATCTGCCTGTGCCAGCGGCGGTGCAGGGAAGGGAGAGGCGTGTCCCTTCCCCTTGCTCTGATAGGCTGCAGGCACTAGGCCAGCAGCCTATCAGAGGCCGGCGCAGGCGGCGCAATGACGTCAGCCATACAGCGTGGGACACAGGCCAGAAGAGGCCTGCATCGCATCGCTGACACTGAGGTAAGTATAAGTGTTTTTGTTTTTTTTAACAATAGTGATCCTGGCACATTGGGGGGGGACTTACTTAATACTGGCACATGATGGGGGGGACTTACTTATTACTGGCACATGATGGGGGGGCTTATTACTGGCACGTAATGGGGGGCTTATTACTGGCACTGTCATGGTCTTACCTTCGTTTGACATGTGCTGGCGGCCATCTTGGTTTCTGGGTTTCTTGTAGCCTCCCACCCTGCGGCTTCTCCTTCCCACTGGGAGGAGCTGGATGCCTAGCTCATATATATAGAAGGTCTGTGGCTTCAGTTCCTTGCTTGGTCCTCCTGTGTTCACATGCTTCTAAGACTGCTGCTGCTTCTGGTTCCTGATCCTGGCCTCGTCTGACTACCCCGTTGGTTCCTGATCCTGGCTTCGTCTGACTACCCCGTTGGTTCCTGATCCAGGCTTCGTCTGACTACCCTGTTGGTTCCTGATCCTGGCTTCGTCTGACCACCCTCCTGGTTCCTGACCTCTGTCTACGCAAGACCCTGCTTCGGTTTAGCCATCCGTTTGGACTTTTGCTACGGCTTGATTTCCAATAAAGCCTTCTTATTTCCACTCATCTCTGTTGTACGTCTGGTTCATGGTTCCATGACATTAGGACCAAGCCATGAATTCTGACGGTACAGGGCCATCCTCGCTACCTACGCTGGTTGCCAGACTTGATCAGCAGGATCACCTGTTGGGTCGGTTCGCTGTGGCGTTGCAAACCCTGCTTGAACGCACGGCTCATTTCGCTTCCGTTGCCGATGGGTCGGTTGTCGCTCCTGGGGCCGCTCCTACTGCCGCCCCGGTTGTTGCGCCAGAGTCTACCCCGACACCTGTTGCTGCGCCTGCGGTGTCTCGGGGTATGACCGGTTCTGCCCCCCTTCCACAGCGCTTTGGGGGAGAGCCAACTCAGTGCCGAGGTTTCCTTAACCAGGTGGGCATTTATTTCGAGTTGCTGCCACATGCCTTTCCTACTGAGAGATCAAAGGTGGGCTTCTTGATCTCGCTGCTCTCAGACAAGGCCTTGGCCTGGGCCAGCCCTTTATGGGAGAACAACAATCCGGTGGTTGCCGAGTTTTCCGGTTTTGTTGCTTCTCTTCGGAAGGTATTCGATGTGCCGGCTCGTGCTGCCTCTGCTGCGAAGCTCCTTATGTCCATAAGACAGGGTTCACGATCCGTAGCTGAATACGCCATTGAGTTTCGTACCCTGGCAGCAGAGGTGGGCTGGAATAATGAGGCTCTGGTCGCTGCTTTCTCTCATGGTCTCTCGGATGCCTTGAAGGATGAGGTTGCAGCTAAGGACCTACCAGTGGAGCTCGAGTCTCTTATTTCTTTCCTGATTTTGATTGACACCAGACTCAGGGAGAGACCTTCCTTTAAGGAGAGCCTGCGGAGGTCTCCTAACAGATTGGCGCCTACGTTTGCTGTCCCACCCGTGCCTCCCTCTCCTCCCACGCCTCCTGGGGATGACTTGTCTGGGGGTGAACCCATGCAGCGGGGGTTTGCTCGCCTGTCCGAGGGGGAGAGGGTACTCCGGAGACGCGAGGGCCGATGCATGTACTGTGGTCTCGGTGGGCATTTTCGGTTGGCATGTCCGAACCGTCCGGGAGAACGCTCGTACCTGAGGTCCTGTCGGGGGCAGATCTTGGGTGGAGTCTCCTCGTCCCCGGTTTCCCGTGTTGACAAACCACTGATCACGGTTGTCCTCTCCTGGGTCGGGGGCTCGGTGACGACCCAGGCGTTGGTGGACTCTGGTGCTGGTGGTTTGTTCATTGATAGAGTGTTCGTTGCCGCCAATTCCATTCCTCTGCAGCCTCGAGGTTCCCCACTGGCTCTTGAGGCGATAGACGGCAGACCCCTTCTGCCGCCACACGTGACTCATGAGACCCTTCCAGTGGGGATAGCCATTGGTGCCGTTCACAGAGAGTCGGTCTGTCTCCAGGTTATTTCGTCTCCACACTACTCGGTGGTCTTGGGGTACCCCTGGCTCCAGAAGCATAATCCGACTTTCGATTGGAGATCGGTCGAGATCCTCTCGTGGTCACCGCAGTGTGGGGTTAGTTGCATCCATGGGCCTGTCAAGTTGCTGTGTACTTCCTCGGACTCTCTGTTGCCTCCTGAATACGAAGAGTACCAGGATGTATTCGATAAGGTGCGCGCGGTTGCCCTACCTCCGCACCGCCCATACGATTGTGCCATAGAGTTACAATCCGGTGCCGTTCCTCCTCGTGGCAAAGTCTATCCACTGTCGGTAGCGGAGAATGAGGCCATGGAGGAGTACGTGAGGGAGGCGCTTTCACGCGGACACATTCGCAAATCCTCGTCCCCGGCAGGGGCTGGATTTTTCTTTGTGAAAAAGAAGGGCGGTGAGTTGAGGCCTTGCATCGATTACAGGGGTCTCAATCGCATCACGATCAAGAACGCTTACCCGATACCCTTGATTTCCGAGCTGTTCGATCGCCTCAAAGGGGCCACGGTCTTTACCAAACTCGACCTGAGGGCGGCATATAACCTGGTAAGGATCAAGGCGGGCGATGAGTGGAAGACCGCGTTTAACACCAGGACCGGTCATTATGAATCCTTGGTTATGCCCTTTGGGTTGTGCAATGCGCCCGCAGTCTTCCAGGAATTCATCAACAATGTTTTCCGTGACCTGTTGCAGCAGTGTGTGGTGGTCTATTTGGATGACATCTTGGTATATTCTGAATCCATGGAGGCCCACATTCTGGATGTCAGACGAGTGTTGCAACGGTTACGAGAGAACAAGCTGTTCGGTAAGCTTGAGAAATGCGAATTTCACCGATCCCAGGTAACCTTCTTAGGTTACATCATTTCCGCTGAGGGGTTCTCCATGGATCCTGAGAAGGTTTCAGCTGTCTTACAGTGGCCCCAGCCCAGTGGTCTCCGTGCCCTACAGCGCTTTTTGGGCTTCGCCAATTATTATCGGAAGTTCATCAGGGACTTTTCCATGCTAGCCAAGCCTCTCACGGATCTGACCAGGAAGGGCAGTAATTTCCAGGTCTGGCCGCTCGAGGCCATCCGAGCTTTTGAGGCTCTAAAGTCCGCCTTTGTGTCGGCTCCGATTCTGTCGCATCCCAACCCTGGGTTGCCCTTTGTCCTCGAGGTGGACGCGTCTGAGACGGGAGTAGGCGCCCTTCTGTCTCAGCGTAGAACACCAGAGGGTCCTCTGCTTCCCTGTGGGTTTTACTCCCGGAAACTGTCTTCCGCGGAGTGCAACTATCAGATTGGTGACAGGGAGTTATTGGCCATCGTGCAGGCCCTTAAAGAATGGAGGCACTTGCTCGAGGGCTCGGTGGTTCCGGTTCTCATCCTGACGGACCACAAGAATCTGACCTACCTTTCTGAGGCCAAGAGATTGACACCACGTCAGGCCAGATGGGCTCTGTTCTTGTCACGTTTTAATTACGTGGTCTCCTACCTACCCGGTTCCAAGAACATCAGAGCGGATGCCTTATCACGGCAGTACTCCGAGCTGTCCGGGGAGGAGTCGATTCCGACTTCGGTCATACCTCCGAATCAGATCCTGGCCGCCATTCGCACCAGCCTGACCTCTCCCCTGGGTGAGCAGATTTTGGCGGCTCAATCTGGTGCTCCCTCTGGGAGACCCAACGGCAGGTGTTTTGTGCCTGAGGAGTTGCGCACTCGGTTGTTGCGAACCTACCATAACTCCAAGGCCGCGGGGCATCCTGGAAAGAACCAGCTGTCCTGGGCTGTTTCACGTCTGTTCTGGTGGCCTTCTCTACGTTCCGACATCGCCGCATATGTAGCGGCATGCTCCGTTTGTGCCCAGAGTAAGTCCCCTCGGCACCTTCCGTTGGGCCTTTTGCAACCCATAGCCACCGGGGAGCGCCCATGGTCACACCTGGGGATAGATTTCATTGTGGACCTCCCTGCATCCCGAGGCCATACGGTCATTCTCATGATTGTGGACCGGATTTCCAAAATGTGCCACTGTGTTCCTCTCAAGAAGTTACCCTCTGCACAAGAGTTGGCCACGATTTTCGCCAGGGAGGTCTTCCGGTTGCACGGTTTGCCCAAGGAGATTGTGTCGGATCGGGGGAGTCAGTTTGTGTCCAGGTTCTGGCGCGCCTTTTGCTCCCAGTTGGGGATTCATCTCTCTTTCTCCTCGGCCTACCACCCTCAGTCCAATGGGGCCGCAGAACGATCTAATCAGGCCTTGGAGCAATTCCTTCGTTGCTATGTCTCCGATCACCAAGACAATTGGGTTGACCTCCTGCCTTGGGCTGAGTTTGCCAGGAACACGGCGGTGAACTCTTCCTCTGGGACGTCTCCCTTCATGGCCAATTATGGGTTCCAACCTGCCGTGTTACCGGAGGTATTCTCTCCCCAGGATACTCCGGCTGTGGAGGATCACCTTTCCGTCCTACGTGCTTCTTGGGTACAGATCCAGAGGTCCCTTGAGGTCTCTGCGCAGCGCCAGAGACTCCAGGCTGATGGCAGACGAGCGCCCGCTCCTTCCTACCAGGTCGGAGACCGTGTATGGTTGTCCACCCGCAACCTCAACCTTCGAGTGCCCACTCCCAAGCTGGCGCCTCGCTTTGTTGGTCCCTTCCGAGTGCTTCGCAGGGTAAACCCGGTAGCCTATGCCCTTGCGCTTCCTCCTGGCATGCGGATCTCCAACGTGTTTCATGTCTCCCTGTTGAAGCCGTTGGTGTGTAATCGTTTCACTTCCTCGGTTCCTCGGCCCCGTCCGGTCCAAGTGGGCAATCATGAGGAATATGAGGTGAGCAATATCCTGGACTCACGCCTGGTCCGCGGTCGGTTGCAGTTTTTGGTCCATTGGCGTGGTTATGGTCCAGAGGAGCGTTCCTGGGTTCCCTCCGCAGATGTCCATGCTCCTGCTTTGCTCCGAGCCTTCCACGCACGCTTCCCTCAGAAACCGTTCCTTACTCCGCGGAGGAGAGGCCCTTGAGGGGGAGGTACTGTCATGGTCTTACCTTCGTTTGACATGTGCTGGCGGCCATCTTGGTTTCTGGGTTTCTTGTAGCCTCCCACCCTGCGGCTTCTTCTTCCCACTGGGAGGAGCTGGATGCCTAGCTCATATATATAGAAGGTCTGTGGCTTCAGTTCCTTGCTTGGTCCTCCTGTGTTCACATGCTTCTAAGACTGCTGCTGCTTCTGGTTCCTGATCCTGGCCTCGTCTGACTACCCCGTTGGTTCCTGATCCTGGCTTCGTCTGACTACCCCGTTGGTTCCTGATCCTGGCTTCGTCTGACTACCCTGTTGGTTCCTGATCCTGGCTTCGTCTGACCACCCTCCTGGTTCCTGACCTCTGTCTACGCAAGACCCTGCTTCGGTTTAGCCATCCGTTTGGACTTTTGCTACGGCTTGATTTCCAATAAAGCCTTCTTATTTCCACTCATCTCTGTTGTACGTCTAGTTCATGGTTCCATGACAGGCACGTAATGGGGGGCTTATTACTGGCACGTAATGGGGGGTCTTATTACTGGCACGTAATGGGGGGTCTTATTACTGGCACGTAATGGGGGGTCTTATTACTGGCACGTAATGGGGGTCTTATTACTGGCACGTAATGGGGGGTCTTATTACTGGCACGTAATGGGTGGTCTTATTACTGGCACGTAATGGGGGGTCTTATTACTGGCACGTAATGGGGGGCTTATTACTAGCACTATAGGGGCATCTACTGAGGCCACAAAGAAGGGGTGTTTTATATGGGGGGCTCTGTACAGTAGCATTTTATACTGGGACACATTATGGTGGGTACTATGGGGAAGGGGGGAGAGGAGTACTATGGAGTCATCTACGGGGGCACTAAGAAGGGGTAATTTATACTTGCAAATTATGGGGGACACTGAGGGCATTTACTGGGGCATTTTATACTGGTACATTATGGGGGGCACTAGGAGGAAGGGGGAGAGGAGCACTTTGGGGGCATTTACTGGGGGCACTATATAGGGGTATTTTATACTGGCACATTATGGGGGACATTAGCTCAACTGGGGGCATAAGGGGGTATTTTTTGCATTGTCACATTATAAGGAGAATTATTTCTACTGGGGGGGGGGGCATTATGGGGGGGTTTTATTACTCCCACATGGTATGACCCCCTAGTAGCAGCACAAGCCTCTCCCTGCTCTGCTATCCCTCTGCCCCTTCTCCAAATCCTTATTATGAAATCTTTCTCATTAGGATAAAACACAACATCAGCTCCGCCGAGCCCCCGGCCAAAGTGTGGAAGTGGCGTCCGAGACCCCCAAGGGCCAAGTAACTGTAAGTGTTCATGTGGAATATGTTTATGTTACACACACATAGCCTACACTGTGCCTCACAATATACAGTATACCTCTACACTGTGCCCCACAATATACAGTATACCGCTACACTGTGCCCCACAATACACAGTATACCTCTACACTGTGCACACAGTATACAGTATACCTCTACACTGTGCACACAATATATAGTATACCTCTACACTGTGCCACACAATATACAGTATACCTCTACACTGTGCCACACAGTATACAGTATACCTCTACACTGTGCCACACAGTATACAGTATACCTCTACACTGTGCCCCACAATATACAGTATACCTCTACACTGTGCCACACAATATACAGTATACCTCTACACTGTGCCACACAATATACAGTATACCTCTACACTGTGCCACACAGTATACAGTATACCTCTACACTGTGCCACACAGTATACAGTATACCTCTACACTGTGCCCCACAATATACAGTATACCTCTACACTGTGTAGTCTGTTCTATAAGCACCCTTGTTCTGTGGTGGCGGACAGAAAATAATCTGGAAGTGCCCCTCCCGAGACCAGGCTCTGGATCCGTCACTAGACCGCTCCCAGGAGTGTGCATTTCTTCTAAACTGTAATCCGTATCCTCTGACCTGCAGAAATCAGCACTCGCTCGATAACAACTAACAGGCAGGACCTGTAGGCTGTAGCCTGGCCCTGTTACCGAAGCTAGCCGAGTGATGTTAAGGTACTAGTAGAGATGAGCGGCCGCTTAATCCTGATTTAAAGTTACAGTTACTGCAGGATATGGATTACGGTTTAGAAATGTCAAATGTACACTCCTGTGAGAGGCGGGGAGGGAGATCTGTGGATGACACTGTTATGGAGGGGGAAATGGGTATAACACTGTCATGGGGTGGATCTGTGGATGACACATAAGATGCTATACACGGTATGTGGCATCCACAGATACCCCCCATAGCAGTGTCATCCACAGATCCCCCTCTCTATAAAAGTGTCATCCACAGACAGCTGGACTTTTCTTCCCTGTTGCAGTTTTAGGTATTGGGTAAAGTATCGCAGCATTTCTAAGTGTACTTGTGTAAATGTATCGTTGTTATAGCTGCCCCCCCCCCCCTACTTTTGTCCTGGCCCCCAGTGTGCCCCCCCAAAATTTGAAAGCTAGAGACGCCACTGAACAGAGCCAATAAAAACTGAAGGTGTAGAGAGCGCTGAGAACTATCACCTTTGCCTTTAGGTATGCTTTAAAGATGGGAATTTCCCTTTAACAGACATTCTTCTAAAAACTTTGATATGAAAATGCTGTAAAAAAAATGCTTTCAGTGCTGCATTTTGGTTGCAACAGCTTTTGCTATATTATTATTTAAGCATAATACTAAAAAATGTGAGATTCATGGGAGACGAGCTCAGGAGCATGCAGCATTGTGAAATGCTTACAATACGGGCTTTATCTAAACTGCTACATCAAAAATAAGGCAATTATAATAACTAGAATTGTATGTTTCCAACAGAAATAACTACTTAATTTACTGTTGCCAAGAAAGTTTTCAGTTTTTACGTGATAGGAATACATTCAAGCCCTACTGGATGTGTTGCAACCAAAAAAATAAATAAATGATCATGCTAATTGACTGGACTTTGCTTAGTTTGTGAAATCAAGCACGCTACCCTCTTGTGTATAAAGGTCATAGCCCTATCTCGTTACACTGGATCTACACACATTTGCTTTAAGCTCCATTTAATCTTAATGTCAGACAGAGGAAACAATATTTCTTCATTCCAAATTACTGACTACTAAAGGGCGTAACAGTGCTGAACCAATATCCTTTTGTCTGCCTGAATTACAACTGGGAGTATACAGTTACATACGGTATACATATGCATGAGTACTAGTGAAACAGACGCAGAGTTCTCAGCACAGATGTCCAGGGTTCTTTGTAAGAATCACGAAGTCATATAAGGATTAGGCATCATGCACGTGACCGTGTGCCGGCCATGCGGGCCTATTCATTTGAATGGGGTCTGCGATCCGCATTCGATGAATGCACTACTTTTTTGCGGTGCAGAGGCACTGACAGAAAACCCACGTGTAGTGCTTCCGTTCCACCCTGCACCGTATCTTCCGGATTGTGGACCAATTCAACTGAATGAGTTCTCATCCGTGATATGGTGCGCACACAACCGATGCCCATATATTGCGGACCTGCTATTTGCAGGCCGCAATATGAGCATAGCTGGGCAACGTCAGTGTGCATGAGGCCTAATAGGTTGAATTGAGTGGAAGTCTCTTTCTTTCAACTTTGAAATGTGTTTAAGTTAAGTGTATATGTAGAGTTGAAGTCATAAGTGTACATACACCTTCATTAAAACGTAGGTTTTCCCAATTCCTGGCGTGTAATCCTAGAACACATTGCCTCTGTTAGGTCACTTAGAGTCATTACTGACCTAAGAGAGGGAATGTGTAATAGGATTAAAGGTCAGGAATTGTGAAATTACAGTTTTAATAGCCTCATGCATGCGACCATCATTTTTCCGCCTCTGATCTGCATTATTTTTGTAGCAGATGGGATGCAGACCCATTAATTTCAATGGGGCCGCAAAAATGCGGGCAGCACGCTGTCCCAATGTCTGTCCCGCAAAAATAGAACATATTCTTATCTGTTTTACTGTCAAGAATATGTGAAGCCTGTACTGACGCCTGGACAGCGCGATATAAGCGCTGTGCAGGAGTGTCAGCATAGCGATCAGCCACAGAGGTTGATCGCTATGCTGTGCATGTCACAGGGGGCCCTTGCAGGCACAAAAGGGGGCACTGGATGGCACAATGGGGGCACTGGATGGCACAAAGAGGGCACTTAATGGCACATAAGGGACACTAGATGGCACAAGGGGGGCACTGGCAGGCAAAAAATTGGCACTAGAAGTCACAAGAGGGCACTAGATGGCACAAAGTGGCACTGGATGGCTCAAAGGGGGCACTGGAAGGCACAATAGGGGCACTGGCAGGTACAAAGGGGGCAATGGAAGTCACAAAAGGGCACTGGATGGCACAATGGGGCACTGGATAGCAAGTAGGGGGCACTGGAAGGCACGAGGAGAGCACTGGGTGGCACAAGGGGGCATTGAAAGGCACAAGGGGGCAATGGCAGGCACAAAGGGGCATTGGAAGGCACAAGGGGGGCACTGGACTTTACTGTTATGGGTGCTCAGTATAAGTGATAGGGCTCATGCAAATGACCAGATCCATTTTGCAGTCTGCAAGTCGCGGATCCACTAAAATAAGGATACTGTCTGTGTGCAATTTGCGTTTTTTTTAATGTCCCATTGAGTTTTATGGGTTTTAGATCTGCATTTTGAGGACCAGAATAGGCCATGTTCTATCTCTCAAAGAACTGACATACGAATGTGGACAAAATGAAAGTGAGAGGAAAAGAGGAAATATTTACCATTGTGCTGTTCACCTCTGTGAGATTCATGCTCCCCTGTGGATTTTGTTGCCTCGGGCCCCCATGTCTGGTCCAAGTTGTTTCTAGGCTGGTTCTCTATTAGAATTCCTTTTATTATTTTTCAAGTCTCCCTGCCACATGTGTATATATAACCCACAGTGTAGCCCTCCATATCCCTTTGCTATTGTCTCAGTTTGTGTCACTGCCAGTTCTGTGAGAAGGTCTGGCAAACGTTCTTCTCTACCTCTTGCATGACGTTCTTTGTTTTGGTTTCACTTTGTCATCTCCTTTCCTTCTCCCAGGTGTCACCTATTTAGACTAATTGTCTCCCTTCATATTCCCTCCCATACTGCCTCACTTTGTGGTTTATACTACTTCCTGGATGAGGTGTTCACTGCTGGAGGCTGCTGCTGTTTCCTCAGATAAGTCTTTTTCCTTTATTTGTGTTTCCTTGCTGGCTTGATTCTAGGTGACCCTGACTCCGTCCGTATTAAGTGCAGGGAGCCGGTGGTCATGTCCCCTCACTATTATAGGGTTTTCAGGTGTCACACAGTATTAGGTACGTGGGCATGCAATCGTCTACCATAGAGACCCTTGCATGGGCATAGCAGTCAGGGAGAGCTCTAGGGGTTTTATAGGGCTCACCCATATGCTCCTTAGTTTGGGATCAAGCCAGTCGGATGTTTATTTATAAGTTCCAGCTATCTGCAACACCATCTGTGACAGTTTGGTTGCCTGCAATTCATTTTTCAGTTTATCAAAATGGTTGGTACAGTTAGTAACATATTTGTAAAAGTCCACAGTTGATAAAAACACATTTAGATTTGTTGTATCTTCATTTTTAGAGAGGCTACCTCCATTTGGAGGAACTCCACATTTAACAAAATGATATCAAATGTATATTTTTTGGTTATTTGTAAAAAAATGAGCACAAAAATCAGCGTTATTTATAAATAGATCAGGTCTCAAATGGGAACGCTTTCCTCTAGGGCAGTGGTGTCCAACCTATGGCACGGGTGCCAGAGGCGGCACTCAGAGCCCTCTTTTTGGGCACCCGCACCCTGGAAAAAGTCTATGATATATCATTATACCTTAGGCCCCTTTCACACGAGCGAGTTTTCCATGCAGGTGAACCGCGCTGAATCCTATTACTTATGTGCTAAATGTATTTTGCTGATGATAATAACATGTGACTTGACAATTTTTTTTTTTTTAAGTGAGTTCATATGTTAATTAACATGTTCTGTTTTTTTTTTTATTGTAAAGAACAGAGAACAACCTTGAGGAGGAAGCAGAAGAGTCCACTCCACAGCTCTCCAGCGCCTGCGAGGAGGACACTCCCCCTGGTCCACCTCCTACAGAGAGTGCTGAAGGACCCTGCACCTCGTGTCCCGCTGCTTCTGGAGTGGATTCCCCCCCCCCCCACTTTTCCTCTACCCAGCCGGCAAGGAAGATGGCCCATGCCTCCTGCCAAAGCTCTCTCTGGTCAATAGCCAGGTCCTGGACTATTTGTCCAGATTCCGGCAGGAGGACCACGTAGACCTCTATGCCCAAAGTCTGGCACATTATTTGAGGAGTGTGCCTCCAGAACAATTACTGAGATCCAAAGCGGCTCTCGGAATCGTTTTGGAGGCAGCCACTCTGCCAAATTACCCCACTGAGATGTTTGTGGCCCTGGAGAATTGGCGCACCCATGGGCACATGTCTGGCCCCTGCCCAATGCCAATTCCTTAGGGTTCACAGGCGCCGCCACATTTCCCTACTTCAAGGGTAACATTATGGGCAACCAAGTCGGCCATATGGCCAACCTTATGGCAACACATCATATGAGCAGCCTGTCCCCTCCGCATCCCAAGCTGGCCCAACTCAGCACTCTGGCCTCCCTTCACAGCCCTCCTACCATGGCCCTCAGTTTCAGGGTCCCCCATCGCCACCTGGGCGGTTTTTTTAATTAGTAATTTTTCTTTTGTATTTTTTTTTATGTTTATTATGTTTGAATAAACAGAGTTTTATTTTCATGATTTTTATTGTTTGTTCTCTTTATTATAAGCAGTGCATAATGCTATTTATGTAGCACAAACACATAGACCACAATAATAATTGTAAATGTTTAATATACATTAATATAACCCAAATACACTTACTATATAAACCTGATTTCTCAATCATTTACACACACTAATATAAATTTTGTTATAAACAATATCAACAAATGTAAACACTTTATTCAACATATTTTTATTTATAATACATATCTTCCAAAAATTTCAATTAACATATAATGTACATTATGCACACAATGGTAAAAACAATACAGATGGAGTTAAGTGCCATGATATATGTAATGATAGTGTTTATCAATTCATAATGAGGGTAACTCCAACTTTATTAATGATGATTATGAAACAAGCATACATTTAGTGCTAAAAATTCACTTTATATTAATGAGGTATTAGTACTGTGAGGGATTAGCTCTCGTTTCGGGGGTCATTCTCACAGTTATCTTCAGGACACCAGGTTCAAGGTCCAAACAATGCATTTATTGTGGCACCCCAGAAAAAAATAGAACAACAAAACAATAATAAATAAACACCCTGCCGTCTGGGCTCTACCTAAACACAGTCATATCCCTGACTTACCTAAAGTACCATTCACACATGGTCATCACATGTGGCTTTTCCAGCCAATCAGTCCAGGTGATCCTTCCACCTTTTGGGGGATTGTGGCCCAGTAGTCCTCCCAACTTTGGCCTCGTGACCCTTGTTCCCAGGCGTTCCCCAATGTCCCGGCTAGCACCTAGACTTGTGGACCCTCAGCCAGCCTGGCTAAGACCACTCTTACAGAGCCTATAGCAGGACTCTGTTTCACAAAGACTCTCTCTCTCTGACTGACAGTCTGGGCTTTTATCTCAGACTGATTGTGTCACCTGGTGCTGCCTCAGACCTGATGACTGATGGGGAAGACATGGAAACTCCTGCCATAAATCTCCCCTAGCAGCTATGAGGCCTGTCATTGCCTCACAGTACATATTTCACATACCGTGTCCTAAACAATATACACTCACCTAATTATTAGGAACACCATACTAATACGGTGTTGGACCCCCTTTTGCCTTCAGAACTGCCTTAATTCTACGTGGCATTGATTCAACAAGGTGCTGATAGCATTCTTTAGAAATGTTGGCCCATTTTGATAGGATAGCATCTTGCAGTTGATGGAGATTTGAGGGATGCACATCCAGGGCACGAAGCTCCCGTTCCACCACATCCCAAAGATGCTCTATTGGGTTGAGATCTGGTGACTTTGGTGGCCATTTTAGTACAGCAAACTCATTGTCATGTTCAAGAAACCAATTTGAAATGATTCGAGCTTTGTGACATGGTGCATTATCCTGCTGGAAGTAGCCGTCAGAGGATGGGTACATGGTGGTCATGGGGTCAGAAACAATGCTCAGGTAGCCCGTGGCATTTAAACGATGGCCAATTGGCACTAAGGGGCCTAAAGTGTGCCCAGAAAACATCCCCCACACCATTACACCACCACCACAAGCCTGCACAGTGGTAACAAGGCATGATGGATACATGTTCTTATTCTGTTTACGCCAAATTCGGACTCTACCATTTGAATGTCTCAACAGAAATCGAGACTCATCAGACGAGGCAACATTTTTCCAGTCTTCAACAGTCCAATTTTGGTGAGCTTGTGCAAATTGTAGCCTCTTTTTCCTATTTGTAGTGGAGATGAGTGGTACCCGGTGGGGTCTTCTGATGTTTTAGCCCATCCGCCTCAAGGTTGTGCGTGTTGTGGCTTCACAAATGCTTTGCTGCATACCTCGGTTGTAACGAGTGGTTATTTCAGTCAACGTTGATCTTCTATCAGCTTGAATCAGTCGGCCCATTCTCCTCTGACCTCTAGCATCAACAAGGCATTTTCGCCCACAGGACTGCCGCATACTGGATGTTTTTCCCTTTTCACACCATTCTTTCTAAACCCTAGAAAGGGTTGTGCGTGAAAATCGCAGTAACTGAGCAGATTGTGAAATACTCAGACGGGTCCGTCTGGCACCAACAACAATCCCACGCTCAAAATTGCTTAAATCACCTTTCTTTCCCATTCTGACATTCAGTTTGGAGTTCAGGAGATTGTCTTGACCAGGACCACAACCCTACATGCATTTAAGCAACTGCCATGTGATTGGTTGACTAGATAATCACATTTATGAGAAATAGAACAGGTGTTCCTAATAATTCTTTAGGTGAGTGTATGTAAGCAAAATATGTAAGCTTGCAACCCACATCAAGGGTCCTCATTATCTTGCGAGTCCCTAACTAAAAAATACAAACACTAATTAAAAATTAACCATCCAGGTTGTGAAAAAAAAAAGATGGCAAGTACAACCTCCCAAAATGCAAGTACTGGTGTTGGAAAGGGACAGAACCGATAGGGGACATAAAATAATCGGAAAATAACTCCTTCACTCTCAGTCCAGCAAATCCTGAACTTCCAAGTTGGAAAGTGTCTCATCCAGATGGCGGACTATATACTTGGGCGTCTTCATCAGGTGTCGACTCATAGGTGCGTATGTAGTTGTTCAGCACTACACACGCTTTGATGACCACATTCACATTTTCGGGGGCCAACTGTATAGCCGAAAGAAAAACCCAGCATTTGCTTGAGAAAATACCAAAGGCGTACTCCACAAACCTTCTGGCCCTACTTAGACGATAATTAAAAGTGCGCCTGTTTTCATCCAAACCTTGCCTAGGAAAGGGACGCATAAGGTGGGTAGAAAGGGCAAAACCCTCGTCCCCTACAACCACATAAGGTGCAGGTGGACCAGAGGAGCAAGGAAGGTTTGCTGGCTGTGGTACGTTCAGTTGATTGAACTGAAGCCACCGACCCATTCTAGAAGCCCTGAAGATGCGAGCATCTTCAGTACTTCCATAGGACCCAATATCTACAATTATAAACCTGTAGTTTGTGTTAGCCAAGGCCAACAAAACTACAGAGAAAAACTGTTTATAATTATAGAATCGGGACCCTGAGTTCGGTGGCTTCTTAACCCGTATGTGCTTCCTGTCAAGGGCACCTATACAATTTTGGAATTGAGCCCTCTCTAGGAAGCCCTGGGCTATATCAAGCCACTGCTGCATAGTTGGATGTGGCAGCACCAAAGCTTTCAGTCTCAACCAAATGGTGGCACATGTAGCCCGTACCACGCCAGCAATTGTGGAGGTCCGCATTTAAAACTCAAAATGTAAGGACGAAAAAGAGTTGCCAATCACCAGTTGCTGCTACAGACATCAGGAGCAACCCCGAGCGTCCACGATGCCCAGAAAGCAGTCCGTACCACGATTCCTAAGATGACCCCCGCAGATGACATCGAAACCTACCTGGTGATGTACAAGAAAGTGGCCATCAGGGAAAAGCTACCCTGTGACCAGTGGGCTGAGGTCGTCGCTCCATTCCTGGCATCCGATTCCCAGCAGCTGTATTTCGACTTGCCGGACAATCAAGCGGCTGACTATCAAAAAGTAAAGGGTGAGATTTTGGCAAGAATGGGGGTGAATCTGTTGGTCCGGGCCCAGCGGGTACATCAGTGGGGGTTTAAGCCGGCTGAGCCTGCGAGGACCCAGTATTATGACTTACTCCACCTCTTGAAAAAGTGTCCCCATCAGGTGGAACCCATGGATACTCACTATGGCTAACGTCAGTCACTATATGCCAGGAAGCTGTGTGCAGCAGGTACCCCAAAAACTCTAATCCACCTGTGCCAGGTGGAGGTAGGAGACACTCTAGCAGAGGCTCTGCTTGACTCAGGGAGTCTGGGGTCCCTAGTAAGGGCTCCCCTGGTACAGTCAGCGGAGTATACTGGCCAGAAAGTCTGGGTCATGTGCATCCATGGAGACTTAAAAGACTATCCCACTGCCCTGGTGTCTCTAACCACAGGTGCTGGCAGATGAACTCACAAAGTGGCATTTGCCCCATGAAGAAAAGGAGCTGGAGACAGTTGCCTCTGCTACAGAGGGTAGTACCCATGGAACTTTCATTCTATCTGTTCAGTGTGTATGGGCAGAAGAGGATGAGGAGATGGAGCGTTATCCTGATGTCGACATTGACATCTTGCCTGTTGGTACTCTGGCACACATGGCTGGCTTCATGTTAGGCTGCTTTTCCCATGACACTCGCGTTATACACATTTTAGATAACACTGATTACTGGGTGTTCACCCTTCTCGACCCCCGCTACAAAGAGAACTTCTCATCTCTTATTCCTGTGGTGGAGAGGACTAGTAAAATGGTGCAATACCAGAAGGTACTTGTTGAGAGATTGCTCCAAAATTTTCCATCTGACAACGCAGCCAGCAGAGTCCATACTTCCTTAGGCAACCGATGAAGGGAGACAAGGGGGACACACAGCAGTTCCAACAAAGGCAGGGCAACACTCTCCAAGGCATGGGACACTTTCATGACACCCCGCCAGCAACCTCAACTTGAAGCGCGGCCTAGTGGTACAAAGAGGGAAAAGTTTTGAAAGATGGTGAAGGAATACATAGCAGACCGTGTCAGCATACTAAATGATCCCTCAGTGCCTTACAACTACTGGGTGTCCAAGCTGGACACATGGCACAAACTTGCGCTCTATGCCTTGGAGGTTCTGGCCTGCCCTGCCGCCAGCGTTTTGTCTGAGCGTGTATTTAGTGCTGCTGGTGGCATTATAACAGATAAGCGTATCCGCTTGTCCACTGGCAATGCTGACAGGTTGACTCAGATAAAAATGAACAAGGCCTGGATTCCCCGTGACTTCTCAACTCCACCAGAGGAGAGCTGATCGGATGATGAACATAAAGGCAATTTCAATTATTTATAATGTACTCACAGCATGCACCTGCATATAATGTTTTAGAGCGTCAGCTCACCTGCAGGCACTCACATATAATGTTTTAGAGCGTCAGCTGAACAGCATGCACTCACATATAATGTTTTAGAGTGTCAGCTCACCTTGCAGGCACAAGCATATAATGTTTTAGAGCATCAGCTCACTAGCAGGAACTCACAGATAATGTTTTAGAGCGTTAGCTCACCAGCAGGCCCTCACCCCTAATGTTTTAGAGGGTCAGCTCAGCAGCAGGCCATCGCCCCTCATGCTTTGGATGGTCAGATCAGCAAGCCCTTGCTCCAAATGTTTTTGAGGGTCACCAATCATAATTTTTCAAGGGTGTGTATGATGCCCTCCTCTATGTGTAATAAAGGGTGTATTGTAGTGCAGGTTCCTTGTAATTTTTGGCAGCCCTTTCACTTAGTGTATAGGCTTTATGAGTGTAGGATTCTCACTACCTGAACTATTGTACCACAATGTGAATGAGGCCCTCCTTTATGTGTATATTGTTGAATCTTCATTTTCTCATCCTCCTCTTCCATCATATTAACATGCTTATTCATCGCATATAATTTTTTACAGGGTGAGCTCATCTGCAGGCCCTCGCATATAATATTTTGCAGGGTCAGCTGACCTGCAGTCCCTCGCATATAATGTTTTACAGGGTCAGCTCACCTGCAGGCCCTCACATATATTGTTTTACAGGGTCAGCTCAACTGCAGACCCTCGCATATAATGTTTTACAGGGTCAGCTCACCTACAGGCCCTTGCATATAATGTTTTACAGGGTCAGCTCACCTGCAGGCCCTCACCTACAATCTTTTACATGGTCGGCTCACCTTCTGATGACGACAGCGAAGTCTTGCCTGTTGGTACTCTGGCACACATGGCTGACTACATGTTAGGCAGCCTTTCCCACGACTCGTGCGTTATACGCATTTTAGACAACACAGATTACTAGTTGTTCACCCTTCTCGACCCCCGCTACAAAAAGAACTTCCCATCTCTCATTCCTCTGGTGGAGGGGACAAGCAAAAACGGAGCTATACCAGAAGGTCCTTGTTGAAAAATTGCTCCAAAGTTGATAGGGCAGACATCCAAATAGATCGTCGCCATCAAGGGGATGTGCGATTGCCTAGAAGTTAACTAGAGTCAACAAGGGCCTCACCTACAAGTCCAGTCTCAGTAGTCAAGAGTCTGGTCAACACAATCCTCACCATGATGACACACTGTGTGAACGTTGTGGAGGCCGGGAGCAAGTTGGCTGCTGGCACCAGACTTGCCCTCCAATAGATCCTTGTTAACGGAAAGAGTACTCATTCTAATAACAGGGCCGCTTAGGAGTGCTGTATTGTTATTTATCATCACTACCTCCCCGAGTCGGGAGTGGGTAATTGGCGCCCACCTGCTGCCTTTCTTGGATTCTTCTGCTTTAATACCCTCTCTGGGTGGTTCACAATTAGGAAAAAAAAAGGGGCAAGGCAACAACAGCCAATCAGATTTCAGCCATTGACCTCCCTTGGATGTGGTATCCCTTTCTCAAGCTCCCTGTCAAGTATCAAACCCTGATCACCATGGTAGGCGCAGAAAAGAACATCGAAAGTTGATAGGGCAGACAATCAAATGGATCCTCGCTGTCACGGGGACATGCAATCACCTAGAGTCACCAATATGGCAGCAGGCCCTCGCCCCTAAGGTTTTATATGGTCAGATCAGCAGGCCCTTGCTCCAAATGTTTTTGAGGATCACCAGCAGGCCATCAATCATAATTTTTCAAGGGTGTGTATGATGCCCTCCTTTAAGTGTAATAAAGGGTGTTTTGGAGTGTCGGTTTCCTTGTAATTTTTGGAAGCCCTCACTTAGCGCATAGGCTTTATGAGTGTAGGAGTCCCACTACCTGAACAATTGTACCACAATATGAATGAGGCCCTCCTTTTTGTGATATACAGGGTGTTTCGGAGTGCCTCTTGCTTGTAATTTTTTGCAGCACTTGCACTTTATATACAATTGAATATACAGGAAAGAATGTTTCCTAACAATTTTTCCAGTAAAATAGATTTTTTTTTGGGGGGGGGGGGGGGTTTGTGCATATAAAAGTGGCGTACAACTTGGACAACATGGTTCCCAGCAGTGACCTGGGTGTCCAAGATGCATTCAGACATGGTCCCCATGCTGTTCCCGATCCATTTCGGTGGTGTTTCTGTCACTTTCTGAGATTTTCCAATGGACCAGGCACCCTCCCCTCTTCAGAGCAGGGGGTGCCTGGTTGCATCCCATTGACTTCCATTATACTCGGGTGCTCGGCCGAGCACACGAATATAGCAATGTGTTCGGGTTGCCAAATACTTTGGTGCTCGATCATCACTAGGTACTGGCAGGTGCCCTTAACGGAGGCTGCCAAAGAGAAAACTGCCTTCATCACGCCTGAGAGGCTGTATCAATTTAAGGTCTTACCCTTTGGTCTGCATGGTGCCCCCGCCACTTTTCAGCGACTAATGGACATTGTGCTTCATCCACATCGTCGGTAAGCTTCCCATTTTTTTATACAAAGTTGGCATTTGACCAAGATATTTATCTCACCCAGCATGGGTATATGTAAAATGACACCCCAAAACACATTCCCCAACTTCTCCTGAGTACGGCGATACCACATGTGTGACACTTTTTTGCAGCCTAGGTGGGCAAAGGGGCCCACATTCCAAAGAGCACCTTTCGGATTTCACCGGCCATTTTTTACAGATTTTGATTTCAAACTACTTCGCACGCATTTGGGCCCCTAAAATGCCAGGACAGTATAACTACCCCACAAGTGACCCCATTTTGGAAAGAAGACACCCCAAGGTATTTCATGATGGGCATTGTGAGTTCCTGGAAGTTTTTATTTTTTGTCACAAGTTAGTGGAATATGAGACTTTGTAAGGAAATAAAAAAAAATCATAATTTTCCGCAAACTTGTGACAAAAAATAAAAAGTTCTATGAACTCACTATGCCCATCAGCGAATACCTTAGGATGTCTACTTTCCGAAATGGGGTCATTTGTGGGGTTTTTCTACTGTCTGGGCATTGTAGAACCTCAGGAAACATGACAGGTGCTCATAAATTGAGAGCTGCTTCAAAAAGCGGAAATTCACATTTTTGTACCATAGTTTGTAAACGCTATAACTTTTACCCAAACCTTTTTTTTTTTTTTTACCCAAACATTTTTTTTAATCAAAGACATGTAAAACAATAAATTTAGGGAAAAATGTATATATAGATGTCATTTTTTTTGAAAAATTTTACAACTGAAAGTGAAAAATGTCATTTTTTTGCAAAAATTTAGTTAAATTTCGATTAATAACAAAAAAAGTAAAAATGTCAGCAGCAATGAAATACCACCAAATGAAAGCTCTATTAGTGAGAAGAAAAGGAGGCAAAATTCATTTGGGTGGTAAGTTGCATGACCGAGCAATAAACGGTGAAAGTAGTGTAGTGCAGAAGTGTAAAATGTGGCCTGGTCATTAAGGGTGTTTCAGCTAGGGGGGTTGAAGTGGTTAAAGGATCTGCTTCTCATCGTCACGAGTGTAAGAGAAAATGTGAAGGTGATTATATCCAGTGGCTTGATCCATGTGATTGGTGCTAAGCTATTGATGTCCAATGATAATAATACAAAAAGTACAAATAGCAGCACTACAATTGAAAGTCCAGGAGCTAGAAAATCATAATAATTTGCATATTTTTTTCCAGAAGTCACGAGGTGCTTTGTTTATGTAATAGTGTATATCAACTGGACTCAAAGAGAGAGTCGGAAGGAAGGAAGGAACGGTAGTACTGTTTCCTATGTACAAGAATATAACTACTGTAATATTTGTACCTACTAAGCGAGAGAAAGTTAATCGTATTGTTTTTAATAATTATATGACTATTGTAGTATTACCTTCTACATGCAAGAAGATAACTGCTATAATACTTCTCCAAAAATGATAATAGCCAACAACTGAGAGAGAGAGAGATAATATTACCTCCTTTGTATCACAATATGACTACTGTTCTGCTTTGCGTTATTGAACTGTTGTATAACACTAGTCAGACAGTCTAACAATAATTCAGAAGTCAAGAAACGTGAGACATCAGATCTGTATGTATTCTTTGTTCTCACGGACAATTCTACCATAAGTCCAGGAATAGCTCAGAGCTCCACTGAATGCTGCTTGCTAGATCCAGAAGCAGTCACGAGATGGAGGATAGAAAGTTTCAGGTTAAAGGTTACTATTTCCTGTCAAGTCCTGGCATAATAATAACTAACTCTGACCACTAGATGGTAGCAACATCAAATTAACATCACAGTATAATCTATAACAGTAAATTGCATACATTTGCTTTAACAATATGGGCAGAACACTCCATGTCTGGCATTATTTATTATGCCACTACCTATATAACTATTGCTATGCAGAAAAAACACAAACAGGAAAATGGAATCCTAGCTAGTCTTTCCCAGACACCACCCATTTTTACATTTGGGCGATCCTCAGTCCATTTCCTACGGCACTGCAAAGTTGACAGATACTCCCTCTAGTGCGACGGATTAAAACTGACCACGGACCAAACACATCTAAGCCCACATTGGTGAAAGGTGGTTGTGCAATTACTCTGTCCTCTGGTAGCTCTGCCGTCTTTTGATTTTGTAATCTCTTGCAGCTTGCCATAAATGACACATTTGTGTATAACAGCCGATACTAAGCATTTGCCACCAAGAATCAAGAAACCTGCAGATCTAATTGTACCTTCTGTGATATGGCGCCCTTGGCGAACTACGAGTTCATGACAGTATCTAACAAGCAGTGTAGCAATGTGGTGATCATGAGGTATAATGATAGGCTGTTTCTCTACCTCTGAAAGTTCACCAAGAGACAAACGTCCACCTACTCTCAACAACCCATTCTTGTCTACAAAGGGGCTAAGCTACCTAAGACAGCTTTGCTTTGGGAATGTCTTTTGTTTCGTGATACAGTCAATTTCCTTCTGGAAATGTTTGTTTTGAATGGACTTTGCCTGTGCAAGTTTTTCTAGATTGACCTGATCGCCATTCAGGTCACACCTTCTGACCTGATCGCCATTGGTTTCTCTCCGGAAGGTTTTAGCGACATGGATGAGTCTGGCTAGGGTCTTAACTAATATCTTCCAGCAAGAAAATATCTTGAAACAATGTGAGTGAAGTGTGGCTTCAGAAGCTTTGGTAATTTCCGATCTAATTTCAGGGTCAGCTTCGGGCTCTAAGAGTGGATAAACATTAGCAGTGTTTATATCCTCACAGTGTGGTTGGTACAGAAAGGATGGGCCTGAGAACCATATAAAGTTCTGCAGGCATGCTGCCTGAGTAGGTCTAATGGCAAAATCTGAAGGGTTTTGCTCTGTAGATACATAGAACCGCTGATCTGGGTGTGTAGATTGCCTGATTCTATTCACTCTGTTGGAGACATACAGATAGAATCTACTAGTGGTGTTGCAAACGTACCCTAGGACAATCTTGCAATCAGTGAAGAATTTCACAGCATCAAAGTCAGTGTCTAGTTCATCTGTGATTAGCTCATACATTTCAACACCAAGTACAGCAGCACACAACTCTAAACGAGGAATCATGTAGGCTGGTTTAGGGCTTAATTTGGACTTTCCCATGACAAATTCAACATGACACACCTTTTCTGCATCAATTACTTTCAAGTAGGCTACTGCACCTATCGCTATGCTGGATGCATCTGAGAACATGCACAGTTCTTTCCTGCAAGCTGATGACAGAGATACAGGAACATAGCATCTGTCCATCTTTAGGTGCTCTAACGCTTGCAAGGATTCTGTCCATTGAACCCACTCACATAGTCTCTCCTGTGGAAGCAATGCATCCTATTCACTTTTACCAGATGACAGTTCCCAAACTAAGGCCTCACCTTTTATTATCAGAGTTGATACAAACCCTAGGGGATCATAGAGGATATTTACTGTGGATAGAATATCTCTACATGTAAAAGGATTTTCCTCTGAGGAAACAGAACTATCCATTTCTAGATACCAACTTAGGCCTAGGCTTTTCTGCAAGGGAAGAGAGTATGTACCTAGGCAAAGATTTTTAAGGTCCTTAGCTCTGTCTGCTACAGGGAATGCTTTCATTACTTTTTGGCTGTTGGAAGCAATTTTATGAAGACGCAGATTGGATTCCGCCAGCATTTTCTTTGTTTTACTGAGGATGGAAATTGCATTTTCAGGTGTGCTAGCAGAAGCGAGTCCATCATCTACATAGAAACGCTTCAATACAAAGTGCTTGGTTTCTTCTCCATAGTACTCTGCATTTTTCTGGGCCGTCTTTTGCATGCAGTATATAACGACAGCAGGAGAGGGGCTGTTGCCAAATATGTGCACTTTCATTCTGTACTCGACAATTTCTTTGTCTATGTCATTGTCTTTGTACCAGAGAAAACGTAGAAAGTCTCTGTGATCTTCTCTGACAAGGAAGCAATAAAACATTAGTTGCACATCTGCTGTGAAGGCAATGGGCTCTTTTCTGAAGCGCATGAGTACACCTAGCAAAGTATTGTTTATGTCAGGGCTTAGCAATACGTCATTTAAAGAAACTCCTTCATACATTGCGCTGGAATCAAAAACTATTCTGATTTGGTTAGGTTTGTGTGGATGATAAACACCAAACATTGGTAGATACCAGTGTTCCCTATCTGTCTCAAGTGGTCCTGCAACTTCAGCGTGATCATTGTCTAACATCCTTTCAATGAATTCAGTGAAATCTCTTTTCACTTATGGCTTCCTCTGTAGTGTTTTGCTGAGTGAATGCAAACGCTTCATGGCTTGCTCCCTGTTACAAGGCAAAACACGTCAGGGTGTGCGAAAGGGGAGAAGGGCCACCCAACTGTGATCGTCATCTTGGTAGGCCTCTCTATCCATAATCTGCTAAAAGGTCTGATCCACTATAGAGAGGGCCTGTTTATCATCATATTTAGTTGTCTGGAACACTGTAATCCCTAGATTGTCTGTCTCAATGTTGGAATTGACTTCTTCCTTGCCATATAGTGTAGAAGAGTCCCAGTGTTATGTTGACCTGCCAAAAAATTTCTTGACAACGAAGCTGTTGTGACAGAGACTGAGAAGAGATGTGCATCTATTTGTTAACACAGATGTCTTCAAAGTGTTAATGTTGTCAGGCTGGTGCACTGTCCCACAGGCAAACTTCTACAATGGAAATAAAAATAAAACAGGCACTCAACAGCTGGTATGTCTATAGTAGAATATTTATATAGTAAAATTTGCAATAAAATATCACATAAAAATTATAAAACATATAAAATATAGCATATTCATGAAAGCACTGCGCTTGGTTTAGCTTATCTGTGGTTAACAAGTACTGTTGGGGTTCAGAAAATTGCTTACATCAATAAATGCATTGTGATATTAATAAGTGACAATTTGTGAAACATAAATAAAAATATAAGAAAAATTAATCCTTGTGGAAAAAAGAAGAAAAGATAGATGGTGATGAACTGTGTCCATATAAAATTGTTGTAGCAACTTGTTTTAAGTCCAGTATTTGGTAACACTGCTGTAGCAGAGTGAAGATACAAATGTAGCAGCACACAGAGTCCGCACTCCAAGTACAAGGATATAGGTAATATTCGGGTTATTTGAATGGGGCGTCCCCCTCACTGTAAGCCCTCTTACCTTGACTTTCAAAGTGCTTGTTGCTGTGTATAGGGTACTTTGTAGCGCTCGGTTGTAGAACTTTTAAACTTCCCGCTTGTTGCTCTCCGGTCTCGGCGTTACCACGTGATGTTGATACGTGTCACCTTCCAGGAAGCAGCGTGCAGGGATCGCGTAGTCTCGCGATAATTCCAATCAGCTCCTCTATCGCTGGTATCAAGAAGCTTTTGTTCGCTGATAATATTACCGATGATTTGTAAGTCTCTTTCCTCGGGTTCGGATGGGTAGTGTATCACTCGCAGGACCAGCCAGACGCGTTTCGAGGGGTCTCCCTCTTCCTCAGTGGCTATATTGCGAGTGCCTCTACCCTCTTCTTTATATACTCCTCCAACACGAACCTCATCAAATACCCGGCATGGATTCTTGATCTTCATATATAGCTTTTACTCAATGCATATCATTATATATCTCTATAGACAATTTTATTTATAAACTGACATTAAAAATAAACATTGATAAAAATGTAGGTTATACATTTAAATTCAGAAAAAATATTCAGAAAAAATATTGAAAAGAATATTTAAAAGAACGTCTTTGGATAACCCTTCCTTTGTATACTCACTCAATTGATTGATATTTCTATCAATTCATTTTACATTCTAGATTCTTCGGTTGTTGCAATCAATAATAGTCTATAATAGAAAAAACGCATCGAATTTTGGAAAAAACGCATCATGCTTAAAAAACCGCATATGCGTTTTCGATGCGTTTTCTCCACCATGGGTTTCCCTATAATTTCTGTATTGTCCCTAATGCTTGGGGACTAAAATAGATTATTTTAGAGACACAAAAATGGATGTTTCTTAATTCCAATCTTATTACTTCTCATTTTTTGGGTTGTTCTGCAGAGTAGACTTTGCACAATAGATAGATGAGTTTAGATTAATTTGCACAATATCTGCATGGATTTTGGATGTATTATGGGGAGCGGGCCCAACTCCGAGGGGAGATCCTGGTGCTGCTAAACAGCCCGACTCAGGATGTCACCATCAGAGGAGGGCACCCATCCCCAATGTCTACAGGAAGCCAAACAACTCAAAGTCCGAGTTAAGTCCTCGTGGGAGGAGTGTTTCAAAATCGAAGATTCTTCTGGATTCCTGCCTCGACATCCTGGCGATGTGGTCTCCCCCTCTCCAGTGCACATCCACTTTTTCAAAAGCTGCGAAGACCATACCCTCAGGGTTTTTATTGTGATATTCTTTATAATGCAGTGAGAGAGAATGCTTCTCATAGCCATTTCTTATATTTGTAATGTGTTCTGACAGTCTTTTTTTCAGTGTATGTTTTGTTCGTCCAATGTATTGTTTTTTGCACTGACATTCTATAACATATAAGATATTGGTTGAGCTACACGTCAGAAATTCCTTTATTTTCCATGTAAAAGTGTTGACGCATGATTGTATTTCAGTGGTCTTCTTGGGAAATGATGTGATTTTACATATTGCGCACTTCCCACATTTATAGAAGCCACTCAAATTCAACCAACCCTGCATGGATAATTTATTCCTTTTATTTGGGACAGTTGGTGCTATTTTTAATAAGAAATTCTGAGCTCTTGAGTATGTTATTTGAGGACCATTGCTAACCAAAGGGCCTATTAATCTATCACTTAATAAATGGTGCCAATGTTTCCTCACAATTCCTTCTATTTTTCTGTGTTGTTTGTTGAAGGGTAATATCATTCTCAACTGATCATTGTTTTCTTCTTCTCTGTCCTTCTTTGTTTTTTCTACAAAGAAGGTATCTCTATGCATATTTTTAACTTTTGTGAGTGCTTTATCCAATACAATATTTGGGTAATTTTTCTCTAAAAAACGTTTTTTCATAATCTCGGCCTCAACTTCAAAATCATTTACATCTGTACAATTCCTTTTTATGCGTTTAAATTGGCCCTTTGGTACTTCCAGCAACCATCTTGGTAGATGGCAACTTGAAAACAGTATATAACTGTTTCGGGAGACCTCTTTTTGGTATGTGCTACAGATTAACTGGTTATTCCGTACTTTAATTAATAGGTCTAGGAATTCTATTCTCTCTTTGTTTATATTGGCAGAAAACTTTAGATTATATGCATTGGTGTCGATGTTTGCAAGAAATATATCGAGATTTTCTCTTGTACCTTTCCAGATAAATAGGATATCATCGATAAACCTATGCCAGAGTACCAGGTCTGCCCCCAGGATGGGCAAGATCTCTTCACATTCCCAATTTGCCATGAATAAATTGGCATAACTGGGGGCAAACCTGGTACCCATGGCGGTTCCCCTGGTCTGGAGATAATAGTCCAGATTATAAGCGAAATAGTTACGAGTTAGAATAAATTTTACCCCCTCCGCTATAAAGTCTATTTGTTTCTCAGGGAAATCACTATGTATCTTTAGTTGGTTCCTCAATGCCTGTATTCCCTGATTATGATTTATGACTGTATAGAGGGAACTTACATCTAAAGTCCCCAATATCCAGTCTGTTTCATATTTTAATCCCTCCACTATTTTAATAACTTGAGTTGTGTCTCTAATATATGCAAAATTCTTTTTCACACTTGGCTGTAGAAGTTTGTCAATGTATTCTGACAAATTGGACGTTAGTGAACCTATGCCAGAGATGATTGGTCTGCCAGGCGGGTTCATCTGGTCTTTATGAACCTTTGGAAGACAGTAGAATACAGGTAATCTACTGTGAGTGGTACTGATATATCCAAACTCTTGTTCATTTATTATTCCCTTTTCCCAACCATCTCTGGCATAGTCCACCAACTGCTCAATGTATTCTTTTGTGGGGTCCTTCATCAGTTTGGAGTATGTGTCAGTGTCTGACAATTGTCTTTGACATTCTACATCATATTTTTCTGTCTCCAAAATGACAATGGCTCCTCCCTTGTCAGCAGGCCGTATAGTAATTTTTTCAATCTTTTGTAATTGTTTTAGGGCCTGTATTTCCTGTGTTGTTACATTGTTTCCTATTCTTCCGTTTATATTCAGTTTTCTTATGTCTTTCTCTACAGACTTTTTAAATGACGCCATCTCATGGCCTATTTGTTGCCTTGGGTACATCTTACTTTTTACTTTTAAATTTGTGTGTGTGAAAATATCTTTCTCCCCAGAGTTTCTAATTATAGGGTTCCTCATAAAATGTTTCTTTAAGCACAATTTTCTAACAAATTTCTCTATTCCAATGTAAATATCGAATTTGTTAGCCTGTGCCGTAGAGGCGAATTTGAGACACTTATTTAACAGTTGAATCTGTGCTGGAGTAAGTACTGTTTGGCTGAGATTAATGATTGAATCTTTTTCTTTCTGGAGTTTTATTATCTGTGATTCCTTCTTATTTTTTCTTTTTCCCCTCCTTGTCCCCTTTGATCGTAATGGCGTTGGTAACGGTTTGGGGTATATTTTGACCTCCTGCCCTGATAATCCTCCTCCCTGAAGTTGTATTGTTGTTGGTCCCTGTATCTTAGATTGTATTGGTGACCTGCTTCTTGGTGATAAACCGTCTTTGGGGGGGATTTTTCTCGTTCCGGGGTTGCATGTCTCATTTGGCGTGTTTTCGCTTTGTGGTGCGGGGGGGTCCCATCTAAAAAATGATTAGTCATAATTGGTTCATACCTGTTTCTCACTGGGATTGCATATTCAACATGTTGTCTACTTTCTCTAATATGATCTTCATTTATCTCTGTATTTGTATGGTGATTCTCAACTGGTATGTGTTTGTCTATTTCACCCCTGGTAGTTTTTTTTAATTTTTTACTCTTTTTATTGATTATTTCCTGTTCTATTGATCCTAAATTTTTACAGATTCTCTGTTGCCAATTTATGATTTCATCATTGAGAGGAAATTTTTGTATTATTTCTTTGATTTTTAGGATTTTTTCTGAGGTTTCCTCTAAAATCTGGTTCCTCCTTTTAATAATTAATTCTACCAGTGCTATAGACTGTTGTAGTAAGAGTTTATCCCATTCTTCTTTAAAGGAATCAGTGATCAAATCCATGGCTGGATTCTTAGAGAGCTGTAATCCTTTGGGTATTATACCCAATTCTAGGTGTTTCCCTAGGGATTTGATCTCCCATTTTTGCTTGAGCTGTCTAATAAGCAAGGTTTCCAGCTCTCTAAAAGATTCCGTAATGGATTTTTCCATAGGTTCATCTATGTTTTTATCTTCAAAGGAAAAGGTTTCCAATCTGACATTTTGATTCTCTATAAACTGCCAGATGTCCATACTAGCAGACAGTGGGGAGCTCGCCGATATGTAGGTGAAAAATGACAAGAAAAGGCACAAATATAACGTGGCTCACCCGTGTCTGTTAGTGTGGTCAAGGTGCTCTGTTTTGAGGATGTTTCACCTAATCATCCAATATAATAATTGCGTAATAGAAATAAAAATAAAACAGGCACTCAACAGCTGGTATGTCTATAGTAGAATATTTATATAGTAAAATTTGCAATAAAATATCACATAAAAATGATAAAACATATAAAATATAGCATATTCATGAAAGCACTGCGCTTGGTTTAGCTTATCTGTGGTTAACAAGTACTGTTGGGGTTCAGAAAATTGCTTACATCAATAAATGCATTGTGATATTAATAAGTGACAATTTGTGAAACATAAATAAAAATATAAGAAAAATTAATCCTTGTGGAAAAAAGAAGAAAAGATAGATGGTGATGAACTGTGTCCATATAAAATTGTTGTAGCAACTTGTTTTAAGTCCAGTATTTGGTAACACTGCTGTAGCAGAGTGAAGATACAAATGTAGCAGCACACAGAGTCCGCACTCCAAGTACAAGGATATAGGTAATATTCGGGTTATTTGAATGGGGCGTCCCCCTCACTGTAAGCCCTATTACCTTGACTTTCAAAGTGCTTGTTGCTGTGTATAGGGTACTTTGTAGCGCTCGGTTGTAGAACTTTTAAACTTCCCGCTTGTTGCTCTCCGGTCTCGGCGTTACCACGTGATGTTGATACGTGTCACCTTCCAGGAAGCAGCGTGCAGGGATCGCGTAGTCTCGCGATAATTCCAATCAGCTCCTCTATCGCTGGTATCAAGAAGCTTTTGTTCGCTGATAATATTACCGATGATTTGTAAGTCTCTTTCCTCGGGTTCGGATGGGTAGTGTATCACTCGCAGGACCAGCCAGACGCGTTTCGAGGGGTCTCCCTCTTCCTCAGTGGCTATATTGCGAGTGCCTCTACCCTCTTCTTTATATACTCCTCCAACACGAACCTCATCAAATACCCGGCATGGATTCTTGATCTTCATATATAGCTTTTACTCAATGCATATCATTATATATCTCTATAGACAATTTTATTTATAAACTGACATTAAAAATAAACATTGATAAAAATGTAGGTTATACATTTAGATTCAGAAAAAATATTCAGAAAAAATATTGAAAAGAATATTTAAAAGAACGTCTTTGGATAACCCTTCCTTTGTATACTCACTCAATTGATTGATATTTCTATCAATTCATTTTACATTCTAGATTCTTCGGTTGTTGCAATCAATAATAGTCTATAATAGAAAAAACGCATCGAATTTTGGAAAAAACGCATCATGCTTAAAAAACCGCATATGCGTTTTCGATGCGTTTTCTCCACCATGGGTTTCCCTATAATTTCTGTATTGTCCCTAATGCTTGGGTACTAAAATAGATTATTTTAGAGACACAAAAATGGATGTTTCTTAATTCCAATCTTATTACTTCTCATTTTTTGGGTTGTTCTGCAGAGTAGACTTTGCACAATAGATGAGTTTAGATGAATTTGCACAATATCTGCCCCCTCCCCATAATTCATCCAAAATCCATGCAGATATTGTGCAAATTCATCTAAACTCATCTATCTATTGTGCAAAGTCTACTCTGCAGAACAACCCAAAAAATGAGAAGTAATAAGATTGGAATTAAGAAACATCCATTTTTGTGTCTCTAAAATAATCTATTTTAGTCCCCAAGCATTAGGGACAATACAGAAATTATAGGGAAACCCATGGTGGAGAAAACGCATCGAAAACGCATATGCGGTTTTTTAAGCATGATGCGTTTTTTCCAAAATTCGATGCGTTTTTTCTATTATAGACTATTATTGATTGCAACAACCGAAGAATCTAGAATGTAAAATGAATTGATAGAAATATCAATCAATTGAGTGAGTATACAAAGGAAGGGTTATCCAAAGACGTTCTTTTAAATATTCTTTTCAATATTTTTTCTGAATATTTTTTCTGAATTTAAATGTATAACCTACATTTTTATCAATGTTTATTTTTAATGTCAGTTTATAAATAAAATTGTCTATAGAGATATATAATGATATGCATTGAGTAAAAGCTATATATGAAGATCAAGAATCCATGCCGGGTATTTGATGAGGTTCGTGTTGGAGGAGTATATAAAGAAGAGGGTAGAGGCACTCGCAATATAGCCACTGAGGAAGAGGGAGACCCCTCGAAACGCGTCTGGCTGGTCCTGCGAGTGATACACTACCCATCCGAACCCGAGGAAAGAGACTTACAAATCATCGGTAATATTATCAGCGAACAAAAGCTTCTTGATACCAGCGATAGAGGAGCTGATTGGAATTATCGCGAGACTACGCGATCCCTGCACGCTGCTTCCTGGAAGGTGACACGTATCAACATCACGTGGTAACGCCGAGACCGGAGAGCAACAAGCGGGAAGTTTAAAAGTTCTACAACCGAGCGCTACAAAGTACCCTATACACAGCAACAAGCACTTTGAAAGTCAAGGTAAGAGGGCTTACAGTGAGGGGGACGCCCCATTCAAATAACCCGAATATTACCTATATCCTTGTACTTGGAGTGCGGACTCTGTGTGCTGCTACATTTGTATCTTCACTCTGCTACAGCAGTGTTACCAAATACTGGACTTAAAACAAGTTGCTACAACAATTTTATATGGACACAGTTCATCACCATCTATCTTTTCTTCTTTTTTCCACAAGGATTAATTTTTCTTATATTTTTATTTATGTTTCACAAATTGTCACTTATTAATATCACAATGCATTTATTGATGTAAGCAATTTTCTGAACCCCAACAGTACTTGTTAACCACAGATAAGCTAAACCAAGCGCAGTGCTTTCATGAATATGCTATATTTTATATGTTTTATAATTTTTATGTGATATTTTATTGCAAATTTTACTATATAAATATTCTACTATAGACATACCAGCTGTTGAGTGCCTGTTTTATTTTTATTTCTATTACGCAATTATTATATTGGATGATTAGGTGAAACATCCTCAAAACAGAGCACCTTGACCACACTAACAGACACGGGTGAGCCACGTTATATTTGTGCCTAAACTTCTACAATGACCCACCCCAAGTCCAGTCTCTGTGCATGGGGGGCATCATAAGGTCCATTGATTTGCTGGCGCACCTTGTGTACCCGAAGGATGTCTCTTCCAAAAAGTAGGATAGAAACATCTGGCTCAACAGCTGGTATAAGGTGAGCAATTGAGCGTAGGTGAGTGTGATGATGGGCTACTTCTGGAGAGGGAATCTCAGTTTTGTCGTCAGGTATCATGCCACACTCTATTAGGGTAGGAAGTGGGAACTGCGCTTTCTTATTGAAGGCTTCAATGGTAGAGTCAGTAGCTCTTCTCCCTGTGGTTTTAATTGTCCCTGCACATGTCCTTAGAGTGTATGGAACTGCACTTGCTTTAAGGTTAAAGATATCAAGGAAGTCTGACTTTGCAATAGATCTGTTGCTCTGTTCATCTAGCACTGCATACATTTTCACTGACCTTTCTCTCTTGTTGGTGGGATACACAGTCACTAAACAGATTTTAGAGCATGATCATGCACTCTTGCCATGTTCACATACTTCACTGCAATTAGACATTACTGAGGAGAGTGGGGTCTCTTGTTGCTCCCTGCCCTGATCTTTCATGGGTTCTACAGTCTCTAGTGGTGGAGGAACAGGATCAGGGTGCAAAGCAGCAATATGTCTCTCACTGCCACATTCTGTACATTCTACTGGTATGTTACAGTCTTTGGCTATGTGATCCGCAACACTTGAAACAGTTGCCGTTTTGTTTAAGGAAGGACATTCGCTCTGCAATGGGTTTGCTTCTAAAGCCTTTGCATTTCTTTAGTTTTGTGTGATTGCCGCCGGTGGTGAAGGCGAAACTGGGATCACTTCGGATTTTCGCTTGCTGTCAGACTAACCTAGAAAACACAGAGAAGGGGGGAAAAGTGACTCCTTAATCCTCTTTGAATTTACCTCCTACAGACATCCACTTGTCTTGCAGATTTGAAGATAGTTTCTCTACTATGGGATTAGTGCCTCTAGCTGTATCTAGATATGAAAGTCCTGGCAACTAGCCATCCTCTTTGGCATATTCTATCTCTAGCAGAAGATCACTCAGTTCTTGTAGCCACACGTTGTCTCTGTAGCCCACTTTAGGAAAGACTTCACGCTTTTTCAACAATGCTCCTTCAATTACCTCTGGGGATCAATACGTTTTTTCTAGTCTTTTCCAGGTTATGTTGAGTCCTGCTGCAGGGTTGAACAGGCTTGCTCTTCCCATCCTTTTTGCATGCTCTGCTGACTCAGTACCAAGCCATTTTATCATTAAATCAAGCATCTCGGCTGGTGATAATTTCAGTCCTCCAGTGGCATTCAGAAAGGAAGACTTCCATGCCCAATAGTTTTCAGGACGGTCATCAAATTGGAGAAAGCCTGAGCTAACCATCTCTTTGCGGATGAGATATTTGGTGACATCCACTGCACATTGTTGTTCGCACATATAATCTTTAGGTTGAGGTGGTGGGAACGCTAGTTTTTTGTTCCTAGGGGGTTCTGGTGCTTTATTCTTGGTTTGCTGGCAGCCATTGACCTCATGTGTTGACCTCAGCCTGAATTCCTTTGCTTCAGGTTTAGGAGACTGCTCCTTTGTATGCATATCAATAAGGTTCTGGATGTACTCACTTGTACGATCTGCAGAGGATAGAGGTTTTTCTGGAACCTTTAGGTCTTTATACGATTTTTCACTTCCTGACCGACTTGTTCCCATGTAGGCAGCGGCCTCTGCTTCAGCAACTGCAGCTACAGTATGTAGCTGCAGGATGAGCAATTTCGATTCTAATTCAGCTTCTTCTTGGGCCATGGCAGCTTCCCTAGCTGCTCTCTCTTGTGCTATGGCAGCTTCTTTAGCTGCACTCTCTTCTGCTATGGCAGCTTCCTTAGCTGCTCTCTCTTGTGCTAGGGAAGCTTCTTTAGCTGCTCTCTCTTTTGCTATGGCAGGTTCCTTAGCTGCTCTCTCTTGTGCTATGGCAGCTTTCTTTGCTGCTAACTCCTGCATCATCATGGCTTCTTTTTTCTGCGTACTGTAGCTGGACATAGGCAGCTTCTGCCTTGGCACGAGCTCTAACTGCTGAGAAACTTGCTGAAGACATCTTACTAATCCGATAAAATCTGGATGCCTGCGATTGTGCATTGTCTTGCTGAGCACTGGGAATGTTCTCCCTGCCTTGCTGTGTCAGCTGTAACGTGTCATCAGCCTGGTATTTTGTTCCAGATCTAAGACTCATACTACAGTAATGGCCTCTCCGTTTTTTCCAGACCGTCGCATGGGTGTGCTTTTACTGTTCTGCTTTGCGTTATTGAACTTTTGTATAACACTAGTCAGACAGTCTAACAATAATTCAGAAGTCAAGAAACGTGAGACATCAGATCTGTATGTATTCTTTGTTCTGATTAACTTTGTAAAACCACAACATAAGCACAAACAAAACATATGTATCAGCACATTAAACATTATACAACAGCCTGATTGCATCAGTGAGAGTACTCACGGACAATTCCACCATAAGTCCAGGAATAGCTCAGAGCTTCACTGAATGCTGCTTGCTAGATCCAGAAGCAGTCACGAAATGGAGGATAGAAAGTTCCAGGTTAAAGGTTACTGTCTCTCTCTCTGTGAGAATTACCACTTCCTGTCAAGTCCTGGCATAATACCACTAGATGGCAGCAACGTCAAATTAACATCACATTATAATCTATAACAGTAAATTGCACACATTTGCTTTAACAATATGGGCAGAACAACTACCATAGTATTGCCTTCTATATTTAAGAATAACTGCTGTAATACTGCTCCCAAATTACAAATTCTCACCAAAGGAAGGGAGAGAGAGAGGAAGACAAAGAGAGAGAGACACAGTTATGATAATCTGCTCAACTCTATAAGGCCCCTTTTACACAAGCGAGTTTTCCGCGTGGGTGCAATATGTGAAGCGAAGTTCTGCGTTGTGTGAGAATCGCAGCATGTTCGATATTCTACATTTTTCACGCAGCCCTGGCCCCTAGAAATGAATTAGGCCTCATTGAAAAATGCATTGCATCCGAAAGTAGGAGAAGTTGTTTGTAAACCTTCAGGTTTTTTTCACGTGCGTGAATAAATGCATCAAAAATGATTGAACCCCTGCAGAAATAACTGAAACACTGAACACAAATGCAGACAAAACTGACTGAACTTGCTTGCGAAATGGTGCGAGTTTCACTGAGCGCACCCCGAACGCATCATGACACAATCCATATCGTTCGTGTGAAACAGGCCTAAATTTGTTTTCTGGATATCAGTATATACAAATTTACTTAATCTTGATATGTGTTAGGGTGGGTTCACACTAGCGTTAGGGATTCCGTTATGGCTTTCCGTTATAACATTGTAAAACGGAATGCAAAACGGAAGCCTTTAAAAGGGATTCCGTTTGCTTTCCATCCTAATAGAAATCTATGGGAAAGCATAATGGATCCGTCTGGGTCGTGTTATGCAAGACGGAAAACAAAGTCCTGTCGACAGTACTTTGTTTTCCGTCTAGAATAACGGGAACCAGACAGATCCGTTTTGATTCCTATTCTATTAGGACGGAAAGCAAACTGAATGCCTTTTTTTTTTTTACAAAAAAATTGAAATTCACAATCTATTGATACAATATCCAAGGAAATGTTATACAACATAATTTCGTTTTATGTTAAATCTCCCTCTTGTCTTTTCCCTTCTGTCCCTCCCTCCACCCCCCTTTTTCCGCGGAGCTACTGTCAGGTCGCCAAATATTCTCATTTGCAATTACCCCATATCCGCAGCCAGGCTGCTTTTTTTTTTTTTTATGTTTGGGCAATACCATTTTCGTATTCCTTAACCCTATTCATGAGTTCCATCCATTCCTGGAAATTTGGATATTTCATGGAGCCCCAATGTTTGACTATTATTATTTTAGCCAGAGCTGTATCCCGAAGCCAAAGTAGTTGCTCAGTTTTGTTATTGTCTGTTTCTGAGAATAAACCCAGAATAACATATTGGATACATACGGTACTTCATATTTCATAGGGGTACTATTCTGCAGTTTCCGGAATATTTTAATCCAGTAGTCTTTTATCACCGGGCATTCCCACAGTAGATGTTTGTAGTCTCCTCTGTCTTTATTGCATTTATGACAGTTCTGTTCTCTATCTTTGTATATAGTATGCAATAGTACTGGTGTATAATAGAGACAATGTATAATTTTTAAAAGAATCCCTGTATGGGCAAGGGAGACTGCAGATCTTTCAAGATGTTTCTATATACAGTATTTCACTGGATTAATTCCACATTCTGCAAATCTCTCTCCCATTTAACCTCACCTCTAAATGTGATTGATTTTGTATATTCGTATTTTAACTTTGAGTAAATATGTGATATAGGGGAAGTGTTTAACGTCATATCGTGACAAAAGTCTAAAAAGGTGTCCCGTGCAATATTTAAATAATTCTTATTTTCCGTATAGTGTATAGCGTGTCGTAACTGTTCATATCGAAATTTATCAAGAAATCCTCAAATAGTATCTGGAAGGATTTCGGTTAGCGACTTAACCTGTCCTTTATAAAAAAAAAACTGTGTGATTAAGTGTATCCCCTGTTTTTCCCAATACTCAACATCTGTTAACTGTATAACTTATGGTAAGTGTATATTCCCCCACAAGGGGGTGTAATGAACCGCTTGGGATACTCCGGCCATTAGCCTAACTTGTTTCCAGCTGTACCCAAGCATTCTACTAAACGGATTTGTTATTATTTTATTCTCAAGAATACCAGTTTCCAGAATGTGAAAAAGATCCTCCCAGGGTCTGCAGTGCTCCCCAAAAATAAGCCATATACAGTTATTCTTTCGATTTCTCACACACCATCTCAACTGTGCAGCTACATAATATCCTTTTAGAAAAGGAACGGAAATTCCGCTCTCATCTTTAAACAGGTATTGTATTTTGATTCTAACCCGCTTGCGCCCCCATATTAGTTCGTTAAACAAAGTCTCTAATTTATTTTTTTAAAAATCTTCAATCGTTATTGGGCTAGCATTTAGTACATATAGTAGCATTGGTAACAATGTCATTTTTATGAGAGCTATACGATTGATTTGTGACAGAGGCAGTTTTAACCATGTTGGGAGAATATTCAATTTCGTGTAATATTCCAGTTTAGTCCCTATGTGGATACCCAGGTATAATAAAGAGTCTGATGGGGTCAATGTACTGACCCGAAAGTTGTAACCCGATGGAACTGGGCGTATTAATGGGAGGAATTTCGATTTTTCCCAATTTATTTTATATCCAGATAGGCATCCAAAGTTGTCCACGCTTTCCATAACCCTGGGCAGGTTTATGTACCCCCTCTGTAAAAAAAGTAGAATGTCGTCTGCATATAAACTTATTTTGTCATTTGCTCCCTCACACCCGAAGCTCTGAATTTCCTCATCTGCTCTAATTATACATGCCATTGGCTCCAGGAACAACGAAAAGAGCAGAGGGGAGAGGGGGCATCCCTGACTCGTCCCTCGGGTCAGGGGGAAGGGAGAGGAATATTCCCCATTGACACGAACTCTGGATAACGTTTTTTGATACAAAATGCAAACCCATCTAGAGAAGTATTCACCTATTTTCACCTGCGACAACACTCTCCAGAGAAAGGGCCACTCCACCCTGTCAAAGGCCTTGGCCGCGTCCAAAGACAGGATGGAGCAGTCCTCCCCGCCCCCCATCTGTATATTCAAAAAGGCCCTCCTTACATTGTCCTGTATGTTCCTTTTGGGAATGAACCCGGTTTGGTCAGCGTGAACAACTTTGTGAATAACAGTTTTTAATCTGTTAGCTAACAATTTGGCAAGAATTTTATAATCTGTGTTCAACTGAGAGATGGGGCGGTAGGAAGTCACTAACAATGGGTCTTTCCCTTTTTGGGGGATTCATGTAATGATTGCTTCCATCCATGACAGTGGCAGAGAGCCCAATGTCCACAATTGATTTAATACTTCCATCATCGATATAATTCGAATGGAAAACCATCCAGCCCTGGGGACGTATTACCTTTAATAGATTTCAGCGTGGTTTGTAACTCAGACAAAGAGTGACGCACAGGAATGGCACAAACGATGGGGGAGGTGCTCTCAGTAAAAAGGAATCACCCTTCCTTTTAGAAAATGAAAATTAGTAAAAAGATACTGGGCACTCTCAATATATATGAACCTCACAGTTTATTAGATAGCATATGCAAACAATTCATAAAACACACATATTACTTAAAACATTAATATCATAAAATCTGGGTAGATTAGGGAAGATTATACACAGAATGAGTGGTAATGGCCTCTGAGTGTTGAGAATAAAAGTACTTAATGTAGATGTCCATCCAACCTTGGTTGGAATATAGTAAAAATTGCTCTTTAGGGTATATGAAACCCACAGTGATCGTCTCCTCCGAACAGGGAAAAAGTAACGCAGCTGATGAATACAGTGATTGAATCGTGCGGCGTCCCGCTTTACTCACTGTTAAGTTGCGATATAAGGCTCCGCTGCTGTACCAATGCCAATAGGAATTGCGATTCGGATCTGTACTTTATTCGACCCTTTCCCCTCTCTGTCTCTCAGGCGCCGCTCCGTAGATGTGAGCACCGGCGCTTAGTGTATTTGCAGGTTCCCTCTTCAGCGCTGGACTCTGAGTTCAAGTGAGCGTCATGCGCCCCTCTAGTGGTCCTGTTAAAAAGCGCATCGGGTCTCTGGTTAGACGGGGTTAATTTAGGTACATGCGATCCTTTGGCTGGCGGAATCAATGTCCATAGGGGGTTCTTTACATCAAACGCGTTTCGGGGTCCGTTGTCACCCCTTCCTCAGTGGTAGTGAAGTCCCCCTTCTAACTTCCTTTTTATAGTCATTAGTAATTAGATTACTATCGTCTGCTGTGTGATTTGGGCTTGCTTCGCAAAACCTGGTGCGGATTTCAAACTGCCCATTTTCCCGTATATTCCCTCTTTATTTTCCATATTGGATTTACTTGTAAAGGAAATCTTTCCCATTAATTTACCAGCTAGTATTTCCGATCCTGGCTGCAAAGTTATAGTGTCATTTAACATTTATAATGTAACCACACTCCATTTCAGTGTATTTGCTTTGTAACAATTCATTTCGATACATATAATTACAACTGTGTCCATTTATAGTCTTTCATCTGAACGCCAACAAAAAACGCAATCTTTCCTGCGGCATTCGTGCGATTTTGTTCAGACTCGCTGCTATTGCAAAGACTAATATCTCCCCGGATATATATATATCCACACCCCGGCTTTCTTTTCTTTTGTTTATTTGATTACATACATATATATAGAATAGATACTAAAAAGTGCATATAATATAAAATAAAAATATATAATAAAACCATTTAATAAAAATATTACTATTCCAATATAAAACACAAAAAAAATCTTCAGGTCCTAATCTTTTTTTTATCTCTTATATTACATTATTTTATTATTGTTCTAAAAAGATATTTTCAAAGGGTAACGGAGAAAGTGTGGATATGCAGATCGTATATGAAATGTAACAGGTCTGTGACTGGTGGACCGGTGGAAGTCCGCCGCGAAGGACCGGACCCCCCCCAGAAACAAAATCACTGGGAAGGATCCCATCCCCCACGGCAGGCCCCCACCCATCTCACAGGAATCCGAATAATTAGAACTCTGCGTTCAGTCCTCCCGGTACAAGTGTGTTTAATTCATATATTCTCTGCGTCTCCAACCTCAACATTTTACTGATATGGTCTCCCCCCCTCCATTCTTTGTTCACCTTATCAATTGCGGCGAATTTTAAGCCAGACGGATTCTGATTATGTAACACCTTGAAGTGTTTAGACAATACATGTGTTTCTAACCCTTTTTTGATGTTAGCTACATGTTCAGAAATGCTCTTTTTCAGGGTTCTTTTCGTCCTCCCCACATATTGTTTCCCACATGGGCATTCTATAATGTATATAACGTTTTCGGAACTACAGGATAGGAAGTTTTTTATCACGTGTTTATGTTGATTCACTGATGATATCACTTCTCCTATCTTACGTGGGAATGAGGTGATTTTGCAGTTTCCACATTGCCCACATCTGTAGAATCCCTCCATGTGGATCCAATTTTGTACGGAAGGTACATGTCTTTTCTGCCTTTTTATTGTTGATGCTACAATATTTGCCAAATTTCGGGCCTTAGTAAAGGTGATGCACGGGTTAGGTGGAATTAGGGAACCTATTGTTTTTTCTTTCTTTAATATATACCAGTGTTTACGTATAATTCCCAGAATTTTTCTATACTCATTATTAAATGGTAGTATAATTCTTATTTGTTCCTTTTTGGCTTCTATATCTTCGACTTTTTTATTTTCGAAAAAATCTTTCCTTTGCATTCCTCTTACTTTATCTAGGGATCCATTAATTAATTTTACAGGATACTCCTTTTCCCTAAAGGCTTCTGTCATTAATATCGCCTCCTTCTCAAATTGTTCTTCCACTGTGCAGTTGCGTTTTATTCGCTGAAATTGTCCCTGTGGGATGTTTATCAGCCAGTTCGGAAGGTGACAGCTACTATACAAAATGTAGCTGTTTCTAGATGTGGGTTTAATATATGTGCAATTTTTTAGCATGTCATCCTCTACATATATTTTTAAATCTAAAAATTCCAATGACTCTTGACTGATGTTGTGAGTAAATTGTAAGTTAAAATCATTTACATTAATATTGTTTAAAAAATCTTCCAGACTACTCTTACCCGATTTCCAAATAAAAAACACGTCGTCTATATATCTTTTCCAGAGCACCAGGTCCGTCCCCAGTCAGGGGGGGAATGATCATCTCTTCCCAATACGCCATAAACAAATTGGCGTAACTGGGGGGCGAACCTGGTGCCCATCGCCGTGCCCTGGGTCTGCAAATAAAAACTACCCTCATAATAAAAATTATTGTGCGTTAGTATAAAATCTATCCCTTTTAATAAAAACTCTATTTGTTTGTCCTTTAAGCTCCCTTCTTTTCTTAATTGGGCACTCACTGCCTCCTTGTGGTTTGTAACTCGATCAATTCAATCGGTCGATTCAACCAATCTGTGTCTTGTTTATCAAATTCCGGAATCTTAATGTTATCTAAATATTGATCTATTTTTTCTCCGTAATCTATAGGCCCGGCCTGGTATAACGTGGAGAAGTATTGAGCAAATTCCCCTAAAATATCTTCAGGGTCTCGTAAAAATGTTCCTGCCTCTGTCATGATTCCCGTAATGTTATTACTCCCTCTTTAATTTTTTACTATTATAGATAGCAATTTACTTGGTTTACCAGATTCGCTGAAGGTCCTCTGCCCCAAAAAGAACATTTTATTCTGCGCTTTTTTATATAGATATTGTTTGTAATCATCTCGTGCTTTTTTTTAATTGATCTTGTTTTTCAGGCCTTTTTAAAGGCTTCCGTTTTGCATTCCTTCATAGGATAAGTCTATGGGCAGAAGAACGGATCCATCCTTCCGTCTTATGGATTCCGTTATTTTCCGTTATAACCATGTTATAACGGAAAGCCATAACAGGATCCCTAACGCTAGTGTGAACCCACCCTTACGTTGGTTCCGTTTGTTTTTTTTTCCTATGGATTCCGCATGCTTGAAACCCCTATTATAAAGAATACATGTGTGCAGTATTGTAGGCCAGGCGATGCCTCTCTGGAATGGTGGGAAAGATATTCAAATGAGCTTTTCAAAAGCCTATAGCAGGAGATGTTAGATCTAATAATTTGCATATTTTTTACCCAGAAGTCACGAGTTGCATTGTCTATGTCATGGCATATATCAACTGGTCTCCAAGAGAGAGTCATGACCTATATCACAAGTAGTCTCCCTAATCCAAATAGTACCCAACTAAAGGTATCCACCGTGTGCTAAGCTCCTACTAATTAGACATCCATCTGTTTGTCCGTCTGTCCAACATCCTAAAACGCCAGTATTATATATACTGTCAAAGATTCATAAGTCTTAGATAATTCCACCAGGCCATCCTATTGTATCAGGACAGGAGTCCTTAGTGTCCTGTATAGCTACGTATATTTTTGGATCAAGCATTACGACCCTATGCCACGTCAGCGAAATAATATATTGAACATACCACTAACTTTCTGAATGCAATACATGAGCTACAACTACAGTAACAGATAAGGGCCATTTTAGCATCATTCGATTAATCACGACAGGGGCATTGAAGCTGTTAAGGAGTGCCTTAATAACACTTCATATTCTAATAATGCAAAGAGTCTTTGATTGAATTACTTGAATGTTTTTTGCGTAAATACTTTTAGAATGTAAGAAACAGGCACTCACCATCTGTACTACATATTCATATCTAAAATTAATAGTGGTAAAAAATCTACTATTTATTATATAGAAATACAAAAATATTACCAATATGAAATAAAACAACTTTGGCACAATGAATAGCAAGTAGTAATGCTGCAAATAACTTCCTTTACAGGATACACATGCTATCTAATATACCAAAATGGATATGTGTTAGTAATCGTTAAGAAGGTTAAATTTATCTTTATATTGAGTCCAGGACAGTTAGAAAACTCTTATATTGAGTCCAGTGCAGTTGGAAAAAGAGCTGCAGGGGTGGGTGGTTGACTTTCTCCCTGCATCTCACACTCAGACAGCACAGTGCTGCTGTCTGAGAGTGAGCTGTTCAAAAGGACATCCCTGTGTATGTCCAGGTACTGCCTAAAACCGGACCTCTGGCCACCCTATGGGCAGGCTGCTGTGGAGGTCACAATTAAGGGGACAGTCCGCTATGTAGGTCAGTGTTAAGGGGCAGATTGCTGTAGAGACTACTGTTAAGGGGCGGGGTGTTGTGGAAGTCACTGTTAAGGAGAGGGGTATTGTGGAGGTCACAGTTAAAAGGGGCTTGTGAGTTCGTGTCCGCCTGGCCTTGCGGAGCCAAACGGATCCGTCCAGACTTACAATGTAAGTCAATGGGGATGGATCCGTTTGACGTTGACACAATATGGTGCAATTTCAAACGGATCCGTCCCCCATTGACTTTCAATGTAAAGTCTGGACGGATCCGTCTGACTACAAATTGGACTTTTTTCTGAAATATAATGCAGACGGATCTGTTCTGAGCGGATACCATCGTTTGCATTATAGGAGCGGATCCGTCTGTGCAGATACCAGACGGGTCCGCTCCGAACGCAAGTGTGAAAGTAGCCTTAAGGGGGCAGGGTACGGTGGAGGTCACAGTTAAGGGGCCGGTCCGCTATAGAGATCAGTGTTAAGGGGCGGGTGCTGTAAAGGTAACTGTTAAGGGGGCGGGGTGTTGTGGAGGTCACATTTTAAGGGAACGAAGCTCTGTGGAGGTCACTGTTAAAGGAGAGGATGTTGTGGATGTTACTGTTAAAGGGGCGGGCACTGTGGTGGTCACTGTTAAGGGAGGAGAGGACTGTGGAGGCCACTATTAAAGGGGCAGCGGTGTACTTTGAGGTCATTGTTAAGGCAGCGGGGTACTGTGATTTAACTGTTAAGGGAACGGGGTAGTCGCTGTGGAGGTCTCCGTTAAGGGGGCCGGGTCTAGTCCAGACACAAATTTCTTTTGGAGCCTATTTTGGATTAAAAATAGTAGGATGTTTTCCTTGTCATGATTGTATTAATTTCCCATTAAAGGGAACCTGTTCACTGGGATTTTGTGTATAGAGCTGAGGACATGGGTTGCTAGATGGCCGCTAACACATCCGCAATACCCAGTCCCCATAGCTTCTGTGTGCTTTTATTGTGTAAAGAAAACGATTTGATACATATGCAAATTAATCTGACATGTGTCTTGTCCCTGAGATGAGTCAGGGATAGGAATCATCTCAGGTTAATTTGCATATGTATCAAATAGTTTTTTTTAACACAGTAAAAGCACACAAAGCTATGGGGACTGGGTATTGCGGATGTGTTAGCGGCCATCTAGCAACCCATGTCCTCAGCTCTATACACAAAATCCTGGTGACAGGTTCACTTTAATGCTGAAAGGCTCCAGTTTCACACACTTGGTTACAGGAGAACTATTTCAAATTAGGAGATATCTGACATGTGATTCTGCATATGTCAAATACACTGAGCAAAAATATAAACGCGACACTTTCGGTTTTGCTCCCATTTTGCATGAGCTGAACTCAAAGATCTGAAACATTTACTACATACACAAAAGACCAATTACTCTCAAATATTGTTCACAAATCTGTCTAAATCTGTGTTAGTGAGCACTTCGCCTTTGCCTAGATAATCCAGTCCACCTCACAGGTGGGGCATATCAAGGTGCTGATTAGACAGCATGAATAGTGCATAGGTGTGCCTTAGACTGCCCATAATAAAAGGCCACTCTGAAATGTGCACAGTTTTGCCTTACTGGGGGTGGAGGTCAGAAAACCAGTCAGTATCTGGTGTGGCCACCATTTGCCTCACGCAGTGCAACACATCTCCGTCGCATAAAGTTGATCAGGTTGTTGATTGTGGCCTGCGGAATGTTGGTTCACTCCTCTTTAATAGCTGTGCGAAGTTGCAGAATATTGGCAGAAACTGGAACACACTGTCGTATACGCCGATCCAGAGCATCCCAAAAATGCTCAATGGGTGACATGTCCGGTGAGTATGCTGGCCATGCAAGAACTGGGATATTTTCAGCTTCCAGGAATTGTGTACAGATCCTTGCAATATGGGGCCATGCATTATCATGCTGCAACATGAGGTGATGGTCGTGGATAAATGGCACAACAATGAGCCTTAGGATCTCGTCACGGTATCTCTGTGCATTCAAAATGCCATCAATAAAATGCACCTGTGTTCGTTGTCCATAACATACGCCTTCCAATACCATAACCCCACCGCCACAATGAGCCACTCGATCCACAACGTTGACGTCAGCAAACTGCTCACCCAGACGATGCCACACAAGCTGTCTGCCTTCTGCCCTTAACTGTCAAAACCGGGACTCATCCATCAACAGCACACCTCTCCAACGTGCCAGACGCCATCGAATGTGGGCATTTTTCTCACTGAAGTCGGTTACGACGACGAACTGCAGTCAGGTCCAGACCCCGATGAGGATGACGAGCATGCAGATGAGCTTCCCTGAGACGGTTTCTGACAGTTTGTGCAGAAATTCTTAGGTTATGCAAACCGATTGTTGCTGCAGCTGTCCGGGTGGCTGGTCTTAGACGATCATTGAGGTGAACATGTTGGATGTGGAGGTCCTGGGCTGGTGTGGTTACACGTGGTCTGCAGTTGTGAGGCCAGTTGGATGTACTGCCAAATTCTCTGAAACGCCTTTGGAGACGGCTTATGGTAGAGAAATGAATTCATTGGTCAGGCAACAGCTCTGGTAGCAATTCCTGCAGTCAGTATGCCAATTGCACGCTCCCTCAAACGTTGCAACATCTGTAGCATTGTGCTGTGTAATCAAACTACATCTACAATCTCTTAAACCTACGGGTTTAACCCCTTAAGGACACAGCCTTATTACACCTTAGGACCAGGCCATTTTTTGTAAATCTGACCAGTGTACTTTAAGTGCTGATAACTTTAAAACGCTTTGACTTATCCAGGCCTTTCTGAGATTGTTTTTTCGTCACATATTGTACTTCATGACACTGGTAAAATGAAGTAAAAAAAATTATTTTTTTCCACCAAAAAATACCTAATTTAACAAAAATTTGGAAAAATTTGCAAATTTCTAAGTTTCAGTTTCTCTACTTCTGTAATACATAGTAATACCCCAAAAAATTGTGATGACTTGACTTTACATTCCCCATATGTCTACTTCATGTTTGAATTATTTTGGGAATGATATTTTATTTTTGGGGGATGTTATAAGGCTTACAAGTTTAGAAGCAAATCTTGAAATTTTTCAGAAATTTACAAAAACTTACATAATAGAAACCACCCAAAAATGACCCCATCTAAGAAACTACACCCCTCAAGGTATTCAAAACTGATACATACGTTGTTAACCCTTTAGGTGTTGCACAAAAGTTATTGGCAAATGGGGATGAAACAAAGCAAGGGTTAACAGCCAAACAAGACTGTATCTTTATTGCCCTGACTCTGCCGTTTACAGAAACACCCAATATGTGACCGTAAACTACTGTACGGCCACACAGCAGGGCGTAGAGTGAAAGGTGCGCCGTTTGGTTTTTGGAAGGCTGATTTTTATGGACTGGTTTATTTACACCGTGTCCTGTTTCAACCCCCCTGATGCACCCCTGGAGTAGAAACTCCCTAAAAGTGACCCCTATCTAAGAAACTACACCCCTCAAGGTATTCAAAACTGATTTTACATACATCGTTAACCCTTTAGGTGTTGCACAAGAGTTATTGGCAAATGGGGATGAAATTTGAGAATTTAATTTTTTTGCCTTATTTTCCATTTTAACCAATTTTTTTCTAACAAAGCAAGGGTTAACAGCCAAACAAGACTGTATCTTTATTGCCCTGACTCTGCCGTTTACAGAAACACCCAATATGTGGCCGTAAACTACTGTACGGCCACACAGCGAGGCGTAGAGTGAAAGGTGCTCCGTTTGGTTTTTGGAGGGCTGATTTTTATGGACCAGTTTATTTACACCGTGTCCTGTTTCAACCCCCCAGAAGCACCCCTGGAGTAGAAACTCCCTAAAAGTGACACCATTTTGGAAACTACGGGATAAGGTGGCATTTTTGGGGGGACTATTTTTAGGGTAAATATGATTTTTGGTTGCTCTGTATTACATTTTTGTGAGGCAAGGTTACCAAAAATTGAAATGCAGAAATTTCATCTCCATTTGCCATTAACTGTTGAGGAACACTTAAAGGGTTAATAAAGTTTGTATAATCAGTTTTGAATACCTTGAGGGGTGTAGTTTCTTAGATGGGGTCACTTTTAGGGAGTTTTTACTCTAGGGGGGCTTCAAAAGGGATCTGGTGTCAATAAAAAAGGCCATCAAAATCGGCCTTCCAGAAACCATGTCGGTCCTTTCCTTTTGCGGCCTCCCTTTTACTGATGCAGCAGTTTATGACCACAAATGTGGCGTTTCTGTAAACTGCAGTATCAGGGTAATAAATTTTAACTTTTGTTTGGTTGTTAACCCTTGTTTTGTTACCGGAAAAGAGGGATTGAAATGGAAAAGTGTCAAAAATAGCGGTTTTGGCAGTTTTTTTTTTTTTTTAACAGTGTTAATCTTGGGGGTTAGGTCATGGGATATTTTTATAGAGGAGATTCTTACGGACGCGGCAATACCTAATAAGTCAACTTTTTTTTTTTTCTTACAATTATTTAGGTTTTTGACTATATTATCTTTTTTGATACAAATTTTTTTGGGGGTATCTCTAAAGTCTAAGTGTCATTTTTTTAATTTATTTTTTATCCAAGTTTATGTGGGGGCTCATTTTTTGCGGGATGAGCGGGCGGTTTTATTGGCACTATTTTGGGGGCTATATGACTTTTTGATCGCTTGCTATTAAACTTTTTGATATGATATGTAAGGTGACAAAAGAAATTTGCACCTATTTTTTATTTTATCTGATTATCTTATATGGGGGCTCATTTTTTGCGGGATGAGACGACGGTTTTATTGCCGTCTATTTTGGGGGCTATATGACTTTTTGATCGCTTGCTATTAAACTTTTTATTATGTTAATCTGCGGGGTTAGGTCATGGGGCATTTTTATAGAAGAGATTATTACCGACGCGGCGATACCTAATATGTCTACTTTTAATACATTATTTTAGTTTTTTGGGGTGTCTCAAGTCTGAGAACCAGTTTTTCTTATCCGATGTCAGTGCTAAATTGGGATATAAATTTAGTACTCCATGGAAGTGTGATACTCCCTGAAGCAACCGTCAATGCAGAGGCCCGGATGATCGGGGCACGTGTCGCACTGAGTAGTCGTGTCCTTCCGTATACCCCTCCTGCGACACTCTCTGCACTTTTTGGGGGTTCGTCCCTTCTTTCCAGTATGGGGGACCACACCTGGAAAGTGTTGGCCAGGGACGATCCGGGCACCTTCAGTTCCCGAGGTACTCCGGCCTGCTCTTTCCTGGTCCGAAAAGATCAGGGCCTTGAGGACTACCTCATAGAACTGGAGGAATGTCCCTGTGCTGCCAGCGCTTCGGGATAGTACAAAAGAGTTGTACATGGCAACCTGTACCAAGTAGACCGCAACTTTTTTGTACCATGCCCGGGTTTTGCGCATGGCGTTATATGGCTTGAGGACTTGATCCGAGAGATCAACTCCTCCCATATACCGATTGTAGTCGACGATACAATCGGGATTGAGGACCGTTGCCGCAGTACCTCGCACAGGGACAGGGGTGATGTCGTTACCATGAATTGTGGACAGCATAAGGACATCCCTCTTGTCCTTATAACTGACCAGCAACAGGTTTCCAGTGGTAAGGGCACGGGTCTCACCCCTGGGGATAGGTACCTGGAGGGGGTGGGCAGGGAGGCCGCGTTGATTTTTCCGCATGGTCCCACAAGCGGACGTGGATCTGGCGGCAAGGGACTGGAACAAGGGGATACTGGTATAAAAGTTATCCACGTACAGGTGGTAACCCTTATCCAGCAGTGGGTGCATAAGGTCCCACACAAGTTTCCCGGTAACACCCAGAGTGGGGGGGACATTCTGGGGGTTGAATCCAGGAATCTTGCCCCTCGTATACACGAAATTTGTAAGTGTACCCTGAGGTACTCTCACAAATTTTGTATAGCTTCACGCCATACCTCGCCCGATTGGAGGGCACATACTGGCGGAAAATGAGTCTCCCCTTGAACGCAATGAGAGACTCATCAACCACGACCTCCCTTCCAGGTACATAGGCCTCCATGAATTTGGCCCCAAAGTGAATTTGGCCCCAGAGCTGCTCGTACTAGTGTGGGCCACAGGGTCCCTAACATGGCGGTCCCCTTGCTCCGCCTGGCAGCGTCTCTGCCGCCTTGGGGGCTCATCATCATCGCTAGATGATGAGGAGGACGCGGATGACAACAGGAATGTGGGGTTCCTCATCCTCACTGGGACTCTCGGAGTCGGAGGCAAGTTTGGCGTATGCCTCATCGGCCGAGAACGTCCGGCGGGCCATAGGGGAGTGTGTGTCTGTGTGTGTGTGTAACTCTTTATTTGGTGTGCGTGGGGGCACGGGTGTTCACGAACTCACCCTAAAAATGTGGGGAAAAAAATTCAAAACCGCTGATCAACCGTCTGAAGTTGATCAGCGGTGGGGTGTGCGATGCGCTAACAGTGGCCGGACGCTAAGGCTGAGTTCACACGGGCGAGATTTCCGCGCGGGTGCAATGCGGTAGGTGAACGTATTGCACCCGCACTGAATCCGGCACCATTCATTTCTATGGGGCTGTGCACATGAGCGATTTTTTTCACGCATCACTTCTGCAATGCTTTAAAATCGCAGCATGCTCTATATTCTGCGTTTGTAACGCAGGACAGGCCCCATAGAAATGAATGGGGCTGAGTGAAAATCGCAAGCATCCGCAAGCTTTTCACTCATGGTTGCTAGGTGACAGTCTATTCACTGTATTATTTTCTCTTATAACATGGTTATAAGGGAAAATAATAGCATTCTGAATACAGAATGCTTAGTACAAGGGCAATTGAGGGTTAAAAAATAAAAAATAAATTAACTCACCTTGTCCTTTTCATCGCGCAGTTCCCGGTCTCTTCTGATGAGCTGTCGGCTAAAGGACCTTTGGTGACGTCAGATCACATGCTCCAATCACATGGTACATCACCACGGTGATGTACCATGTGATTGGAGCATGTGATCTGACGTCACCAAAGGTCCTTTAGCCGACAGCTCATCAGAAGAGACCGGGAACTGCGCGATGAAAAGGACAAGGTGAGTTAATTTATTTTTTATTTTTTAACCCTCAATTGCCCTTGTACTAAGCATTCTGTATTCAGAATGCTATTATTTTCCCTTATAACCATGTTATAAGGGAAAATAATACAATCTACACTACAACTAACCCAAACCTGAACTTCTGTGAAGAAGTTCGGGTCTGGGTACCACAGTCGGTTTTTTATCACGCGAGTGCAAAACACATTGCACCCGCGTGATAAACACTGAACATCGGAACGCAATCGCAGTCAAAACTGACTGCAATTGCGTACCCAATCGCGCGGGTTTGCCGCAATACACCGGGACGCATCCGGACCTAATCCGGACACGCCCGTGTGAACCCAGCCTAAGAGTGCCGGCCACAGTCAGCGTACACCAAAAAAAATGCACCCCAAAAAAGGTAGGTGGGGGGGGCAAGTGGCAGCACCCCTGGGGGGTCTAGGGTCACACAGCTGTGCTGTGGACCCCAGACACCCTAACTTAGGGTGATGCAATCAAAGTTCACAAACTAACTTTCCCTTTTTTTTTTCCTGCCTAACCCAAACTTTCCCTATGCTTTCCCTATGTACCTGATGGGGGGTGCTGGGGCACAGATCGGGTCCTGGGGGCACAGATCGGGGGCTGCTGGCAGCGATGGCGGACACGTGAAGGCAGCTCCTCTCTCCTCCGGCTCCGGAACACAAAAGAAGGAAGAGAGGAGCGCCTGCCTCTTTTGAATTTGCCGCCGGACCGCCCACAGACCAATCAGAAAGTGATCCTGAGTGGTGATGTCACCAACACCACTCAGGATCGCTGGATGGTGATTGGTGGGGTGAAATCACACCACCATCACCATCCTGTTCCGGGTTATTTGGTCTTCAGAGACCTGAATAACCCGGAAACGCAGAAAACCGCAGGTCTGATTTCCCTTACAGATTTGGTGGACATAGGCATGGCTATTAGGAGAAGGGATCCATGGCTGGGGGTCTGAGCTGCAGGAATGCTGTTTGGACCCTCCGAGCCTCAGGGTTCTCTGGGCCGGGATGGTTATCTCAATCTATTGTGTCCCTGATTGGAACCCCACGGTTAGCAGCATTGCCGATCATACCAAAGATATAAATATAAACATAACTTTGCATTGTATATAAGACAATTGATTCACTTGAATTACGGGAGATCTTCAATATACTTGCATTACCTTGCTTGTATATTATTCTCACTATGTGGGTCTCTAATGACTGTATATTTCTGTTTCCTTACTTATGCGTATTCCATTTTGAATGCATGGATGTGCCTATATTAGTTGTGGGCATGGTGACGCAGGTGCATAACGTACACGTAAGGCATGGGCCCTTGCGCACTATACAGTTTTGATACCATAATCGGGAATCCTCTGAGTAAGGCGACTTTCACACTTGTGGTAGCCTTTTCCAGTAGGCTGTTCCAGTGGGGGAACAGCCTGCCAGAACCGTGCTACCGCAAGTCCACCCCGGCCGCAGCATGGCAAACATGCTGAGAGGCTGACAGAATGGCACGGCTGAGAGGCGGACACCGGACTTCCGGTGGCACGGTGGACTTGCGGTAGCATGGATCCAGCAAGCTATTCTCCCGCCGGAACAGGCTACCACAAGTGTGAAAGTAGCCTAACCTATAACCGCGGAGCACTGACGCAGGCGCACTGTGATTTTCAAAACACCATTTAACATGCTTTGAATAGAAGTCTGAATTATGGTGAGCTCACCAATTACATGTCCAATTATTGATTTTAAATGAAATACACAGCACTTTAATATTATAATTGGCACAATCAAATGTATTACCACTTTATGAAATGTACAGTTTAATTATATGATCACAGATATTACGGTTTGGCATGAAATGAGTATTGTTGTAATAATCATGAATTTCCTGAGTATTGAGGATAAAATTAATGTTTGAATTATGTTTTTTACACAATTAGATCAATCATGACATAATTAGAATAATCACATGTGTGTGTTGTATTTAAACCTGATGAGCACTTGTAGTCACTGCTTGATAAAGACTACATGGAGCAGTTGAAACGTTGCATTGAGTGAATAAAGGGATCCTATTTTTTTCACATCATCTGGAGTGCTGCCTCTTTGCTTTTCTTTATATACTGTTGATCTGCTGTCCAAGATTTCTTGAGGATTTTCTAGCACCTGGACTTTCAATTGGAGTGTTGTGTATATATATATGTACAGGACAACATATTCATGCAATTTATATGTTTTTCCATGTTTCCTTCGGGTACTTTGGTTTCCTCCGACACCCCAAACCATAATGGTAGGGAATATAGATTGTAAGCTCCATTGGGGCAGCATGTGTTTGTAAAGCGCTGCGGAATATGTCTGCGCTATATAGGCAAGTTAATGAATTAAAAGTCAGAGTTCAACTAATCTGAAAGAATCAGGGGGAGCTGTAAAATCAGATACATTTTGATTATACAACTAGAATAAGACTGCTGTTTGATATTCTTGGATCTGACTGCTTAGATCAGACCATAATGGATAACTAAACTGACATTCCTTCAAGGGAGAGGTCTAGAATTATATTTCTTAATATTTAACACAGAAAGAGAATGGAAGAAAAGCAGAGCTTGGTAAGTCTGTGAGGGTGGTATGTACCTGACATATATCTATTACTCTTTTATATTTAGAATGGAATTTTATGATTGCAGAGTGAGGCATGGGGCTCTTCTTAAAATGTTTCAAACTCTGGATTATTTAAAAGGTACCAATCATATGTAATGGTTAAACTGGTGACCTCACCAAAGTAATTTTTCTACAAACGACATCTATATTGCACCTCAATGAACTTCATTCAAAGTCTGTGGGACTGATGGAGACAGTTGATAAAGAAAATAATCATATATGGCTTTGCTAAAATTCAATTGCCAGTTTTATATTTTATGCACCTACTAAAAGGTTTTTAGATACCTACATGTGCTAGAAAGGAATTTGTGGTGTGACACCCACTGCTTCCTCCCTGAGGAAGGGCGCAGCCGGGGAAAGTCAATCTCAGAAAAGATGGTCAGAAGACAATAAGGCTAAATGTACACGATCAGGAGTGCATGTGGATTTTCCGCATGTACATTGTATTCTACGAAAATTGGAAATTCTCCATGCACACGATGCAGATTTTTTCTGTGCGGATTTTAAAATCCGCAGCATGTAAATTTATTTTATTCTTCCTGACCGGATTTTGTTCATTCACTTAGTAAAATCCGCATGCGGAAAATCTGCACCAAATCTGCATCAAATCCGTACCAATTGATTCACCACACAGATTTGCCTGCGAACACCTGCGGATTTCAGTGCAGATTCTCCGCACAGATGTTGCAAAACTACAACTCCCAGCATGCCCAGACAGTCTACAGCTATCAGCCTACAGCAGGGCAGGGTGGGAGTTGTAGTTTTACAACAGCTGAAGGGCCACAGGTTGAACATTTCTGTTCTAGACAAAATATTCTTATTGTTAAAGGGATTCTGTATTTTTTATAAATCATCAGTATCTGATCGGCAGGGGTCCGACACCTGGGACCCCCGCCGATCAGCTGTTTGAAAAGGGAAGCGGCACTGGCAGAAGCGCCGCAGCCTTCTCTCAGGCTCAATGATGTCATGACTAGTATTACTGGCCTGGGTGTGGCTTAGTGTTAGCATGTAAATTGTGAAGAGAACACCCAAATGGCAGGTCGCCATTATAAAGCCCTTGCTTTAGCAAAAAGCTAGACCTCTTGACCATCTGTCTCTGGTTGGGGACGATCCATAAACATGTTTCCAACTTATTTCTATTTCCTTAAAAAGGTTTTCTGGGATTTTAACCCCTTAGTGACTAGCCTGTTTTGGGCCTTACCGACTAAGTGTTTTTCTTCCTTTTTTCATCGTCGCTGTCCAATTTATTTATTTTTTCCGTCTATATATCTGTATGAGGGCTTGTTTTCTACGGGAGAAGTTGTAGTTTTAATGGTGCCATTTTGGGGTACACATAACTTTTTTTATTAACTTTTATTAACTGTTTATGGGAGGGAGATGGGGAAAAACAGCAATACTGCCACTGAGTTTTTAAGTTATAAATTTTGTGGCGAACATTTTTCGGCATAAATAACATGAATATCTTTATTCTCTGGGTCAGTATGATTGCAGAGATACCAAATACATATATATTTTTTTTACTTATTGTTTAGTTTACTTTTGTGCAATAAAACCCCCCCTTTTTTTTTTTATAAAAGAAGAAAATATTTTTGCATCACTGCTTCCCATGACCCATATCTTTTTTATTTTTCTATCTATGGAGTTGTATGAGGGCTTTTTGCAGGACGACTTTTTGTTTTCATTGGTATCATTTTGGGGTAAATAAAACTTTTTGATCACTTGTTATTACGTTTTTTCGGTGACTACATTTCACAGCAGCTGTGCCGAAGGTTGGTGATCCCTGAACTATAAGGATAGTGCATTGTATTTTAGAAGCAATCAAAACATTGAAAAATAAACAAAAAATTCAAGAATTGCTAACTTATTGTTAGCAATTCTTGAATTTTTTGGTTTCTTTTTCAATGTTTTGATTGCTTCTAAAATCTAATATCCTTATAGTGCAGGGATCAGCAACCTTCGGCACAGCTGCTGTGAAACTACAACTCCCAGCATTCACACATACTAGGCTGCTCTTGTAACTCCCACAGAAGTGAATGGAGGATTCTGGGAGTTGCAGTTTGAGAACATCTGGATTGTCGGAGGTTGCTGATCCCTGCTATAGTGCATTGCATTTTAACGTCAGTGCTAGACTGACATTGACCAGCAGGATGCGCCAGAGAGGGACAGCTTGTAGTTATACCTGCTCACCGCTGCGAGCAGGTAAACAAAGAAGGGAAGGCTGCGCTCGCACTGAGCGCGGCCTTCTCTTCAAACAGCTTAGCAGCGGTGCGATGGCCTATCCTTTATGGCTGACCCCCATGCGTGGCCAGACCTGCCTAGAGAATCAAACTTTTAGGCTACTTTCACATCTGTGTTTTTAATCCACGTTTGAGATCCGGCAAAGAATCTCAAAACCTGAATTAAACAGATCAGTTGCATTTAACCTCTTGGGGACACAGGGCGTATTAGCGATCGCAGCAAACCGCAGGTCAATTCAGACCTGCAGTTTGCTGCGTTTCTGGGTTATTTGGGTCTCCGGTAACCCGGAATAGGATGGTGATCGGTAGTGTGATAATACACCACCAAGCACCATCTTTAGATCCTGGGAGGTGGCGGTGACATCACCACCCAGGATCGCTTCATATTGGCTGCACGGGTGGGCGGGGGTTAACTTCCCCCAGCTCTGTTTAACTCCTCCACACTGCGTCCTGGAGCAGTGGAGAGAGGAGCCACAGCAGCGCGGGGACTGAATGCGCTCCCTCACCTGCTGGAAACAACTTCTATGTTGCGGTCAGCATGGACCGCGGCATAGAAGGGGTTAATCTGCCGGCATCACTGTAAAGGTGATGTAAGGTGACAAAAAATTGCTTTTTTGACACACTTTTTATTTTTTATGGTGTTCATCTGAGGGGTTAATTCATGTGATATTTTTATACAGCAGGTTCTTACGGACGCGGCAAAACCTAATATGTATACTTTTTTATGTATTTATGTTTTACACAATAAGCGCATTTTTGAATAAAAAAAAATAATATGTTTCAATGTCTTCATATTCTGAGAGCCATAGTTTATTTTTTGGGGAGATTGTCTTAGGTAGCATCTCATTTTTTTGCGGGATGAGATGACGGTTTGATTAGTACTATTTTGGGGTGCATATGACTTTTTGATCGCTTGGTATTACACTTTTTGTGATGTAAGGTGACAAAAAAATTGCTTTCATGACACCGTTTTTTTTTTTTTTTTTTTTTTACGGTGTTCACCTGAGGGTTTGGGTCATGTGATATTTTTATAGAGCAGGTCGTTACAGACGCGGCGATACCTAATATGTTTTTTTTTTTTAATTATGTAAGTTACACAATTATATCATTTTTTTAAACAAAAAAAATCATGTTTTAGTGTCACCATAGTCTGAGAGCCATAGTTTTTTCAGTTTTTGGGTGATTGTCTTAGGTAGGGTATAATTTTTTCAGGATGAGATGACGGTTTGATTGGCACTATTTTGGGGTGCATATGACTTTTTGATCGCTTGCAATACCTAATATGTCTGCATTTTTTAAACAAAAAAAAAAAACATGTTTTAGTCTCCATAGTCTGAGAGCCACCGTTTTTTTAAATTTTTTTAGCGATTGTCTTAGGTAGGGGCTCATTTTTGAATGCTTGGTGTTGCACTTTTAGTGATGAAAGGTGACCCCAAAAATTTTGGGGATGGTTGAAACGTTTAAATATTTTTTTTTACTTTATTTTTTTTTCCCACTCTGTGTTTCAACTTTTGGGGGTCTGATCCCCTTTACAATACATGACAATACTTCTGTATTGTGATACATTGGCTGTAAGGCCTCTTTCACACGGGCGAGATTTCCATGCGCGTTTTCCCGTGACGCACCCGCATCTTATCCGGACCTCACACGCGACGCCCGTGTGAGGCTACTTTCACATTAGCTTTAATAGAATTACAATTAGTTACAATAACAGTTATAAAATGAATTGCCCACTAAGTATTAGACATATCCTAATAGCATATCAACTCAATAGCATAAATGAATAGGTATTTTAAATGCGGAGCTCACGCATATACCCAAACAGCAGGAGTACTCCAAAAAGATAATAGGACCACTTGGTTATATTGCGTGGTGTCTGTCAATAGCACATTAGATTTGAACTTAGTCAATGCTCTGATACTTAAAACTAACTTGCTGAGAAGGTATCCACCCTGCGGTCACCGGTATGTGGTTCTGGCGTCCAGAAAAATACTTACAAAAGAAAGTACAAAGTATTTTTCTGGACGCCAGAACCACATACCGGTGACCGCAGGGTGGATACCTTCTCAGCGACTTGTATGTAGAGCATTGGCAAGTTAGTTTTAAGTATCAGAGCATTGACTAAGTTCAAATCTAATGCGCTATTGACAGACACCACGCAATATAACCAAGTGGTCCTATTATCTTTTTGGAGTACTCCTGTTGTTTGGGTATATGCGTGAGCTCCGCATTTAAAATACCTATTCATTTATGCTATTGAGTTGATATGCTATTAGGATATGTCTAATACTTAGTGGGCAATTTATTTTATAACTGTTATTGTAACTAATTGTAATTCTATTAAATGTAATAAATGCAAAAATACTGTGAGCCAGTCTGATTGTTTTTACAAAATTCTTTGGTTTTCAGTTGGTATCTGAAAGACTGGGCTCCAGTAAGTTGCTGGTGAGCTCCTCTAAATTGTTTATTACTTTCACATTAGCGTTCGGGGCTCCGCTTGTGAGTTCCGTTTAAAGGCTCTCACAAGAGGCCCCAAACGCATCTGTCCAGCCCTAATGCATTCTGAGTTGATGCGGATCCGCTCAGAATGCATCAGTCTGGCAGCGTTTGGCCTCCGCTCCGCAGGCGGACACCTGAACGCTGCTTGCAGCGTTTGGGTGTCCGCCTGGCCGTGCGGAGGCAAACGGATCCTCCAGACTTACAATGTAAGTCAATGGGGACGGATCCGTTTGAATTTGACACTATATGGCTCAATTTTCAAACGGATCCGTTCCCCATTGACTTTCAATGTAAAGTCTGGACAGATCCGTCTGAAGCTACTTTCAGACGTAGAATTTTTTCTACAATATAATGCAGACGGATCCGTTCTGAACGGATCCCATCGTCTGCATTATATGAGCGGATCCGTCTGGGCAGACCCCAGACGGATCCGCTCTGAACGCAAGTGTGAAAGTAGCCTGAAAGAGGCCTAAGTGTATTACCAGTGTAACACACTAACAGCTTGCTTGCCTGTGAGATCCAGGGGGCTGGATCTCACAGGCTAAGAGGGAAGGCAGCCACGATGCCTAAGTAAAGCATCGGGCTGCCATTGGGTCCCTGTCACAGGAGCGTGGCGACCCGATGGATCCTCCCTCCCCATACATCGCACGTGCCGCGGTCAGCGTTGGCCGCAGCACATCTAAGGTTAATGTGTTTTCACCGATGCTGGCGCATATGGCAGGGGTCCGGCAGTGACTGATAGCCGGACCCCTGCTGTTACGGTGCTGGTCTGGAAGGGGATAAAAGGCCAATCACTTAAGAGAGTCGCCACTGCAACCAGTGATCACATCAGCAGACATCATGTTTTGTTGACGGGACGGGACCAGCATGACAATGGGCTGGTGATACTGCTTCTTTTTTTTTTTTTTTTTTTTTTACACATTTAGAAAAAATATAGCAGATAAAAAATAGATTTAAAAAAATTATTAAATATATATATATATATATATATAAATACTTCAGGAGCTTTACTCTTTATTCTCAACACCTCTGCCTGCCTGTCAGTGAATGAAAACCTTTGTTTGCTCTCAAGAGTGAGGAAAGATTGCCTATATTCTAGTGCTGCTCACTGTGTACCGTAACTGTGGCCGGACATGGACATTCAGTCTGTGACTGTCAACCTTGAAGGTTTCCATTCACTGCCAGCAAGCAGAAGTGTGGGAAAGGTAGGAGACCTCTTCTGGCAGCTGAACTAGCCTGTGCTTAACCCCTTATAGGCTGCTTTAGTGTCATTATCCCTCTTTTTAACTTCACTACATGTCTTTGGAGCAGAAAGGTGCCGTGCACTAACACTTTCCTTGATCGTGCGCAGTATAGGCAGCAATCTCTCTTTGTTAGGCCCCTTGCAGACGAGCGTGTATTCCGCGCGGGTGCAAAGCGTGATGCGAACCATTCATTTCGATGGGGCTGTGTACATGAGCGTAAAAAAAAATCATCGCATCCGCAAGCAAGTGCAATGCATTTTTCACGGATGGTTGCTAATTGTTTGTATACCTGCAGTTTATCATGCGCACGCATGCAAAACGCATTAGATCGCATTGTACCTGCGCGATAGAAACTGAACGGGATCGCAAACAAAACTGAATGACTTTGTTTGCGAAATCGCGCATTTTTAACTGAACGCATTCGCAACGCATCTGGGCCTAATCCGCACACGCTCGTCTGCAAGGGGTCTTAACCTTCTGCCGTCACACTAACGCCGAAAGGCGTCAATGCTGCGGCGCTGCCAGGTCACACTAACGCCGATTGGCGTCATCTCGCGTGAGCCGAGATTTCCTGTGAACGCGCGCACACAGGCGCGCGCGCTCACAGGAACGGAAGGTAAGCGAGTGGATCTCCAGCCTGCCAGCGGCGATCGCTCGCTGGCAGGCTGGAGATCCGAATTTTTTAACCCCTAACAGGTATATTAGACGCTGTTTTCATAACAGCGTCTAATATACCTCCTACCTGGTCCTCTGGTGGTCCCTTTTGTTAGGATCGACCACCAGAGGACTCAGGTAGGTCAGTACAGTCGCACCAAACACTACACTACACCCCCCCCCCCCGTCACTTATTAACCCCTTATAAACCCCTGATCACCCCATATAAACTCCCTGATCACCCCCCTGTCATTGATCACCGCCCTGTCATTGATCACCCCCCCTGTCAGGCTCCGTTCAGACGTCCGTATGATTTTTACGGATCCACGGATACATGGATCGGATCCGCAAAAAGCATACGGACGTCTGAATGGAGCCTTACAGGGGGGTGATCAATGACAGGCGGGTGATCACCCATATACACTCCCTGATCACCCCCTGTCATTGATCACTTCCCTGTAAGGCTCCATTCAGACGTCCGCATGATTTTTACGGATCCATGGATCGGATCCGCAAAACACATGCGGACGTCTGAATGGAGCCTTACAGGGGGTGATCAATGACAGGCGGGTGATCACCCATATACACTCCCTGATCACCCCCCTGTCATTGATAACCCCCCTGTAAGGCTCCATTCAGACGTCCGCATGCGTTTTGTGGATCCGATCCATGGATCCGTAAAAAATCATGCGGACGTCTGAATGGAGCCTTACAGGGGGTGATCAATGACAGGCGGGTGATCACCCATATACACTCCCTGATCACCCCCCTGTCATTGATAACCCCCCTGTAAGGCTCCATTCAGACGTCCGCATGCGTTTTGTGGATCCGATCCATGGATCCGTAAAAAATCATGCGGATGTCTGAATGGAGCCTTACAGGGGGGGTGATCAGTGACAGGGGGGTGATTACCCTGATCACCCCCTGTCATTGATAACCCCCCTGTAAGGCTCCATTCAGACGTCAGCATGCGTTTTGTGGATCCGATCCATGTATCCATGGATCCGTAAAAAATCATGCGGATGTCTGAATGGAGCCTTACAGGGGGGGTGATCAGTGACAGGGGGGTGATCACCCTGATTACCCTGATCACCCCCTGTCATTGATAACCCCCCTGTAAGGCTCCATTCAGACGTCCGCATGCGTTTTGTGGATCCGATCCATGGATCCGTAAAAAATCATGCGGATGTCTGAATGGAGCCTTACAGGGGGGGTGATCAGTGACAGGGGGGTGATTACCCTGATCACCCCCTGTCATTGATAACCCCCCTGTAAGGCTCCATTCAGACGTCAGCATGCGTTTTGTGGATCCGATCCATGGATCCATGGATCCATGGATCCGTAAAAAATCATGCGGATGTCTGAATGGAGCCTTACAGGGGGGGTGATCAGTGACAGGGGGGTGATTACCCTGATCACCCCCTGTCATTGATAACCCCCCTGTAAGGCTCCATTCAGACGTCAGCATGCGTTTTGTGCATCCGATCCATGGATCCGTAAAAAATCATGCGGATGTCTGAATGGAGCCTTACAGGGGGGTGATCAATGACAGGGGGTGATCATGACAGGCGGGTGATCAATGACAGGCGGGTGATCACCCATATACACTCCCTGATCACCCCCTGTCATTGATCACCCCCCCTGTAAGGCTCCATTCAGACATCCGCATGATTTTTTACGGATCCATGGATACATGGATCGGATCCACAAAACACATGCGGATGTCTGAATGGAGCCTTACAGGGGGGGTGATCAGTGACAGGGGGGTGATCACCCTGATTACCCTGATCACCCCCTGTCATTGATAACCCCCCTGTAAGGCTCCATTCAGACGTCCGCATGCGTTTTGTGGATCCGATCCATGTATCCATGGATCCGTAAAAAATCATGCGGATGTCTGAATGGAGCCTTACAGGGGGGGTGATCAGTGACAGGGGGGTGATCACCCTGATTACCCTGATCACCCCCTGTCATTGATAACCCCCCTGTAAGGCTCCATTCAGACGTCCGCATGCGTTCTGTGGATCCGATACATGTATCCATGGATCCGTAAAAAATCATGCGGATGTCTGAATGGAGCTTTACAGGGGGGGTGATCAGTGACAGGGGGGTGATCACCCTGATCACCCCCTGTCATTGATAACCCCCCTGTAAGGCTCCATTCAGACGTCCGCATGCGTTCTGTGGATCCGATACATGTATCCATGGATCCGTAAAAAATCATGCGGATGTCTGAATGGAGCCTTACAGGGGGGGTGATCAGTGACAGGGGGGTGATCAGGGAGTCTATATGGGTGATCACCCCCCTGTCATTGATCACCCCCCTGTCATTGATCACCCCCCCCCCCCCCTGGTAAGGCTCCATTCAGACATTTTTTTTGGCACAAGTTAGCGGAAATTTTTTGTTTGTTTTTGTTTTTTCTTACAAAGTCTCATATTCCACTAACTTGTGTCAAAAAATAAAATCTCACATGAACGCACCATACCCCTCACGGAATCCAAATGCGTAAACATTTTTAGACATTTATATTCCAGACTTCTTCTCACGCTTTAGGGCCCCTAAAAAGCCAGGGCAGTATAAATACCCCACATGTGACCCCATTTCGGAAAGAAGACACCCCAAGGTATTCCGTGAGGGGCATATTGAGTCCATGAAAGATTGAAATTTTTGTCCTAAGTTAGCGGAAAGTGAGACTTTGTGAGGAAAAAAACAAAAAAAAATCAATATCCGCTAACTTATGCAAAAAAAAAAAAAATTCTAGGAACTCGCCAGGCCCCTCATTGAATACCTTGGGGTGTCTTCTTTCCAAAGTGGGGTCACATGTGGGGTATTTATACTGCCCTGGCTTTTTAGGGGCCCGAAAGTGTGAGAAGAAGTCTGGGATCCAAATGTCTAAAAATGCCCTCCTAAAAGGAATTTGGGCCCCTTTGCGCATCTAGGCTGCAAAAAAGTGTCACACATCTGGTATCGCCATACTCAGGAGAAGTTGGGCAATGTGTTTTGGGGTGTCATTTTACATATACCCATGCTGGGTGAGAAAAATATCTTGGTCAAATGCCAACTTTGTATAAAAAAATGGGAAAAGTTGTCTTTTGCCAAGATATTTCTCTCACCCAGCATGGGTATATGTAAAATGACACCCCAAAACACATTCCCCAACTTCTCCTGAGTACGGCGATACCACATGTGTGACACTTTTTTGCTGCCAAGGTGGGCAAAGGGGCACATATTGCAAAGTGCACCTTTCGGATTTCACCGGCCATTTTTTACAGATTTTGATTGCAAGGTACTTCTTACACATTTGGGCCCCTAAATTGCCAGGGCAGTATAACTACGCCACAAGTGACCCCATTTTGGAAAGAAGACACCCCAAGGTATTCCGTGAGGGGCACGGCGAGTTCCTAGAATTTTTTATTTTTTGTCACAAGTTAGCGGAAAATGATGATTTTTCTTTTTTTTTCTTTTTTCCTTACAAAGTCTCATATTCCACTAACTTGCGACAAAAAATAAAAAATTCTAGGAACTCGCCATGCCCCTCACGGAATACCTTGGGGTGTCTTCTTTCCAAAATTGGGTCACTTGTGGCGTAGTTATACTGCCCTGGCAATTTAGGGGCCCAAATGTGTGAGAAGTACCTTGCAATCAAAATGTGTAAAAAATGGCCTGCAAAATCTGAAAGGTGCACTTTGGAATATGTGCCCCTTTGCCCACCTTGGCTGCAAAAAAGTGTGACACATCTGGTATCGCCGTACTCAGGAGAAGTTGGGGAATGTGTTTTGGGGTGTCATTTTACATATACCCATGCTGGGTGAGAGAAATATCTTGGCAAAAGACAACTTTTCCCATTTTTTTTTATACAAAGTTGGCATTTGACCAAGATATTTTTGTCACCCAGCATGGGTATATGTAAAATGACACCCCAAAACACATTCCCCAACTTCTCCTGAGTACGGCGATACCAGATGTGTGACACTTTTTTGCAGCCAAGGTGGGCAAAGGGGCACATATTCCAAAGTGCACCTTTTGGATTTCACCGGTCATTTTTTACACATTTTGATTGCAAAGTTCTTCTCACACATTTGGGCCCCTAAATTGCCAGGGCAGTATAACTACCCCACAAGTGACCCCATTTTGGAAAGAAGACACCCCAAGGTATTCCGTGAGGGGCATGGCAAGTTTTTAGAATTTTTTATTTTTTGTCGCAAGTTAGTGGAATATGAGACTTTGTAAGAAAAAAAATAAAAATAAAAATCATCATCATTTTCCGCTAACTTGTGACAAAAAATAAAAAGTTCTATGAACTCACTATGCCCATCAGCGAATACCTTAGGGTGTCTACTTTCCGAAATGGGGTCATTTGTGGGGGTTTTCTACTGTTTGGGCATTGTAGAACCTCAGGAAACATGACAGGTGCTCAGAAAGTCAGAGCTGTTTCAAAAAGCGGAAATTCACATTTTTGTACCATAGTTTGCAAATGCTATAACTTTTACCCAAACCATTTTTTTTTTTGCCCAAACATTTTTTTTTTATCAAAGACATGTAGAACAATAAATTTGGCGAAAAATGTATATATGGATGTCGTTTTTTTTGCAAAATTTTACAGCTGAAAGTGAAAAATGTCATTTTTTTGCAAAAAAATCGTTAAATTTCGATTAATAACAAAAAAAGTAAAAATGTCAGCGGCAATAAAATACCACCAAATGAAAGCTCCATTAGTGAGAAGAAAAGGAGGTAAAATTCATTTGGGTGGTAAGTTGCATGACCGTGCAATAAACCGCTAAAGTTGTGGAGTGCCGATTTGTAAAAAAGGGCCTGGTCACTAGGGGGGTATAAACCTGTGGTCCTTAAGTGGTTAAACTGCATGCCTTGGGACTGCTGAGCGAATCCCTTGGTGGAGGGAACACTTGTCTTGTCGAATAATGATAATAGATATTACGATTTATGATCAGAAATGGTTACTAGTCTGTGCATTGATAGGACTACGCTGGTTTTACACCACAGTATGTCTGCAGGAGCTCTGTACTAATATATAGCATTATATTGATTTATGATGCTATGTAACCCTAAGGCCCCTTGCAGACGAGCGCGTCCGGATCTGTTCCAGATGCGTTCAGTGATAACTGCGCGATTTTGCAGGCAAAGTCATTCAGTTTTGTCTGCGATCATGTTCAGTTTTTATTGCGCAGGTGCAATGCGATTCAATGTGTTTTGCACGCGCGTGATAAAAAACTGAATGTATACAAACATCTCTTAGCAACTATGCATGAAAAACGCATCGCTTCCGCACTTGCTTGCGGATGCGATTTTCACGCAGACCCATCCATTTCTATGGGGCCTGCCTTGCGTGAAAATCGCAGAATATAGAACATGCTGCAATTTTCACGCAACGCACAAGCTATGCGTGAAAAACAACGCTCATGTACACAGACTCATTGAAATGAATGGGGCCGGATTCCGTGTGGGCGCAATCCGTTCGCATCACGCATTGCACCCACGTAGAATACTCGCTCGTGTAAAAGGGGCCTTAAAGTTCTGAAATGTATTGGATAACACTGACAGCATTATGTCAGTGTTACCCAGTACACTCCATACCTCTAAGGCCTCTTTCAGACGGGCGTTGCGGGAAAAGGTGCGGGTGAGTTGCAGGAACATTGTAATGCGTTTTGCACGCACGTGAGAAAAATCGGCATGTTTGGTACCCGAACCTCTTCACAGAAGTTCGGGCTTGGGATCGGTGTTCTGTAGATTGTATTATTTTCCCTTATAACATGTCCTGTTCCTGCACAATTTAATTTTTTTTTAACCCCTCCAGCACTATTTTACTATGCATTCTGTATTCAGAATGCTATTATTTTCCCGTTATAACCATGTTATAAGGGAAAATAATACAATGTACAGAACACCGATCCCAAGCCCGAACTTCTGTGAAGAAGTTCGGGTTTGGGTACCAAACATGATGATTTTTCTCACGCGCGTGCAAAACGCATTACAATGTTTTGCACTCGCGCATGTTCCCGCACCTTTTCCCGCAATGCCCGTCTGAAAGAGGTCTCCATCCCGATCGTCTCCTAGCAACCGTGCGTGAAAATCGCACCACATCCGCACTTGCTCGCGATTTTCATGCAACCCTATTCATGGGGCCTGCGTTACGTGAAAAACGCACAAAATAGAGCATGCTGCGAATTTCACGCAACGCTCAAGTGATGCGTGAAAATCACTGCTCATGTGCACAGCCCCATAGAAATGAATGGGTCGGGATTCAGTGCGGGTGCAATCTGTTAAACTCACGCATCGCATCTGCGCGAAATACTCGCCCGTGTGAAAGGGGCCTTAAGGGTTACATAGCATCATAAATCCATACAATGCTATGCGACCCGGTTAGTGCTACGCAGGTGAGGACGAGAGAACGCACCGATATACTGTAGTGTGAAGCCGGTGCTTTATACATGTTTTAACAGGGTTTACCTTCTGACCTCATGGGGACCCAGTCCTATAACACACACTAATAAATCTGCATGCCTAGTGTTATCAGTCGTGGACTGTGCGGGAGATCTGTGTGTCCCTAGTTGACATGTCTCCAGAAGATCACTTCCACCAGCAGCTCAGCTCCACAGCACAGATTCAAACTTGCCAGACTGCTGGAGGCGGGAGCCCAAGACGCAGGAACCCAATCCACGCCCTCTATGCCGGGTATTGTGAGGGGCGGATATTCACCCAGAAGATGTCTGCTGGATGAAAGCCTTTTTTTCTTAGACACAGAGCAGCGGAGGGTCTAGGAGCAAATGGCGACAAGACTACAAAGTCCATTTTGGTCGCCATCTGGAGCAGTGTGTGTGCTATATATGATCTATGTATCAGTGTTGTATGTGCAGCATGTACCACATTTGTTGTTCCATCCAGAGCAATTATTCGAGCAATATAATTAGTTAAGCAGTACAACCCCAACGTTTCGGTCGGTGTCTACCTTTATCAAGGTATCTGTGACTTTGGATATACAGGGTCTGCTCTGGAGGTGCAGCCATGTATAAGTGTCTTGTGTGCCACATGTGTCCAATGAGTGATTGGCGTGTGCTGCATGTGTCTTGTTTCTGACTGACTTAAGTACAGGATATCCATATACTGTATGTGTAAATTCTGCCACATGTATGTTTGTGCATTTTGCTATGAATGTCTGCCATCATACTTCATCTTTAATATTTCTGTTATCACTGTTAGGGTCCATTCACACGTCCGCAGTGTTTTTTGGATCCGCAAAACACCGGGCTGGCGCCCCAATAGAAATGCCTGTTCTTGTCCGTAGTTACGGACAAGACAAGGACATGTTCTATTCTTTTGCAGAGCTGCGGACCGGAAGTTCAGGGCCGCGGACCAGAAATGCGCATGCGGACAGCACACTGTGTGCTGTCCGCATCTTTTCCGTCCCAATTGGAAATGAATGGGTCTGCACCCATTCCGCATAATTGCAGAACGGATCCGGACCATTCATACAGACGTGTGATTGGACCCTAAGGGATTATGAACACGACCGTCAAATCTTTTGCAGTCCACAAGTTGCGATACGCAAAACATGGATACAGGGTGTGTGCATTATACATTATGCGGAACAGAACAGCCGGCCTCTAATAGAACAGCCCTATCCTTGTCTGTAATGCCGACAATAATAGGACAAGTTGTATCATTTTACAGAACAGCCATGCTAACATACAGACATGGAGTCATTTTTTTTTTGCGGCCCCTTTGAAGTAGAGTGGCCAGACGTCCGGTTTTCTGGCTCCCTGTTCTTTGTCCGGCGCAGGGCCTGGACGGACACAGGGATGTCCACCCTTTCAGTAGCTCACGCTCAGACAGCAGCACAGCGCTGTTTGAGTGTGAGCTGCAGCAACTGACTGAGGGTACTTTCACACTAGTGTTTTTCTTTTCCGGCATAGAGTTCCATCCTAGGGGCTCTATACCGGAAAAGAACTGATCAGTTTTATCTTAATGCATTCTGAATAGAGAGCAATCCGTTCAGGATGCATCAGGATGTCTTCATTTTGACTGATGAGGCAAAAGATAAAACTGCAACATGCTACGGTTTTATCTCCAGCCAAAAAATTGCCTGAATGCCGGAGTTCTAACAAATTTCCGTACCCGTGAAATTTCCCTACCCTCGTCACTTCCTGTTGTGACGCGGCCGCACCGGACATGACGTTCCCAGCTTTGGAAGGAGGTGTGTCGCACCACGCAGAACGACGGGATAGGGAAATTTCACACCAGAGTTGGGGAGAAGGGGTCACCTAATGCGTTTGCGCCTTACCTCTCAGCTGGCTCCAGATGATCAGACACCGCATGTGCGCAGTGAGTGGTAGAGAGATTTAACAGAACAAATGGCCATCATCTCCCTACCCCCACACTGCGCAGGCATGGTGATCGGATGGATGTTCGGTATAAGAGATCTCCCTGTCCGCTGGTGCGCACGCGCGGTGTAGCCCGTTTTCCCTACTCTCTAACCGCTGCTGAGTCTCCCGGCACATGCACAGTGTCCAGCTTGATAGGTAAGTCGCAAGCGCATTAGTTGGCCCCTTCGCCCTAACTTTGGTGTGAAATTGTCCTACCTCGTCGTTGTGCGCCTGCGCGGTGTACCTCCTTCCAAAGCTGGGAACATCATGTCTGGTGCGGCCACGTCATAACAGGAAGTGACGAGAATAGGGAAGTTTGTTAGAATACTGCATCCGGCATTTTTTTTACATAGGAATGTATTAGTGCCGGATCCGGCATTCAAAATACCGGATCCGTTTTTCCGGATGAAACCGGAAAGACGGATCCGGCATTTCAATGCATTTGTAAGACGGATCAGGATCCTGATCCGTCTTACAAATGCCATCAGTTGGCATACATTTTGACGGATCCGGCAGGCAGTTCCGACGACGGAACTGCTTGATGGATCACTCTGCCGCAAGGGTAAAAGTACCCTGAGGCTTCTTTCGTGGCTGACTAAGGCTACATGCACATGGCCATTTTGGCGGCTCGGATGAGGATCCATTCACTTCAATGGGGCAGCAAAAGATGCGGACAGCACTTCGTGTGCTGTCCACATCCAATTCTCAGTTTCGTGGCCCCGCTAAAAAAATATAACATGTCCTTTTCTTGTCAGCGCTTTGCAGACAAGAATAGGCATTTATATTAACTCCTTAAAGAGGACCTTTCACCTGTAAAAACAATGTGAACTAAGTATGCTGACATGGGCGCTGCTCCGTTCTCCCGTTATGCCCTCCGGTATCTCCGCTCTGTAAGTTATAGTAGGCGGTGTCTGCCCTTGTCCTGTGGGCTTCTCCCAGGCTGTGAGCAGCGATTGGCCAGCGCTGCAGCCTAGGAGGAGACGCCCACAGGACAAGGGCAGACACCGACTACTATAACTTACAGAGCAAAGATACCGGAGGGCATAACGGGAGAACGGAGCAGCGCCCGGGGATAATAGTAAGTGCAGTGAGATCCCCGGGCACCGCTCTCCATGTCAGCATACTTAGTTCACATTGTTTTTTCAGGTGAAAGATCCTCTTTAACCCCTTAAGGACCAGGCTCCTTTTCACCTTAAGGACCAGGCCATTTTTTGCAAATCTGACCAGTGTCACTTTAAGTGCTCATAACTTTAAAACGCTTTGACTTACCCAGGCCGTTCTGAGATTGTTTTTTCGTCACATATTGTACTTCATGACACTGCTAAAATTGGGTCAAAAAAGTAAATTTTTTTGCATAAAAAAATACATTTTTTACCCAAAAAAAATTAGCAAATTTCAAAGTTTCAGTTTCTCTACTTCTGTAATACATAGTAATACCCCCAAAAATTGTGATGACTTTACATTCCCCATATGTCTACTTCAAGTTTGTAGCATTTTGGGAATGATATTTTATTTTTTGGGGATGTTACAAGGCTTAGAAGTTTAGAAGCAAATTTTGAAATTTTTGAGAAATCTTCAAAATCCCACTTTTTATGGACCAGTTAAGGTTTGAAGTCATATTGTGAGACTTAGATAATAGAAACCTCCCAAAAATGACCCCATTCTAGAAACTACACCCCTTAAGGTATTCAAAACTGGGTTTACAAACTTTATTAACCCTTTAGGTGTTCCACAAGAGTTAATGGCAGATGGAGAAACAATTTTGAAATTTCTATTTTTTGGAAAATTTTCCAATATAATCAATTTTTTCCAGGAGTAAAACAAGGGTTAACTGCCAAACAACACTCAAAATGGGTTGCCCTGATTCTGTAGTTTGCAAAAACACCCCATATGTGGTCGTAAACTACTGTTTGGCCGAACGGTAGCACATAGAAGGAGGGGAACACCATATGGGTTTTGGAAGGCAGATTTTACAGGACTGGTTTTGTTTATACCATGTCCCATTTGAAGCCCCCTGTTGCACCCCTAGAATAGAAATTTCAAAAAAGTGACTCCATCTAAGAAAGTACACCCCTCAAGGTATTCAAAACTGGGTTTACAAACTTTGTTAACCCTTTAGGTGTTCCACAAGAGTTAATGGCAGATGGAGAAACAATTTTGAAATTTCTATTTTTTGGAAAATTTTCCAATATAATCAATTTTTTCCAGGAGTAAAACAAGGGTTAACTGCCAAACAACACTAAAAATGGGTTGCCCTGATTCTGTAGTTTGCAGAAACACCCCATATGTGGTGGTAAACTACTATTTGGCTAAACGGCAGGACATAGAAGAAGGGGAACGCCATATGGTTTTTGGAAGGCAAATTTTCCTGGTGCACCCCTAGAGTAGAAACTCCATAAAAGTGACCCTATATAGGAAACTACAGGATAAGGTGGCTGTTGTTTTGGGACTATTTTTGGGGTAAATTTGATTTTTGGTTGCTATATATTACTCTTTTTTGAGGCAATGTAACAAAAAAATTAAATTCAAAAATTGTTTCTACATTCGCTATTTAGTTTTGTGGAACACCTAAAGGGTTAACATAGTTTGTAAAGTAACTTTTGAATACCTTGAGGGGTGTAGTTTCTTAGATGGGGTCACTTTTTTGGAGTTTCTAGTCTAGGCTACATCAGGGGGGGGGCTTCTAATGGGACATGGTGTCAAAAAAAAAACTGTCCATCAAAATCTGCCTTCCAGAAACCGTATGGAGTTCCCTTCGTTCTATGCCCTGCCGTGCGGCTATATAGTCATTTACGACCACATATGGGGTGTTTCTGCAAACTACAGAATCAGGGCAATAAATATTTAGTTTTGTTTGGCTGTTAACCCTTGCTTTATTACCGGCAAAATGGATTCAAATTGAAATTTTGCCCAAAAATTGGTGTTTTGGCACCGTTTTTATTTTATATTTTTAACACCGTTCATCCGAGGCGTTTGGTCAAAAGTTATTTTTATAGCGACGACTTTTACGCACGCGACGATGCGCAATATGTATAGCTCTCAGACTTTGAAAACACTAAGCAGGCATCCTAAAACTGCGGCCCTCCAGATGTTGTAAAACTACAATTCCCACCAGGCCCTGATGATGGCTGTAGGTTGTCTGGGCATGCTGGGAATTATAGTTTTACAACATCTGGAGGGCCGCAGTTTGAGGATGCCTGCACTAAAACTAATATTTTTTTGGGGGAAAAAAATTGTTTTCGTGTCTCCAAAGTCTGAGAGACATCGTTTTTTATGTTCTCTAGGGGACTGTTGGGGATTATAAAAATGTAGTACTCCATGGAAGTGTGATACTCCCTGAAGCAATCGATAATGCAGAGGCCCGGATGATCGGGGCACGTGTCACATTGAGTGGTGGTGTCCTTCCGTATCCCCCTCTTGTGACACACTCTGCACTTTTTTTGGGTTCGTCCCTTCTTTCCAGTATGGGGGACCACACCTGGAAAATGTTGGCCAGGGACGATCCGGGCGCCTCCAGTTCCCGAGGTACTCCGGCCTGCTCTTTCCCGGTCCGAAAAGATCAGGTCCTTGAGGACTGCCTCATAGAATTGGAGGAATGTCCCTGTGCTGCCAGCGCTTCGGGATAGTACAAAAGAGTTGTACATGGCAACCTGCACCAAGTAGACCGCAACTTTTTTGTACCATGCCCGGGTTTTGCGCATGGCGTTATATGGCGTGAGGACTTGATCAGAGAGATCAACTCCTCCCATATACCGATTGTAGTCGACGATACAATCGGGCTTGAGGACCGTTGCCGCGGTACCTCGCACAGGGACTGGGGTGGTGCTGTTACCGTGGATTGTGGACAGCATAAGGACATCCCTCTTGTCCTTATACCTGACCAGCAACAGGTTTCCACTGGTAAGTGCACGGGTCTCACCCCTGGGGATAGGTACCTGGAGGGGGTAGGCAGCGTTGATTTTTCCGCGCGGTCCCACAAGCGAACGTGGATCTGGCGGCAAGGGACCTGAACAAGGGAATGCTGGTTTTAGGGGCCCTAAAGCGTGAGAAGAAGTCTGGAATATAAATGTCTAAAAGTGTTTACGCATTTGGATTCCGTGAGGAGTATGGTGAGTTCATGTGAGATTTTATTTTTTGACACAAGTTAGTGGAATATGAGACTTTGTAAGAAAAAACAAACAAAAAAATATATATATTTCCGCTAACTTGGGCCAAAAAAATGTCTGAATGGAGCCTTACAGGGGGGGGGGGGGGGGGGTGATCAATGACAGGGGGGTGATCAATGACAGGGGGGTGATCACCCATATAGACTCCCTGATCACCTCCATCATTGATCACCCCCCTGTAAGGCTCCATTCAGACGTCCGCATGTGTTTTGCGGATCCGATCCATGTATCCGTAAAAATCATACGGACGTCTGAATGGAGCCTTACCAGGGGGGTGATCAATGACAGGGGGGTGATCACCCATTTAGAATCCCTGATCACCCCCCTGTCATTGATCACCCCCCTGGTAAGGCTCCATTCGGCAAGGGACCTGAACAAGGGAATGCTGGTATAAAAGTTATCCACGTACAAGTGGTAACGACTATCCAGCAGTGGGTACATAAGGTCCCACACGAGTTTCCCGCTAACACCCAGAGTGGGGGGACATTCTGGGGGTTGAATACGGGAATCCCGCCCCTCGTACACATGAAATTTGTAAGTGTACCCTGAGGTACTCTCACAAATTTTGTATAGCTTCACGCCATACCTCGCCCGCTTTGTGGGAATATATTGGCGGAAACTGAGTCTCCCCTTGAACGCAACGAGAGACTTATCAACCGCGACCTCCCTTCCAGGTACGTAGGCCTGCTGAAATGTGGCCCCAAAGTGATCGATGACCGGCCGTATCTTATACAGCCGGTCATAGGCAGGATCACCTCGGGGTGGACATGCTGCATTATCGGAATAATGCAGACATTTCCGGATGGCCTCAAACCGGTGACGTGTCATGACCATACTGTACAGTGGGGTCTGGTACAGGACGTCCCCACTCCAGTATTGCCTGACACTGGGTTTTTGGACTAGACCCATATGCAGCACGAGGCCCCAAAATGTCCTCATTTCGGCTGCACTGACCGGCGTCCAGCCATCGGGTCTAGCCAAAACTGAGCCTGCGTTTTGAGCGACGAACTTTTGGGGGGGGGGGCTGGGTTAGGGTTAGATGGAAGTTTGGAATAAAAGTACTTTTTTTTTTTTTTTCTAACTTACTTTTCCCTTCTTTCCCTGCCTAACGGTGCCTCTCCCTCACTGACCCTAACCTACCTGGGTGGCGATGGGTGCAGGAGGGTGATGGATGCCGATTAGGGGGACACAGGAGCTGGTGCTGGACGATGCTGCACGGTCAGGGTGCTGGACAGGAAGAGGAGCGCAGGAAGTTTGAATCTTGCGCCTCTCTCCCCTGCACCAATCAGCACCCTGGACAGCAGTGTTCAGCACCAGGGCCAGCACCGCCCTTTCCAAATCCTCGGACTGCGATTGGTGGTGTATAATTACGCCACCGATCGCAGTCTTTTTCCGGTTCATCGGGTCACAGGACACCCAAATGGACCGGAAACGCAGAAAACCGCAGGTCTGAATTGACCTGCGGTTTTCTGCGATCGCCGATACGGGGGGGATGGGGGGGGGGGGTCAAATGACCCCCCCCCGCGTTGTTACGGGATGCCGGCTGAATGATTTCAGCTGAAATCCTGTTCCGATTAACCCCCGCGGCGCCGGAATTACCATTTTAAGTCAGGACGTAACGGTACGTCCTCGGTCCTTAACCACTTCAGCCCCGCTAGCTAAAACCCCCTTCATGACCAGGCCACTTTTTACACTTCTGCACTACACTACTTTCACCGTTTATCGCTCGGTCATGCAACTTACCACCCAAAAGGAGATTTTTGTGAAACTCACCTGTAAAATCTTTTTCTCGTCTTTTCCATTGGGGGACACAGACCATGGGTATAGCTTAGAGGTATTAGTAGGAGGGACACTATGCAAATGAAAGAGCTCCTCCTCCTCGGGCTATACCCCCAGACTCCACCAGGAGGAACTCAGGCGTTGCACAAGCAGTAGGAGAAGGAGCAAGAAAAAATCATGGAAACCATCGGACCAAGCCATAAGGTCCAACCAGAAACAGAAAAACCGAACTAAAGACCCCTCCTGCAACAGGAATAATGGGTGGGAGCTGTGTCCCCCAATGGAAAAGACGAGAAAAAGATTTTACAGGTGAGTTTCACAAAAATCTCCTTTTCTCGTGCTTTTTTCCATTGGGGGACACAGACCATGGGACGTCCAAAAGCAGTCCATGGGGTGGGAAAAAATATCAGCACCGCCAGGAGGAACGCCCCAACGGTCAAACAGGAACCACAGCCTGCAAAACCCTGCGGCCAAAGCCGCATCAGCCGAAGCCAGTGAATGCTACTGACAAAAATTTGCAAAGGTATGCAAGGACGACCAGGTGGCCGCCGTACACAGCTGAGACGCAGAGGCACGACTGCGTCTTGCCCAGGAAGCCCCCTCCGCCCCAATGGAGTGAGCGGCAATTCTAGCCGGGGGAACTCCACCACAAGCGTGACAAGCCGCGGAAATAGCCAAGCAGATCCAGAGCGCCAAGAACGGCGGACGGAAGCAGTAGCCGCGAGACACACCTTCAGGACCCGTACAACATCCAGGGAATGCAGAGTGCGTTCCTTGGGGTTAGCCGGAGAAGGACAAAAGGAAGGCAGGACAAGATCCTCATCAAGGCGGAAGGGAGAGACCACCCTGGGCAAAAAGAAGGGGACTGGACGGAGCACAACTTAATCCTGGAGGAAAACCATTAAGGCTCCTGATAGGAAAGAGCGGCCAGCTTCGACACCAGTCTGACCTAAAAGCTCGTGATGGGACGTGAACTCACAGCCACTGCATAATAGCCCAGAACTTTAATCACTACGCTATGTAGCTGTATCAGAAGCTATGGTCACAAGGAAGTCCAGATGAGAACAGTCAGAGAGACCCTCCTCAAAGGCTCGAAGGGAGCCGACTGCAGAGCGCGCAGAACCAAATTGAGATCCCAAGGAGACAAAGGGGGAACATACGGGGAACCGAATGCGCCACCCCCGAAGAAAGGTCACCACCGGACCCTTAAGAGCAAGGGACCTCTGACGGCCCGCGCCGAAACCTGACCTTACAGGGAACTAAGCGACAGTCCCTGCACAAGCCCAGACTGAAGAAAAGACAGTACCATCAAGATGGAAAACCGAAGGGGAGGGAACCCCGAACCCTCAAAAAAGGATAGGAAGGCCATCCAGGTACGATAGTAAATCCGGGAGGAAGAAGACTTCCCCGGACTGATCATGGTCCTAACCACTGAATCCGAGAACCCCATCTTTATCAGGATGGCGGTTTCAACAGTCACGCCGGTAAACGAAGAGACCGCAAATTCCGGTGGAAGAACGGGCCCTGAGACAGTAAGTCCTGTCCGTCGGGAAGAGGCCATGGGGCGTCCGCCAGCAACCGAGCCACGTCCGAAAAACCACGCGCGGCGAGGCCACTCTGGGGTGATGAGAACGGTCGGAGTCCCTTCCGCCTCGAACTGGCGTAGACCCTTTGGTAGGAGAGGAAAACAGAGGAGGCTGAAGTCCTGCCACGGAGACACCTGCGCATCCATCCGTACGCCTACGGATCTCGGGCGCGAGCCAGGACCACTGGGATCTTGTTGTTGAACCCGGACGCCATTAAGTCCACATCCGGACGGTCCCATCTGTGGCAGATTTCTTCGAACCCTTCTGGATGCAGAGACCACTCGCTTGGATCCACCGTGTTGTGGCTTAGAAAGTCCGCTGTCCAGTTGTCCATTCCTGGAATGCAAACTGCTGACAACACCGGAACGTGAGTCTCCGCCCACGTCAGAATTCACTTCACCTCCTGCATCACCATCCGGCTGCGGGTCCCGTCCTGATGGTCGATATAGGCCACGGCCGCGGCATTGCCCGTTTGAACCCGCACTGGGAGGCCCGCAAGGAGAGAGGTCCAATAGGAGAGAGAGAGCGGAAAAAATCGCCCTCAATTCCAGAAAGTTGATTGGAAGGCGAGACTCTGCCGCCGGCCAAATTCCTTGAACCGTGCGAGACTGGAAAACGCCCCCCCAACCCAGGATGCTGGCATCGGTGGCGGCGATCGTCCAGGAGAATGCGAGAAAGGAACTCCCCGACCTCAGGTTCTTTGGGAACAGCCACCAAGGGAGAACTGCCCGAACCCGCTGAAAGGTAAAGGATCTCCTGTTGCGCCAGGCGAGTGTGAAACTGGGCATATGGAAAGGCCTCGAAAGAGGCTACCATAAGACCCAGGACCTGCAAGTATTCCCGAATGGAGAGGCACGGGGAGCGCAGCAGATGCGACACTGCCCCCTGGACCTGGGAGGACTTGAAGGCTGGTAGAATACTTTGGCAGCCGAGGTGTCCAAAATCACCCTCCGGAAGGAGAGCCTCTGGGACGGGAAGAGGCAGGAGTTTGGGAAAGTTACCAGGCAGCCGAACCGTTCCAGGGTCTGAACAGTGATCCGGACGCTGTCCGTGGTCTGCGGTAGAGAGGGGGGCCTCTATCCGGATATCGTCCCGACAGGGCAGCAAAGGAATGCCCCTGGTACGAAGAAGCGCCATGAGCGGTCCAGGACCGTGGCAAGGACCCGCGGGGTGGTCGCCAACCCGAAGGAAGGGCGACAAACTGACAGTGTCGACGCATAATGGCGAAGCGCAGGAATCGATGGTGGGATTCCGCAATCGGGACATGTGATAGGCCTAGGAGCAGCAGGGCGGGCTGACTGGGCCCTCTAGTGCCGGGAAGGCTGGTGCAAAGGAAGGCCTCTTTGCGGGCGACCTGAGACCCCCGGCGGAGGAAGCAGGCGACGGCCTACCAGATGAGAAACGGCAAAAGGCATGCAGAGACGAACTCGTCCAGCTGATCCCCACAAGGCCTGGAAACCCCAAAGGGGAGATTAGCAAGGGAACGCTTGGTGGAGGCGTCAGCGTCCCACACCTTCAATCAGATCTCTTCGCGCTGAGTGACAGAGATGGCCAACCTGCGGGCAAAGAGGGAAACAATGTCCCTAGAAGCTTCGCAAAGAATGTTAGAAGCCTGAGACATCTGGAGAACCAACTCCAGTGTGTTAGTAGCCGCATCTCGTACCGCCAGTTCCTGGTGGTGGTGTTGTAACCACACCGAGAGAGCACTGGCTACCCCTGCTGAGTGAAAGGTAGGTCACAGGGACGCGCTGCCAGCGAAAAAAGGACCTGGAAGAGAGTCTATGCGTCTGTCTACAGCATCCTGGAAAGAGGAACTGACTAAGACAGGAAGGGCCACATAATTGGCTAATCCGGCCACCGGAGGATCCACCTTAGGGGGAGGAGACACCTCTCCTCGCCGTCAGCAGGGAAAGGAAAGTATATTCATGCGCTGGGTGGTCGAGAACCTTATTAAGACCACCCCAGGCCCTGGACATGACCGCGGAAAAATCCCTCATGGACCGGGAACATGGTAGTCTCCGACTGCCTGGACGGAAAAAGGGGGAACTCCTGACCAGTGGAAGGAGGAGAATCCCCTTGGAGAATAAAGGTGTCTCGGACAGTCACCACTAAGTCAGCCACCCTGGTGGAGAGCTTAGGCGAGGGGTCCCGCTCCATGACCTAATCAGAGCCGGAAATTCTCCTTCAGACTTGCGCTCCCTAAGGGAGGGGAGAGTCGCCCGAACGCGCCTCTAGACGAGGGGGGGGGGGGGGGGGGGGGGGAGAGCCAGAGCCATCCGAGGAGGGATGCTGCTGCTCACGCTCCCTGTTAGTATTCGGGCGTCTTCTGTGGAAAACCACTTAGAGAGGTGGTTGGCGTCACAGGATTTGAAAATGCCCTATAGTCCAAAAAGGACGTGGCTCGTCCGAGCCGGATAATTCTCCTTCGAAGTACTCTCCCTAGGGAGGGGGAAGAGCAGTCCGCAAGCGCCACCGGCGAGGTGAGGGGGGTGGAGAGACAGAGACATCCGAGGTGGGATGCTGCCGCTCACGCTGCCTCTTCGTAGTCAGTCACCCACTGTGGGGACCACTGAGAGAGATGGAGTCGTTAGCGCCACAGGATTAAAGGACATGGTTGCCTTGGTGACTAAGACCAATTTAGCGGCCGCGCTGGACATGGCAGATGCCCAAGCGGGGACCGCAGGCCCCCAGGGACGTGGAGGAGGGGTGGAGGAGGGGGGTAAGGCAGGGATGCAGGTAATACTTATCTGCTCCTGCAGAACTTCTCCCTCGACTCCAGGACCAGCAGGGATGCACCTCATCAGGCTTCTGACTCCTTGTCCAGGAGTGCAGTGTTCTGGTGGAGGGTGGCAGCAGGAGACCCAGTAGCTGGTGGGATACCGGAGCTGCAGGTCGAGCCCGGATCCACTTGTCTTCTTTGGGGGGCAATGGAGGCAGCCAGGCAGCGTCCAAGGACGGCAGCGGGCATTCCACGGGGGACCAGGAAGGCGCCATGCCGACCTGTGTCCCCATCTAGAATAATATAAACAATTTTTGAAGGCTGAAAGGGGCTTTGAACTCAGAAAGCCTGGACATGGGGCAACAGCAGCAGTACCACTGAGCTACCAGCTTGCCTGGCACAAAACGGAGTAGAGTGATGAGGAGCTGCACGGCCATGAGCAAACAGAGTCTCCGGTGTAAGGAGAGTCAGAGCGGCATGCCGAGGCTCCGCCTCCCCTAACGCGTCATTATGGCGCGAAAAAAGCGCGCGAAAATAAGCGCGCGCACGAAAAATAAGCGCGCGCGAAAATATGCGCGCGCGCGAAAATATGCGCGAAAATAAGCGCACCACGTGGAGGAGCGGCCTGCCGGCGGGCGCTGAGGGAGCGCAGCAGCCAAGGCCCGACGAGAGAAGCGCTGAAGCCCAGTTTAAGGGGAAGAGATGCCAGTACTCCAGTGCCAAAATGAAGAAAGTGCCCCATCAGGATCCTTCTTCAAGCTCACCCAGGCAGCCACAGACAAATAGACACAGAGGGAGGGGGAGGGATTGCAACACTTATCTGCTCAGCATGCTCCCTCGATGTCCAGACCAGCAGGGATGCGCCTCTTCAGACTTCTGACTCCAATCCAGGAGAACAGTGCTCTGGAGGAGGGTAGGCAGCAGGCGTCCCAGCAGCTGGTGGGATGCCGGAGCTAACAGGTCGAGCCCGGATCCACTTATCTTCTTGGGGGGAAATGGAGGCAGCCAGGCAACGTCCCAAAGACGGCGGCGGGCACTCCACGGGGGACCAGGAAGGCGCCATGCCGACCTGTGTCCCCATCTAGAATAAAAATAACAAAAAGGAGTAGAATCAGAGAGTGTCAACCTCCTTCACCAGACACTAAGCAAAGACTGAGTTCCTCCTGGTGGAGTCTGGGGGTATAGCCCGAGGAGGAGGAGCTCTTTCATTTGCATAGTGTCCCTCCTACTAATACCTCTAAGCTATACCCATGGTCTGTGTCCCCCAATGGAAAAAAGCACGAGAAATGAATTTTACCTCCTTTTCTTCTCACTAATAGAGCTTCCATTTGGTGGTATTTCATTGCTGCTGACATTTTTACTTTTTTTGTTATTAATCAAAATGTAACGATTTTTTTGCAAAAAAAATGACATTTTTCACTTTCAGCTGTACAATTTTGCAAAAAAAACGACATCCATATATACATTTTTCGCTAAATTTATAGTTCTACATGTCTTTGATAAAAAAAAATATGTTTGGGCAAAAAATAAATGGTTTGGGTAAAAGTTATAGCGTTTACAAACTATGGTACAAAAATGTGAATTTCCACTTTTTGAAGCAGCTCTGACTTTCTGAGCACCTGTCATGTTTCCTGAGGTTCTACAATGCCCAAACAGTAGAAAACCCCCACAAATGACCCCATTTCGGAAAGTAGGCACGCTAAGGTATTCGCTGATGGGCATAGTGAGTTCATAGAACTTTTTATTTTTTGTCACAAGTTAGCGGAAAATGATGATTTTTTTTTTTTTCTTACAAAGTCTCATATTCCACTAACTTGCGACAAAAAATAAAAAATTCTAGGAACTCGCCATGCCCCTCACAGAATACCTTGGGGTGTCTTCTTTCCAAAATGGGGTCACTTGTGGGGTAGTTATACTGCCCTGGCAATTTAGGGGCCCAAATGTGTGAGAAGTACTTTGCAATCAAAATGTGTAAAAAATGGCCTGCAAAATCCGAAAGGTGCACTTTGGAATATGTGCCCCTTTGCCCACCTTGGCTGCAAAAAAGTGTCACACATCTGGTATCGCTGTACTCAGGAGAAGTTGGGGAATGTGTTTTGGGGTGTCATTTTACATATACCCATGCTGGGTGAGAGAAATATCTTGGCAAAAGACAACTTTTCCAATTTTTTTATACAAAGTTGGCATTTGACCAAGATATTTTTCTCACCCAGCATGGGTATATGTAAAATGACACCCCGAAACACATTCCCCAACTTCTCCTGAGTACGGCGATACCAGATGTGTGACACTTTTTTGCAGCCAAGGTGGGCAAAGGGGCACATATTCCAAAGTGCACCTTTCGGATTTCGCAGGCCATTTTTTACACATTTTGATTGCAAAGTACTTCTCACACATTTGGGCCCCTAAATTGCCAGGGCAGTATAACTACGCCACAAGTGACCCCATTTTGGAAAGAAGACACCCCAAGGTATTCCGTGAGGGGCATGGCGAGTTCCTAGAATTTTTTATTTTTTGTCTCAAGTTAGTGGAATATGAGACTTTGTAAGGAAAAAAGGAAAAAAAAGAAAAATCATCATGTTCCGCTAACTTGTGACAAAAAATAAAAAATTCTAGAAACTCGCCGTGCCCCTCACGGAATACCTTGGGGTGTCTTCTTTCCAAAATGGGGTCACTTGTGGCGTAGTTATACTGCCCTGGCAATTTAGGGGCCCAAATGTGTGAGAAGTACTTTGCAATCAAAATGTGTAAAAAATGGCCTGCGAAATCCGAAAGGTGCACTTTGGAATATGTGCCCCTTTGCCCACCTTGGCTGCAAAAAAGTGTCACACATCTGGTATCGCTGTACTCAGGAGAAGTTGGGGAATGTGTTTTTGGGTGTCATTTTACATATACCCATGCTGGGTGAGAGAAATATCTTGGCAAAAGACAACTTTTCCAATTTTTTTATACAAAGTTGGCATTTGACCAAGATATTTTTCTCACCCAGCATGGGTATATGTAAATTGACACCCCAAAACACATTCCCCAACTTCTCCTGAGTACGGCGATACCAGATGTGTGACACTTTTTTGCAGCCTAGATGCGCAAAGGTGCCCAAATTCCTTTTAGGAGGGCATTTTTAGACATTTGGATCCCAGACTTCTTCTCACACTTTCGGGCCCCTAAAAAGCCAGGGCAGTATAAATACCCCACATGTAACCCCACTTTGGAAAGAAGACACCCCAAGGTATTCAATGAGGGGCCTGGCGAGTTCATAGAATTTATTTATTTTTTTGCATAAGTTAGCGGAAATTGATTTTTTTTTGTTTTTTTCTCACAAAGTCTCACTTTCCGCTAACTTAGGACAAAAATTTCAATCTTTCATGGACTCAATATGCCCCTCACGGAATACCTTGGGGTGTCTTCTTTCTGAAATGGGGTCACATGTGGGGTATTTATACTGCCCTGGCTTTTTAGGGGCCCTAAAGCGTGAGAAGAAGTCTGGAATATAAATGTCTAAAAGTGTTTACGCATTTGGATTCCGTGAGGAGTATGGTGAGTTCATGTGAGATTTTATTTTTTGACACAAGTTAGTGGAATATGAGACTTTGTAAGAAAAAACAAACAAAAAAATATATATATTTCCGCTAACTTGGGCCAAAAAAATGTCTGAATGGAGCCTTACAGGGGGGGGGGGGGGGGGGGTGATCAATGACAGGGGGGTGATCAATGACAGGGGGGTGATCACCCATATAGACTCCCTGATCACCTCCATCATTGATCACCCCCCTGTAAGGCTCCATTCAGACGTCCGCATGTGTTTTGCGGATCCGATCCATGTATCCGTAAAAATCATACGGACGTCTGAATGGAGCCTTACCAGGGGGGTGATCAATGACAGGGGGGTGATCACCCATTTAGAATCCCTGATCACCCCCCTGTCATTGATCACCCCCCTGGTAAGGCTCCATTCGGCAAGGGACCTGAACAAGGGAATGCTGGTATAAAAGTTATCCACGTACAAGTGGTAACGACTATCCAGCAGTGGGTACATAAGGTCCCACACGAGTTTCCCGCTAACACCCAGAGTGGGGGGACATTCTGGGGGTTGAATACGGGAATCCCGCCCCTCGTACACATGAAATTTGTAAGTGTACCCTGAGGTACTCTCACAAATTTTGTATAGCTTCACGCCATACCTCGCCCGCTTTGTGGGAATATATTGGCGGAAACTGAGTCTCCCCTTGAACGCAACGAGAGACTTATCAACCGCGACCTCCCTTCCAGGTACGTAGGCCTGCTGAAATGTGGCCCCAAAGTGATCGATGACCGGCCGTATCTTATACAGCCGGTCATAGGCAGGATCACCTCGGGGTGGACATGCTGCATTATCGGAATAATGCAGACATTTCCGGATGGCCTCAAACCGGTGACGTGTCATGACCATACTGTACAGTGGGGTCTGGTACAGGACGTCCCCACTCCAGTATTGCCTGACACTGGGTTTTTGGACTAGACCCATATGCAGCACGAGGCCCCAAAATGTCCTCATTTCGGCTGCACTGACCGGCGTCCAGCCATCGGGTCTAGCCAAAACTGAGCCTGCGTTTTGAGCGACGAACTTTTGGGGGGGGGGCTGGGTTAGGGTTAGATGGAAGTTTGGAATAAAAGTACTTTTTTTTTTTTTTCTAACTTACTTTTCCCTTCTTTCCCTGCCTAACGGTGCCTCTCCCTCACTGACCCTAACCTACCTGGGTGGCGATGGGTGCAGGAGGGTGATGGATGCCGATTAGGGGGACACAGGAGCTGGTGCTGGACGATGCTGCACGGTCAGGGTGCTGGACAGGAAGAGGAGCGCAGGAAGTTTGAATCTTGCGCCTCTCTCCCCTGCACCAATCAGCACCCTGGACAGCAGTGTTCAGCACCAGGGCCAGCACCGCCCTTTCCAAATCCTCGGACTGCGATTGGTGGTGTATAATTACGCCACCGATCGCAGTCTTTTTCCGGTTCATCGGGTCACAGGACACCCAAATGGACCGGAAACGCAGAAAACCGCAGGTCTGAATTGACCTGCGGTTTTCTGCGATCGCCGATACGGGGGGGGGGGGGGGGGGTCAAATGACCCCCCCCCGCGTTGTTACGGGATGCCGGCTGAATGATTTCAGCTGAAATCCTGTTCCGATTAACCCCCGCGGCGCCGGAATTACCATTTTAAGTCAGGACGTAACGGTACGTCCTCGGTCCTTAACCACTTCAGCCCCGCTAGCTAAAACCCCCTTCATGACCAGGCCACTTTTTACACTTCTGCACTACACTACTTTCACCGTTTATCGCTCGGTCATGCAACTTACCACCCAAATGAATTTTACCTCCTTTTCTTCTCACTAATAGAGCTTCCATTTGGTGGTATTTCATTGCTGCTGACATTTTTACTTTTTTTGTTATTAATCAAAATGTAACGATTTTTTTGCAAAAAAATGACATTTTTCACTTTCAGCTGTAAAATTTTGCAAAAAAAACGACATCCATATATACATTTTTCGCTAAATTTATAGTTCTACATGTCTTTGATAAAAAAAAAATGTTTGGGCAAAAAATAAATGGTTTGGGTAAAAGTTATAGCGTTTACAAACTATGGTACAAAAATGTGAATTTCCACTTTTTGAAGCAGCTCTGACTTTCTGAGCACCTGTCATGTTTCCTGAGGTTCTACAATGCCCAAACAGTAGAAAACCCCCACAAATGACCCCATTTCGGAAAGTAGGCACGCTAAGGTATTCGCTGATGGGCATAGTGAGTTCATAGAACTTTTTATTTTTTGTCACAAGTTAGCGGAAAATGATGATTTTTTTTTTTTTTTCTTACAAAGTCTCATATTCCACTAACTTGCGACAAAAAATAAAAAATTCTAGGAACTCGCCATGCCCCTCACAGAATACCTTGGGGTGTCTTCTTTCCAAAATGGGGTCACTTGTGGGGTAGTTATACTGCCCTGGCAATTTAGGGGCCCAAATGTGTGAGAAGTACTTTGCAATCAAAATGTGTAAAAAATGGCCTGCGAAATCAGAAAGGTGCACTTTGGAATATGTGCCCCTTTGCCCACCTTGGCTGCAAAAAAGTGTCACACATCTGGTATCGCTGTACTCAGGAGAAGTTGGGGAATGTGTTTTGGGGTGTCATTTTACATATACCCATGCTGGGTGAGAGAAATATCTTGGCAAAAGACAACTTTTCCAATTTTTTTATACAAAGTTGGCATTTGACCAAGATATTTTTCTCACCCAGCATGGGTATATGTAAAATGACACCCCGAAACACATTCCCCAACTTCTCCTGAGTACGGCGATACCAGATGTGTGACACTTTTTTGCAGCCAAGGTGGGCAAAGGGGCACATATTCCAAAGTGCACCTTTCGGATTTCGCAGGCCATTTTTTACACATTTTGATTGCAAAGTACTTCTCACACATTTGGGCCCCTAAATTGCCAGGGCAGTATAACTACGCCACAAGTGACCCCATTTTGGAAAGAAGACACCCCAAGGTATTCCGTGAGGGGCATGGCGAGTTCCTAGAATTTTTTATTTTTTGTCTCAAGTTAGTGGAATATGAGACTTTGTAAGGAAAAAAGGAAAAAAAAGAAAAATCATCATGTTCCGCTAACTTGTGACAAAAAATAAAAAATTCTAGAAACTCGCCGTGCCCCTCACGGAATACCTTGGGGTGTCTTCTTTCCAAAATGGGGTCACTTGTGGCGTAGTTATACTGCCCTGGCAATTTAGGGGCCCAAATGTGTGAGAAGTACTTTGCAATCAAAATGTGTAAAAAATGGCCTGCGAAATCCGAAAGGTGCACTTTGGAATATGTGCCCCTTTGCCCACCTTGGCTGCAAAAAAGTGTCACACATCTGGTATCGCTGTACTCAGGAGAAGTTGGGGAATGTGTTTTTGGGTGTCATTTTACATATACCCATGCTGGGTGAGAGAAATATCTTGGCAAAAGACAACTTTTCCAATTTTTTTATACAAAGTTGGCATTTGACCAAGATATTTTTCTCACCCAGCATGGGTATATGTAAATTGACACCCCAAAACACATTCCCCAACTTCTCCTGAGTACGGCGATACCAGATGTGTGACACTTTTTTGCAGCCTAGATGCGCAAAGGTGCCCAAATTCCTTTTAGGAGGGCATTTTTAGACATTTGGATCCCAGACTTCTTCTCACACTTTCGGGCCCCTAAAAAGCCAGGGCAGTATAAATACCCCACATGTAACCCCACTTTGGAAAGAAGACACCCCAAGGTATTCAATGAGGGGCCTGGCGAGTTCATAGAATTTATTTATTTTTTTGCATAAGTTAGCGGAAATTGATTTTTTTTTGTTTTTTCCTCACAAAGTCTCACTTTCCGCTAACTTAGGACAAAAATTTCAATCTTTCATGGACTCAATATGCCCCTCACGGAATACCTTGGGGTGTCTTCTTTCTGAAATGGGGTCACATGTGGGGTATTTATACTGCCCTGGCTTTTTAGGGGCCCTAAAGCATGAGAAGAAGTCTGGAATATAAATGTCTAAAAGTGTTTACGCATTTGGATTCCGTGAGGGGTATGGTGAGTTCATGTGAGATTTTATTTTTTGACACAAGTTAGTGGAATATGAGACTTTGTAAGAAAAAACAAACAAAAAAATATATATATTTCCGCTAACTTGGGCCAAAAAAATGTCTGAATGGAGCCTTACGGGGGGGGGGGGGGGGGGGGGGGTGATCAATGACAGGGGGGTGATCAATGACAGGGGGGGTGATCACCCATATAGACTCCCTGATCACCTCCATCATTGATCACCCCCCTGTAAGGCTCCATTCAGACGTCCGCATGTGTTTTGCGGATCCGATCCATGTATCCGTAAAAATCATACGGACGTCTGAATGGAGCCTTACCAGGGGGGTGATCAATGACAGGGGGGTGATCACCCATTTAGAATCCCTGATCACCCCCCTGTCATTGATCACCCCCCTGGTAAGGCTCCATTCAGACGTCCGTATGATTTTTACGGATCCATGGATACATGGATCGGATCCGCAAAACACATGCGGACGTCTGAATGGAGCCTTACAGGGGGGTGATCAATGACAGGGGGTGATCACGGAGTGTATATGGGTGATCACCCCCCTGTCATTGATCACCCCCCTGGTAAGGCTCCATTCAGACGTCCGTATGATTTTTACGGATCCATGGATACATGGATCGGATCCGCAAAACACATGCGGACGTCTGAATGGAGCCTTACAGGGGGGTGATCAATGACAGGGGGTGATCAGGGAGTGTATATGGGTGATCACCCCCCTGTCATTGATCACCCCCCTGGTAAGGCTCCATTCAGACGTCCGTATGATTTTTACGGATCCATGGATACATGGATCGGATCCGCAAAACACATGCGGACGTCTGAATGGAGCCTTACAGGGGGGTGATCAATGACAGGGGGTGATCAGGGAGTGTATATGGGTGATCACCCCCCTGTCATTGATCACCCCCCTGGTAAGGCTCCATTCAGACGTCCGTATGATTTTTATGGATCCATGGATCGGATCCGCAAAACACATGCGGACGTCTGAATGGAGCCTTACATGGGGGTATTTAATGACAGGGGGTGATCAGGAAGTGTATATGGGTGATCACCTCCCTGTCATTGATCACCCCCCTGTAAGGCTCCATTCAGACGTCCGTATGATTTTTACGGATCCATGGATACATGGATCGGATCCGCAAAACACATGCGGACGTCTGAATGGAGCCTTACAGGGGGGTGATCAGGGAGTGTATATGGGTGATCACCCACCTGTCATTGATCACCCCCCTGTAAGGCTCCATTCAGACGTCCGCATGTGTTTTGCGGATCCGATCCATGTATCCGTAAAAATCATACGGACGTCTGAACGGAGCCTGACAGGGGGGTGATCAATGACAGGGGGGTGATCACCCATATACACTCCCTCCCTAACAAAAGGGACCACCAGAGGAGCAGGTATATTAGACGCTGTTATCAAAACAGCGTCTAATATACCTGTTAGGGGTTAAAAAAAAAATCACATCTCCAGCCTGCCAGCGAGCGATCGCCGCTGGCAGGCTGGAGATCCACTCGCTTACCTTCTGTTCCTGTGAGCGCGCGCCTTTGTGAGGCTTACATAACAGAAACCACCCAAAAATGACCCCATTCTAGAAACTACACACCTTAGGTCCCTTTCACACGAGCGAGTTTTCCGCGCGGGTGCAATGCGTGATGTGAACGCATAGCACCTGCACTGAATCCTGACCCATTCATTTAAATGGGTCTGTGTACATGAGCGTTGTTTTTCAGGCATCAGTTCTGCGTTGCGTGAAAATCGCAGCATGTTCTATATTCTGCGTTTTTCACGCAGCCCTGGCTCCATAGAAGTGAATTGGGCTGCGTGAAAAACGCATTGCATCCGCAAGCAAGTGCGGGTGCGATGCGTTTTTTAACTAATGGTTGCTAAGAGATGTTGTTTGTAAACATTCAGTTTTTTATCACGCGCGTGAAAAACGCATCAAAACGCATTGCACCCGCGCGGAAAAAAATGACCTAAATGCAATCGCAGACAAAACTGACTGAACTTGCTTGCAAAATAGTGCGAGTTTCACTGAACGCACTCGGCCCCAATCCGCAACGCCCGTGTGAAACCAGCCTTAAGGCAGGCATCCTCAAACTGCGGCCCTCCAGCTGTTGCAAAACTACAACTCCCAGCATGCCCGGACAGCCTACAGGTATCAGCCTACAGCACGACATTGTGGGAGTTGTAGTTTTACAACAGCTGGAGGGCCGCAGTTTGAGGATGCCTGCCTTAAGATATTCAAAACTAATTTTACAAAGGTCGTTAACCCTTTAGGTGTTCCACAAGAATTAATGGAAAATAGAGATACAATTTCAAAATTTCACTTTTTTGGCAGATTTTCCATTTTAATATTTTTTTTTCCAGTTACAAAGCAAGGATTAATAGCACAACAAAACTCAATATTAATGGCCCCGATTCTGTAGTTTACAGAAACACCCCATATGTGGTCGTAAACTGCTGTACGGGCACATGGCAGGGCGCAGAAGGAAAGGAATGCCATACGTTTTTTGGAAGGCAGATTTTGCTGGACTGGTTTTTTGACACCATGTCCCATTTGAAGCCCCCCTGATGCACCCCTAGAGTAGAAACTCCCAAAAAGTGACCCCATTTTAGAAACTACGGGATAGGGTGGTATTAGTTTAGGGTACATATGATTTTTGTTATTTACAACATTTTTTTATTTACAGTATTTTTATAGAGCAGGTTGTCACAGACGCAGCGATAGCTAATATGTATAATTTTTTATTTATTTATGTAAGTTTTACACAATGATTTAATTTTTGAAACAAAAAAAATAATGTTTTAGTGTCTCCATAGTCTGAGAGCCATAGTTTTTTTTTTAGTTTTTGGGTGATTATCTTAGGTAGGGTCTAATTTTTTGTGGGATGAGATGACGGTTTGATTGGCACTATTTAGGGGTGCATATGACTTTTTGATCGCTTGCTATTACACTTGTTGTGATGTAAGGTGACACAAAATGGCTTTTTTTACACCGTTTGTATTTAAAAAAATGTTACAGTGTTCACCTAAGGGGTTAGGTCATGTGATATTTTTATAGAGCTGGTCGATACGGACGCAGCGATACCTAATATGTATACATTTTTTTTATGTAAGTTTTACACAATGTTTTTATTTTTGAAACAATAAGAGTCTCCATATTCTGAGCCATAGTTTTTTTTATTTTTTTGGCGATTGTCTTAGGTAGGGTCTCAATTTTTGCGGGATGAGATGACAGTTGGATTGGCACTATTTTGGGGTGCATATGACTTTTGATCGCTTGCTATTACACTTTTTGTGATGTAAGATGACAAAAAATAGCTTTTTTTTTTACACCATTTTTATTTTTTTACAGTGATTACCTGAGGGGTTAGGTCATGTGATATTTTTATAGAGCAGGTTATTACGGACACGGTGATACCTAATATGTATACTTTTTTATGTAAGTTTTACACAATAACAGCTTTTTAAAACAAAAAAATGATGTTTTAGTGTCTCCATATTCGGAGCCATAGTTACGGACGCGGCGATACCTATTTTATTTTAACTTTATTTGGGGAAAATGACGTTTTTGTTTATTTTTACTTGAAACGTTTAATTTTTTTTGGGGGGGGGGGGGGGGCTTTATTTTTTAAACTTTTTTTTTGTTCCACTTTGGGACTTCAATTTTTGGGGGTCTGATTCCTTTTACAATGCATTCCAATACTTCTGTATTGGAATGCATTGGCTGTATGAGTAATACTGTGTGTATTACTCATACAGCTTCCGGCCTGTGAGAGCCAGAGGGCTGGATCTCACAGGCTCGTCACCGGAAGGCAGACCTGTGTCCATAAAGCCTCATTCACATGTCAGTGTTTGGTCAATGATTTCCATCAGTGATTGTGAGCCAAAACCAGGAGCAGAGCCTCCACAGACATAAGGTATAAGGGAAAGATCTGCACTTTTTCTGTGTTTAGAGTCACACCTGGTTTTGGCTCACAGTCACTGATGGAAATCACTGACCAAACACTGACTGTGTGAATGAGGCATAACAGGTTAACCACTTCAGCCCCCCTAGCTTAAACCCCCTTAATGACCAGACCACTTTTTACACTTCTGCACTACACTACTTTCACCGTTTTTTGCTCGGTTATGCAACTTACCACCCAAATGAATTTTACCTCCTTTTCTTCTCACTAATAGAGCTTTCATTTCTGCTGACATTTTTACTTTTTTTGATATTAATCAAAATTGACCAACATTTTTGCAAAAAAATGACATTTTTTAATTTCTGTTGCAAAATTTTTCAAATAAAACTCAATTTCTATATACATTTTTCTCTAAATGTATTGTTCTACATGTCTTTAATTAAAAAAATGCAATAAGTGTATATTTATTGGTTTGGGTAAAGGTTATAGCGTTTACAATGGTGCAAAAAAATTAATTTACGCACTTTGACTTTCTGAGCACCTGTCATGTTTCCTGAGGTTCTACAATGCCCAGACAGTAGAAACACCCCACAAATGACCCCATTTCGGAAAGTAGACACCCTAAGGTATTCTGTGAGGGTCATGGCGAGTTCATAGAAGTTAGTTTTTTTTTTGCACAAATTAGCGGAAAATGATTTTATTTTTTTCTTACAAAGTCTCATATGCCACTAACTTGTGACAAAAAATAAAATTTTACATGAACTCGCCATGCCCCTCACGGAATACCTTGGGGTGTCTTCTTTCCAAAGTGGGGTCACATGTGGGGTATTTATACTGCCTGGCATTTTAGGGGCCCTAAAGCGTGAGAAGAAGTCTGGAATCCAAATGTCTAAAAATGCCCTCCTAAAAGGTACTCTTTGGGCCCCTTCGTGCACCTAGGCTGCAAAAAAGTGTCACACATGTGGTATCGCCGTACTAAGGAGAAGTAGCGCAATGTGGTTTGGGGTGTATTTTTACATATACCCATGCTGGGTGAGAGAAATATCTCAGTAAATTGACAACTTTGTATAAAAAAATGTAAAAAAGTTGTCATTTACAGAGATATTTCTCTCTCAGCTTCTCCTGAGTACGGCAATACCACATGTGTGACACTTTTTTGCAGCCTTTAGGATTTCACCGGGCATTTTTACGCATTTGGATTCCGTGAGGGGTATGGTGAGTTCATGTAAGATTTTATTTTTTGTCACAAGTTAGTGGAATATGAGACTTTATAAGAAGAAAAAAAAATAAAAAAAAATAAAAATCAATTTCCGCTAACGTGTGCCCAAAAAAAACTAACTTATATGAACTCGCCAGGCCCCTCAAAAGTGATCTTTATAGCGCCGCAGCGATTTTGCGGTGTTTTTGCAGTGAAAAAAAAAAATATTTCTGTCACTGCGGTGGGGCGGACTGAACGCAAGAGTGCGCACAAGATCAGGCCTGATCGGGCGAACACTGCGTTTTTTGTAGAGCCTATAGAACATGTCCTATTCTTGTCCGCAATTGCGGACAAGAAAAGGCATTTTCGATATAGTTCTGGCAATGTGCGGATCCGCAAAATGCGGAAAGCACATTGCCGGTGTCCGTGTTTTGCGGATCTGCAAAAACACCTACGGATGTCTGAATGAAGTCTGACAGGGGGTGATCAGGGGGTCTATATGGGGTGAGCAGGGGTTAATAAGTGACGGGGGGGGAGTGTAGTGTTTGGTGCTACTTACAGAGCTGCCTGTGTCCTCTGGTGGTCGATCCAAGCAAAAGGGACCACCAGAGGACCAGGTAGCAGGTATATTAGACGCTGTTAACAAAACAGCATCTAATATACTTTTCTGATGCCATTATTTTAACATCTACAGCCTGCCAGCGAATGATCATCGCTGGCGAGCTGTAGTATAACTTCCGAGCAGCGCGTCGCTGTGCGCACGCATTCATGCAAAATCTCACCTCTCACGAGATGACGCACCGGCGCGTCAACGAGGAACAACCCGACCGCCCGCAGGACGCATCCCTGCGTTAAGAGGGTAAAGGCTGTCCGTGCCGTTCTGCAAATTGCGGAACGCGCACGGGCGCCATCCATGATTTGCGGACCGCAAAACACCCTACTGTTGTGTGCATGAGGCCTTAGGGGGGAGAGAAGCACCCTGGCTGCCCCCAGCTCACCTTCAATTGAGAAAGTTCTTCCCTGTCCTCCTCCCTGGTGATGAGGGCCTAGCTTCACAGAGGCGTGGTGGGCCCGCCCTTAGTACCAGTCCGACACTGCACATACACCTGCAAATATGATTACAAAGAAGTAGAGAATCCCTATGTTATAACCTAATGTCTCTCTGAGGGAAAAGTGCGCGGTTATCAGCTCCTTGTAACAACGTGTGTCAGGGATCAGGAGGAGGCGGCCGCGTCTGGTCCTGCCAGTCACTGTGGAGCCGGGCAGCAGAGAAGCCGCACTGCTGTATGCTGCAGCTTGTCACCGTGCACGGCGCGCCCCTCAGCACTACCATGGATGAAGAGGAGGAGGAGACGAGGGCACGGACATCGGTAAGAGCGGGAGGCGGTGTGCACGGCGTGCGTGCTGACGTCTGCGTCCTCCTCATGAAGGGTGTGCGGTGTGGGGTACATATAACGTCTGAGGAGAAACAGGTGTCCCTGACGTTTATATTGGCGCATGTTCTGTCAATGTGTCAGCGTCAGACTGGCCCTGAGCTGCTCAAGACATGGCCGTTATCATGAAATGCGTTTATCTGCAGTCACACCTGGGCAGGGGGCGTCCTGTCGCCCCATACACAGAAATGGGCTTTTGTAAGCCATAACCAGAAGTGGGGTAAACAGAAAATATAGATTAGCGCCTTTTTAGAATTGGTTTGAGTCAAAGGGGGCGAACAGTGTGCCACCAGATCTGGCCATAGCTATATCACACTAAAGCCTGCGTTTTCTGAGATCATTCTACTGATGATCTGGATAGGTCATTGGTATCTGATCTGTGGGGGGGCCGATGCCAATCAGCTAGCACCGCGGCCTTCTCACGATTGTCAGAGGTCCAGGGTGTCGGACCCCCACGATCAGATACTGATGACGTATCCAGAGGATTAATCATCAGTAAGAAGACTGACGTGCTGACTGAAGGGGGGCGGGTCCTGGTGCCTTGAGGAACATTGTCTACCAGGGACAGCACCGTACATTTGGTGGTTGCTGCGCCCAGTATAGGTCACTTGAATGGGGAGAACTGCAGAACCAGACATAGCCCTTACAAAGCATTGTCAGCCAGCAATCTAATGTGTATGGGTACCTCCTGACTCTCCTCTACAAGATGTTGGGGGAAGGGGGCGGAATTGAGCAAACTGAATATTTTTTGCCCGATCCTTTAGTCCCTGGAGATAAGCCACAATTCAGAGGTGTCTATCAGTAGCTCTCTCCTCTTTCCTCATTGTGTGCACATATAAGAGTATAAATGTATTGGGGAGGAGGGACAGTTCACTGTAAGCCAAACTGAACATGTATGGGTATGGAGGAGTCGAGGGAGATAACTCTCAGCCAAATGATCATTCAGCCGACAGCTATTAACCTCTTGGCGACACATGACATACTAATATGTCACAGTGGGAAGTGACTTTGCGCAAATTGACGTACGTTTCGATGATCCGGCGGGCACAGGAGCTTTGCTCTGTATCTGCCGGAATCAGTGTAAACGCAGATGCCAGCAGATTAACCCCTTATATGCCGCAATCAATGTTGACCGCAACATATAAGAGGATCGCAGAGGGGGCTTCCTGTGGCTCTCCATTGGCCTCCTGCACTGTGGTGCCAGGGGGCCGATGACAACCTCAGGCCTCGCAAAAAAAAAAAGGCCTCTGTGTCTGCCATGTTCGGAAGAAGCATGTGAGACCCAGGCTGGGTCTCACAGGCACACTGTCATTGTGAAACTGACAGTTCAATGCAGTACAATACAGCATATACTGTACTACACTGAAACAGGGATCAGACCCTGTACAGGAACAAAAATAAAAAGTAAAGTGTTTTATAAAAAAAAAGTTTACAGTAAAAATAGTGCCCCTTTCTATTCATCAAGTGATTTTTAATAAAAAATAAAATGTAATAAAAATAAACATTAGATATCACCGTGTCCATAATAGGCGGCTCTATAAAAATATCTCATGACCTACCCCCTTAGGTGAACACCGTAAAAATCTGGAATTAGACATACCGGTAATTCTGTTTCGATTAAGTCACCATAAAGGCCACACAGGAGATTAACCCATGACCTCTGTAAGGGCAGGAACAGAGAAGAGGCTAAATTGCCCCGTCCAACCACCATTCCTCAGTGTTTCAAAGATTACTAAGTGCCAGAATCATAAACAAAATAATTCAAGGTATTACATCATACCACAAAAAGGGAAAACACAAGGTATTACTTCATACCAATAAAAAGGGGAAGGGAATTATGGGCCGTCATGGTGATTTCATGGAAACAGAATTACCGGTAAGTCTAATTCCGGATTTCCATTTCATCACCATGACGGCCACACAGGATAATTATAAAATTATACATTTGGGGGGGGGGCAACCGCTTGAAGGACTTTGCGTCTATATGAAAGGTCGGAAGACCTGGATAAGTCTAAGCGGTAATGTCTAACAAAAGTGTGTATGCTTAACCAGCTGGCTGCCCTGCATATGTCATCTAGGGAAGCTCCTGCTTTTTCTGCAAAAGTGGTGGAAACTGCTCTAGTGGAATGAGCCCGAACATTTGCGGGTGGATCCAGGTTCTGAAGTTTGTAGCAGGGCAATAGAGGACTTAGAGACTTTTAAGCCCTTATTCTTTCCTGCAAACTGGATGAGAAGACTGTCATATTTCCTAAAGTCTTTTGTGGCTTCCATATATTTTAGTACGGTACGTCCAACGTCAAGAGTATGGAAGTTGCTTTCCTTCTAGTTTTTTGGTTTGTCGCAAAAGGAGAGGAGGATGATTTCCTGGCTTCTGTGATAGTTGGAAACTACCTTGGGCAAGAATCCTGGATCCAGTTTTAAAACGATCTTGTCGTCGGAGATAGTGAGATATGGTTATCTTATGGAGAGTGCTTGTATCTCTCCCTGTCTCCTGGCTGAGGTAATGGCGATGAGAAAGGTGTTTTTGAAGGAGAGTAATTTTATTGTGCAGTCTTCCAGGGGTTCAAAAGGAGAATGCATAAGTCCGTTTAGGACTAGGCTTAGGTCCCAGGTAGGAGTACGAGATCTTAAGGAGGGCCTTAACCTGATTGCTGCCCTAATAAATCGCTTAACCCACCTATGATCAGCGAGACTGGTGTCGAAGAAGGTACTAAGTGAAGAGATTTGCACTTTCAATGTAGAGGGTCTAAGTCCCAGCTCTAGACCGTTCTGTAAGAAGTCAAGTATTTTCTGGATGTTAGGTTCCCTGAGGTTTAGTTCTATCTCCCCAGACCATGAGCAGAACTTCTTCCATATTTTTAGGTATATTGCGGATGTTACTTTCTTCCGACAGCATTTCTTTGTGGATATGACTTTGTCAGAGAGACCTTGGTGTTTTAGTATGGCGACCTCAGGATCCAGGCTGTGAGCTTGAGGAACTTTGGATGAGGGGGAAGAATAGGACCTTGATGAAGAATGTCCTGGATGGGCGGTAACTTTCAGGGTTCCTCTATTGCTAGTTTCTGAAGTAGGGGGAACCAGCTCCTCTTTGGCCAAAAAGGAGTGATCAGTATAACTGTGGTCCTCCCTTCCATGATTTTCAGAATTATTCTCGGAATCAGGGGGAGAGGGGGAAAGGCGTATGCCAAACCCGAATTCCATATTAGTGAGAGAGCATAGATTCTCCAGGGGTTGTCTCTTGGTTTCAGCGAATAGAATGTTCTTAGTTTTGTATTTTTTCTTGAGGTGAACAGGTCTATCATGGGGAGGCCCCATCTCCTGGTTATCGTCTCGAACACCTCCTGTTTGAATGACCACTCTGACTGGTCTATTTTCTGTCTGCTGAGGAAGTCTGCTTCCTGATTCAGAGAGCCCTTCAAGTGGACTGCTGAGATAGATTCCTCTTCTTTCTCTGCCCAAGAGAATATTTCTTCCCCAATGCTCTGGAGTTTTTTTGAACGTGTACCTCCCTAGTGCCTGAGGTTTGAAACAGTCGTCATGTTGTCCGATAGGATCTTTACATGGCGGTTCTTTAGAAACTCCCTGGCTGTGTTCAGGGTCTTCCAGACAGCATATAGTTCTCTGAAATTTGATGATTGATTGGACGTGTCCTTTCCCCAGGAGCCCTGGTAATATCTTTGACCTTTGCCCCCCAGCCTGATTTGCTGGCGTCCGTGAGAACTGTAATTGATGGGTATTTGCTCCATGGGACTCCTCTGGACAAGTTTTTTTTCCACTATCCACCATGAGAGGGATACCTTCACAGAGCTTGGGATCCGCAATCTAGTTTTTTGTTCCACAGATCCAGAAGCCAGTTTTGCATGACACGATAATGGGCCTGAGCCCATTCTACTGAGGGGATGCAAGAAGTTAGGAGGCCCAAGAGGCTCATTGCCTCTCTTATAGAACATTCTCTTTTTGATTGGAATCTTCTGACCTTTTGTTTGAGGGACTGGATTTTGACCTGGGGGAGAGCTTTTGCGAGTCCAGGGTTACACCTAGGAAGTTCACACTCGTGGAGGGATGTAGAACAGATTTTGATCTGTTCACTATCCAGCCCAGCTCCAATAGACGGGATAAGAATATTTCTAAAGGTGGTAGAAGGAGTCTCGTCGAGTTGCCTATGATTAACAAATCATCTAGGTAGAGTACTATGTTGAGTCCTTCCTGTCTCATAGGGGCTACCATCTCTATTACCAGTTTTGTGAAGAGTCTCGGGGCAGATGAGCTGTGAACTGGAAATGAAGGATCCGGTTGTATAAGTCGTGAACTGTGAATCGCAGGTATTTTTGATTGTTGGGATGTGATAATATGCTTCCCTTAAAGGATAACTGTCACACTTAGACCCTAATTTAAATTTTCATATATGTAGTTACTAATAACATGATATTCCAGAATCATTGGAATGAATGGACGGCACTCGCAGCAAGTGGGATACAACAATATAGTTTATTTAGATTATAAAGATAAGGGGAATTTAAAAAGTGTCAGTTGACTGTGTCAGATGATAGTTGACATATATGAATCTAGCTTGTCTGTTTGGTTTTGATAGAACTTGTGATGTGTATACTCATTAATAAGTGACTGAGTTTATAAATAAATAAGTGTATACATGAATTAATAGGAATTTGATAGGTGTCCTAATCGAGGTTAAATGTCCTTAAAATTATCAATTGATGTGTGTATGTATATATATATATATATATATATATATATATATATAAACAATTCATCAATAAGTATTAAAACATATTTAGTGTCCATCTGTGTTTTAAAAATTCATATTATCCACAAACAAGTTGATATACTCCAAAAAAGTCCATAAAAAAAGTTTGTAAAAAATTCAAATTGGAATTATACCTAAGAAATGTCTATAGATCAATAAATAATAGATCCCAAAAATTCATGTAGTTCCAAATAAGTTGTTTTGATTTCATAAATTCATGCAGATAATTTTATCGATCGATCTCAATAATAGATTTTTTAGTGATCACTAATAATCAAAGGAAGGAATTGAGGTGATAATGGATGCTGACAGATCCTTTTATAAGTAAATCTTTCATATAGTTGCTCCTATATTTGGATATGTGCTTGTGCTAATAGTAGTTGAATCTCCACCTGGAAGGGAAATGACACAGATGTACGTTACCACTCTTCTGTGTGTCTCCAGCTGACACCGCCGACTACCTGGACAGCTGTGAAAATACAGGTGGACAGTACTCCTTAGTAATAATGTTTTGGGTGCTCGTCTCCAGGAGGGGTGATAAAAAGCCCCTAGTAAAGCAACACGTAGGTATCCAAAAAAATATCTGTTCATACGTATTCATTATGCAACAGTATCCAAGGAAATTAACCTGTTTATGTTGGTGCATTATGTGAGTGTCACATAGGGATGGAGCCCTGTGACACAGTCAAAATCCATTTTGTAGGTGGCTGGGGCACACGCAGTGTTTGATTTCTGCGCATTGGCGGGGCACACTAGTTGCGCTCAGATATACTCATTATATGCATATATGCAGGCTTATTCCATTGCGCATACGCCCACTCCCTTTTCCCAGCCCTTTATTCTGCACTTAGACACATTGCAGATATATGCACTAAACGTTATTGCGCATGAACGCTATACAATATTGGAGCTTCCAATCCGGATTGAGTGCCGTGGAATACCATTGTTATTTTTCCATCATCTCCCCCACATAGTGCGCCCAACACCGACCCTCTGTACAAATATAGTGGCATTATATATTTAATAGAGCGCACTGTTGATTCTGGCTCTTACACTACCGGAAGAGTCGGGCTGGAACGCAAATGCGGTCCACATGTGACTGGCACCTGCATCCGGATGTTACCTAACCGGAAGTGCCGTTTTTGGAACGCAAATGCGTTCCACGAGGGTTCGGCACAGGAAGTGACGACCTCGGCAGCTCGTTGCTGGAACACAGATGCGTTCCACCTGCATTTGACTTCCCTAGGCGTCCCTCATGGCGTTACCAATGGCTCCAACACTACAGGCTACCCGCCCAACCTCACCTGCACATCATGGATAAGGTATGTTATCCCAAACTGCTGATGACAATGAAGTTAATTGTATCACAGGTCACTCCCACTCACATGTTTTTGTATGTGGGTATTTAATCCCCACCTTCTGATGTATATGCATGCTTGAAAAAGGCTAACACAGCCGAAACGTTGCATCTGGAATAAATTCCACTTTTTGCACCCTTTGGACGTGCTGTCTTCATTTTTATTTTTATTTTTTGGATACCTACCTGGACAGATGGAGACACACAGAAGAGTGGTAAAGTACCTCTGTGTCATTTCCCTTCCAGGTGGAGATTGAACTACTATTAGCACAAGCACATATCCATAGCTATTATTGAGATCGATCGATAAAATTATCTGCATGAATATAAATTCATGCAGATAATTTTATCGATCGATCTCAATAATAGCTTTTTTAGTGATCACTAATAATCAAAGGAAGGAATTAAGGTGATAATGGATGCTGACAGATCCTTTTATAAGTAAATCTTTCAAATAGTTGCTCCTATATTTGGATATGTGCTTGTGCTAATAGTAGTAGTTATTTGGAACTACATGAATTTTTGGGATCTATTATTTATTGATCTATAGACATTTCTTAGGTACAATTCCAATTTGAATTTTTTACAAACTTTTTTATGGACTTTTTTGGAGTATATCAACTTGTTTGTGGATAATATGAATTTTTAAAACACAGATGGACACTAAATATGTTTTGATACTTATTGATGAAGTGTTTATATATATATATATATATAGACATCAATTGATAATTTAAGGACATTTAACCTCGATTAGGACACCTATCAAATTCCTATTAATTCATTTATACACTTATTTATTTATAAACTCAGTCACTTATTAATGAGTATACACATCACAAGTTCTATCAAAACCAAACAGACAAGCTAGATTAATATATGTCAACTATCATCTGACATAGTCAACTGACACTTTTTAAATTCCCCTTATCTTTATAATCTAAATAAACTATATTGTTATATCCCACTTGTTGCGAGTGCCGTCCATTCATTCCAATTTTTCACTCTCCTTTACTTGAAGCTTTTTGGGTTAGCTTACTCGGACTGAGCACAGCTACCATTCTATTACTGGAAGTGAGCCACCTATATTGCACATTTTTATATTCCAGAATCAGTATTATTAGACTGACTTACCCCATATTTAATAAGATTCAGCACAAAACTGCAATTTTACTATTCAGTTAAGATGGCCGCCACTGCCCTCGCCCTGAGGCTAATCCCACCTGCCCTCACTAGCCAGTAACAATAGCCCCCCAAAGGTGTCAGTAACCAGAGCCCTCCCCCCCTAAAGGGTTAATCTCCTGCAGCACAAAGAGATCCTCTTACCTCATGTTGCTTTCATTTATACACTGAGCAGATGGAAGATCTCCCTTCCCTGGTCTGCGCTGGTTCAACTCTACTTCTCCAGCTCTGCTGAGTGAGGGAGCGTCTGCCAAGCGCAGGGACAGGGAGAAGTGCACACAGCCCAGGCACTGTTATCAGCTGCTGGGGAGGACCTGGCTTTAATCATTTACTTACAGTCCCTGGCTGTCAGTAATCTGACCTTGCACGCTGCGTGCTTCTGCGTCCTCCGTCCTTCAACAAATAGACGGACCATGCCTAGCAACCCTATTTTAAGCACAGGTAAAAGAAGCCTGTACAGGGAACAAAACTGTGGAATTAAGGGGTAATTGAATACACTGTGAAAAGTTGAAATAGGGCCACCAAGGAGATATTAATCACCACAATCCAATACTCCCCAAAAAAATATACGACAGTTATTCTTTAAATCGACCGAGCACATGAGCTCCCATGTTTATTAGAGGGGTAATCGACTTCCGGGATTTCATTTTCAATTTCCTGTATAGGATACGTTTGTTCAGGTGTTTCAGATTTATTATCGTGCAAAAGGATCCTTCTTTCTTCCTTACTAGGAAAAGAGTCGAGTAGAAACCCTGTTTTATTTGGGAAACTGGGACTGGAACTACCACTCCCTTTTCCACTAGTTCCTGGACGCCCAAAGGAATGTTTTTCTTGGAAATCCTGGAGCCTGCATTTGTGATGACAAATTTTGCTGGGGGGATGAAAGTGAATTCTATTTTGTATCCTGACTGAATGATTTCCAGAGCTCAGGGATTTCCAGAGCTCAGCCTCCCCCCGACTATGGCGTCATTGCTTGTCGTCAGACTTAGCCTGGGGTTTGAGAAGGATACCTCTTCCTTTACCCCTTTAGGGTAAGTCCAGCGACCAGATTTGCCCTTGCCTCTATAGGATTTGTTTTGGCTAGCGTAGGGACGAAAGGACTGGTTCCTTCTATAGGGTCTATCTTCTGGGAAGCCCTTCTTATTATCCGCAGCCTTCTCTAAGATTTTATCTAAGACAGGTCCAAAAACGTATTTCCCCGTGAAGGGGATTGAGCAGAGCTTCATTTTGGAGGCTTTATCGCCTGACCAGGACTTCATCCATAGGGCTCTACGAGCAGCATTAGATAAGCTTGCGTCCCTGGCGCTGAATCTAATAGATTTAGTCGAGGTATCAGCCAAGAAACCTGTAGCAGATTTTAACAACGGTAAGGACTTAAGGATTTCCTCCGTAGCGGTTTTCTTCTTTAAATGGTTCTCCAGTTCGTTCAGCCGTAAGAACATGGATCTGGCCACAGACGTGGCCGCTATATTAGTTTTAAGCCCATTTTTTTAGAAGAGCGTCCGCTTTGCGTTCCATGGCATCTTTAAGCTGAGCCGCGTTATCGAATAGCAAAGCAGTCTTTTTATTTACTTTTTCCACCTGAATGTCAATTTTTGGAATTTTATCAAACAGTTTTGACTGCGATGGGTCAAATACTAAGCGATTGTTTAATTCTTTAGCTATTCCAGGTCTTTTCTCTGGTTCGGACCATTCCTCCAACACCATGTCTCTGATGATTTCATTTATGGGGAATACTCTTGCCCTTTTTACTCTCAGTTCCCCCAAAATTTCACCCTGGATGAAATGAGTCTTGGGGACCTCCTCAATCCCCATGGTGGCACGGACCGCTTTTAGCATCTCATCCCCATGGTGGCACGGACCGCTTTTAGCATCTCATCCGCAGAGAAATAGCATTTCTATCGCCCTCTGAAATTCCTCCTTCAGAAAGGGAGACATCCCCGTCCCATGTTCTGGAGGAGAAAGCCTCATCCTCCATGTAATCCGAATCAGAACAAGAAAGGAGCTGTGGCCACTGCGCCACCAATGAATGTAAAACATATTAATACAAGTACAGGCAGCGGTATCACAGACCCGGCCTCAATAACAGGGCATGCGATGCATGGCAATTAACCCCTCAGGTGCCACATCTGAGGGGTTAATTGCCACGGATCGCATTCCCTGTTATTGAGGCCGGGTGTCAGGTCTGTGATACCGCTGCCGACACTTGTATAAATGAGTTGAAGAGGACCTTTCATGGGTCCAAAAAATATGAACTAAGTAGCAGGCTACATAGAGCGGCGCCCAAGGATCTAAGTGCACTTACTATTATTCCTGGGCGCCGCTCCGTTCGCCCGCTGTGGCCCCTGGTATTTTCAACATTTAGAGCAAGGAAGAGGAGACGTCAGTGTCTCTCCTCCCTGACAGCAGCGCTGTCCAATCGTAGCGCAGAGCTCAGAGTCAGCGATTGGACAGCGCTGCTGTCAGGGAGAAGGAGAGACACTGGCGTCTCATCCTCCTTGCTCTGAATGTTGAAAATACCACAGCGGGCGAACGAAGCGGTGCACAAGAATAATAGTAAGTGCACTTGGATCCCTGGGCGCCGCTCTATGTAGCCTGCTACTTCGTTCATATTTTTTGGACCCATGAAAGGTCCTCTTCAACTCATTTATACAAGTGTCGGCAGCGGTATCACAGACCCGACACCCGGCCTCAATAACAGGGAATGCGATCCTTGGCAATTAACCCCTCAGATGTGGCACCTGAGGGGTTAATTGCCACGTATCGCATGCCCTGTTATTGAGGCCGGGTCTGTGATACCGCTGCCTGTACTTGTATTAATATGTTTTACATTCATTGGTGGCGCAGTGGCCACAGCTCCTCCCTTTCTCCTCCCTGCTATCTCCCTATTGGTGGCAGTGGCGGCCGCGTCACAGTGGGGAGGGAGGGACTCCCTCCTTCTCCACTGTGCTAGTGAGGAGAACATGGCGCGTGCCATGTTCTTTAACTGATACTAGGCTGCGCAGCGGTCCAGTCGCAAATGGCGACAAGACTAAAAAGTCTTGTCGCCATCTGCAAATTTTAAGGCGCATTAACAACCTTTTTGGTCGCCATCTGGAGCCCTGTTATACTGTCAGTACTTCCTCACTACACACTGTTAGTGTATACTGTACAAAACAAGATTCCCACAGGACAAGTGTCTAATAGGATTCCAAGGTTCCTGGTTCTTTTTCATTGCATTCTCAATAATTCTATATATAATTCAAATAACAACAGCTACATTAATGCAGATACCCAACACAAGACCAAAGCTTTCCCAGTCAATTCCAACGTCCATGTCTCATTACTCAGCAATCATAGGAATCATGTGGTTCTTACTTACAAAATAGGCTCGACTGTGAGTAGACTTTTATAACTTCCCCTCAACCTCGAAGGCTGATTTTCAGACAACCGGAGAAACAGATGGTTGTAAGAATAAGCTTCTTAACTTTTACAACGCTGTTTGTTATCTGTGCATCCTTGTCCAAGCCTCAGCATGGTTTCGATGCCTCAGGGAAGAGTCCACTAGTCGAGCCCCACTTTCCGGCGCCAAGAATTGTTAGGGCAATCGGCCCTTCTCTATGGTTGCCGGGGTTCGAATTAAATTACAGACTTTTATGTGCACAGAGAAAACTGATACAGACACAATGGCTGGATCAAGTAATCTGTTTAATTTAAAGACAAGCTCATGATAATATAGGCTTCAAACCATCATGAGGAACATGAAATTTGCGGTTACAAGATACAGATTATAAGACAATACATATGATTTCCATTCCTCTCCCACCCCACCCCCACCCCCCACAGTTCTTGGCTCAGACTAGTTTCTGCTAAAGAGGAAACTGTCTTATTATTATCTGCATATTGCCTTTTTCTATTTAACCCTCTCCATCTCCCACATTGCCATATCAGCATTCTGTATTTTTCCACCAAGAACCATTGCATTCCCATCTCTCACACCTTACATAAGAAAATTGCTCAAAAAATAATAATAAATATAGCTCTCAAAACATAATTTTTTTGTTTCAAAAATACTTATTAAAGTGAAATAAAAAGTATACATTTTAGGTATCGGCGCGTCCGTAACAACCAGCTCACATGACCTAACCCCTCAGCTGAACTTTAAAAAAAAGCAATTTTTTGTCACCTTACATCACCAAATGATCAAAAAGGTGTATACCCCCAAAATATACCCCCAAAATAGTATACCCCCAAAATAAAACCAATCAAAAAATTTGCCCCTACCTAAGACAATCGGTCAAAAAATAAAAAACTATGACTCGCAGACAATGGAGACACTAAAATATGATTTATTTATTTTTTGCTTCAAAACTGCTGTTATTGTAGTTAGTGTAGTTATAAAGTGAAAAAAAAATAAAAAAAAATAGACATATTGGGTATTGCCGTGTCCGTAGCAATCTGCTCTATAAACTTTTCACAAGACCTAACTCCTCAGGTGAACACCGTAAAAAAAAAAAATATATAAAATGTCCCCCAGAAGTTAAAAGTTAAAAAGTTTTTTTATAAAAATAAAAAGACGAGGCGGGAAATCATAATGAGGTCGTTATTATGGGTGACTTCAATTATCCAGATATAGACTGGGAAACTGAAACCTGTACATCTCATAAAGGAAACAGGTTCTTGGCAATAACCAAAGACAATTACCTTTCCCAACTGGTTCAGGACCCGACTAGATCCATGGCCATACTGAACTTAGTATTAACCAATAGACCTGACAGAACAACAGATGTGCAGGTTGGGGGAAACCTGGGAAATAGTGACCAAAGAGTAATAACCTTCCAATTATCTTTCAAAAGAGTGTTTCTTCAGGTAGGAACAAAAATACGAAACTTCAAAAAAGCTAAATTTAACCAACTAAGAGAGGCCATAGGCCTAACTAACTGGGACAAAGTCCTCAAAAATAAAAATTAGGGGTGCACCGAAATTCCGGCGGCCGAAAATATCGGCCGAAAATGCACCTAATCCATTTCGGCCGATATTGATACATATCGGCAGAAAATAGCGGGGAGGGACTGGGAGGAGGAGCTGGGGGCCGGTGCGTTCACTGTGCTCCGGCCCCCAGCTCCAGTAGTTATAAAATGTGTACAATTAATAAGGATTCTATTCATGAGGCCCCCTCTGCAGTAGAACATTCAATATAGCCACATCCTACTCACAGGGCTGTTATCTTAATGCTGGCCGGCCGGGCAGAGGAGCGGCAGCGTCACGACTGACGTCATGTGCCCGGCCTACTTTCTGAATGAAGGAGGCGACGCAGGCATGTGACGTCAGTCGTGACGCTGCCGCTCGTCTGCCCGGCCGGCCAGCATTAAGATAACAGCCCTGTGAGTAGGATGTGGCTATATTGAATGTTCTACTGCAGAGGGGGCCTCATGAATAGAATCCTTATTAATTGTACACATTTTATAACTACTGGAGCTGGGGGCCGGAGAACAGTGAACACACGGCCACCAGCTCCTCCTCCCAGTCCCTCCCCGCTATTTTCTATTAATTGTACACATTTTATAACTAGTCTGTACTGGAGCGGCAATGGGGGGGGGGAGGGGGGGTCTGTGGATGGCACTGTTTTGGGGTGGGTGGGGGTCTGTGGATGGCACTGTTATGAGGTGGGGGGGTCTGTGGATGGCACTGTTATGAGGTGGGGGGGTCTGTGGATGGCACTGTTATGGGGTGGGTGGGGGTCTGTGGATGACACTGTTATGGGGTGGGTGGGGGTCTGTGGATGGCACTGTTATGGGGTGGGTGGGGGTCTGTGGATGGCACTGTTATGGGGTGGGTGGGTAATATGATTTATTAAATTCATGAAAAAGAATTATTAATAAAATCATTAAAAAAAAAGTATTTTAAAAGTATTTGGGCAAAAAGGCAGTTTCGGTTTCGGTCAAGGGGCATCCTGAATTTTCGGTTTCGGACCAGAATTTTCATTTCGGTGCACCCCTAAAAAAAATACAGCCACAAAATGGGATATTTTTAAAAACATCCTAAAATCTAATTGTGAGAGGTACATACCTTATGGGAATAAAAGGTTATGGGACAAGAATAAACCAATGTGGATAAATAGAACTGTAAAGAAAGCAATAAATGACAAATAGAAAGCATTTAAAAACTATAAAGAAAAAAGTTGAATATGTAAAAAAACAAATAAAAGGGGCGTGGCTTCGGCATGGCGGCGTGAAGACGCATGTTGGGAGAGCTCCGTGTCCTAGCTCAGAAAAACTAGTGGAGATCACCTTCCTCACCGCTCTCTTTGGGCCATGACCAAGGGGAGAAGATCGAGGAGTCAATCTGCGATCCCTCCTGAACAATCCATTGGCCGTTTCCTCCGTTCCAACCAGCAAGGAGGTTCAGAGTCGCCGGCAATGGCTGCCGCGTCTTCATCATTGCGGCGCCAGCCTCGGGGATCCCGCTCATACCAGACCACAACCAGGGTGAGCTCCATCCGCACGACTCTTTCCCACCCTCTCTAAGTGAGTTGTCCGCCCGACCGGATCCCCCACTGTGCCACTCAGCTCCGATCCAGCCTGGTCAGACAGATACCGCCGCTCAGGCGAGAGCGGGGCCTACTACGTGTAAAGGCCTGCACTCTCGCGCCTCCTCGCTACACCCGACGGATCGCTCTGCGGGCGGGACTCAGCATGTTCCCGGGAGAGATGTTGCCCATGACCCCCTGCCTAATGCTAGCTGCGCAAGGGGTGCTGCTGAGGGGTTGCCTCAGGCCCTACTCAACTCTACATCTGCGCTGGGCTGACCATTGTCCACCCCTGACACCCAGTCTCTCAGTCAGGACATACCTGCCATCTTCTCCTCTCATATGCAGCATCCTGAGGAGTCGCAGGGGCTCCCCCCACCTCCATCCACCATCGACCGCACGCTGGCGGAACTGTGGGAAATGGTGTGGGCTCTGCCTACACGGTCAGATCTAGAGGCGCAAGTAGCCCGTATTGAGACCAAACGGGCCCAAGCTCTTCAAGCAGTACGTGATGATGTGCAGCAGCTATACGACCGACTCGTTGCTTGAACGCCACTATTCAGCTACAGCCTCTAAGGTTCAATCTCTCTCTACGTCCCTGTCTTCACATGCCTCTCAATTGCAGGACTTTTCCTTACATCTTGACGACGTGGAGAATAGAGGTCGCCGAAATAACCATAAACTCCGTAATATTCCGGAGTCGATCCCCAGCGACCAGTTACACACTACTGTGGTCGACATTTTCAACTCGATTCTTGATAATCCGCCTCTGACCAAGATTGAGCTGGACAGGGTCCATAGGACCGCAGGACCCAGAAACCGTGACTTAGAAAGGCCACGAGACGTGATTTGCCGGGTTAATTTTTACACAGTGAAGGAGCGCATCCAATGCAAGGCCTGGGAAAAGAAGGAACTTTTCTTTGAGGATACACGATTACCATCCTGCCAGATGTTTCTCGTCTAACCCTATCCATGCGGAGAATGGTTAGACGCTTGTTAGAAGCTGTCAAAGAGGCTGGTGCATCCTACCGCTGGGGCCATCCGTTCCATATCATTGTTCGCCATAACGGCCAATCAGTGTTAGTTTGCTCTCCTGCCGATCTTCCAGAGCTGTTCAAGTTCCTTGACATTCATCCATTTGCGGTTCCTGATTGGACATTACCTCCGTTCCTGCAGGATCCACCACCAAGACCCGATTTTCCACGGAGATCAGCATCACCCTCATCAAGACGCACATCACCTGGTCTCTCCGGCTTCTCCCTTGGCCGTCCATCCAGGCCCCAATATCTACCTCCAAGAAGACTTCCACCGTCTCCCCGTTGAACCATCATCTTGATCTTCCTTGTTGGGATCCACCCTCTGCACTCCTGATGGGGACTTTGATGATTTACTTATCTCATCTCCTCTGTCTCCAATGACACTTATTGTTCTATTGCTCTCTTCTTCTCTTAATCTCTCTGATTTCTGTTTCTTGCCTGCGCTGCCTTTATTTCCTCTATCTCGTGGTCTAAGCCCCTGCTCTTGTCTTCTTTTCTCCTTGCTGTCAAAGTTACATCTCATTTCTGAAGGGGTCTCCTTGGTACATATCTTGGCTCCTTCCATTTTAGGTCACTGGGCTCCCAGATGTTATGTTCTACTACCTTCTTTAGGCGTCATCTGTTCTCCTTCCCCCACTAGGGCACTGTGAGTCCCTCCCTTAGGAAACCCTCCTGGAAAGGCTACTCACAGTTCATTATAGCTCTGAAGCTTTTTTCTCTTTTTACTCCTTTCTCTTATTACTTTTAGCTGTTAACCTATTTTTTCCCCCGAATTCAATTTAACTCCCCCCTCCTTTTTTTCTCCCTCTCCTGCTCCTGTCCATATCTCCCTTCCCCTTCCCATTTATTACAGTATACTTCTCTCTCACAAAAATATTCTCGGCGTACTTATTTTTGAATCTAACTATTACATTATGTCTGATGTTCTATTGGTCTCCCTTAATGCACAGGGTTTGAACCTCCCGGAAAAGAGATCATCCCTCTTGCGTCTCCTCTGGAAAAAACGGGCACAAGTGGCGTTTATCCAAGATACACATTTCCATTCTACCTCCGTTCCGAAGCTCTCGGACAGGCGTTTTCCTCATGTCTATCACAGCACTGCTCCTGATACCAAGACAAAAGGTATCTCTATTCTTGTCTCCAACGCTATCTCTTGGGAGCTGATTGACTCTCGCACTGATGGGTCAGGCAGGTACCTGTTTGTCAAAGGTAGGTTGGCAGGTACACTCGTTACTTTGGCGTCCATTTATGCCCCCAATACGGGATAGGTTTGTTTCCTATCCACGGCTCTTAGGGCCTTGGAGGACTTCACTGAGGGCCTCCTGATTCTTGGGGGTGACTTTAATTTTGTCTTAGACCCTCGCTTGGACTCCTCCAAGGGCCAAGTTTCATTACCCCGCTCAGCATTATCCAAACTCAAGGAGCTCCTTTTTTCCCACCAACTTGTAGACACCTGGCGCATCTTGTACCCAACATCTCGAGATGATACGTTCTATTCCCACTCACACAACTCCTACTCCAGAATAGACTACCTCCTCCAAAACCATGCTAGACTAGACCTCCTTACCAGGACGGAGATTGACCCTATAGCCTTCTCTGATCATGCTTTGATCTCTATATCACTCTCTTTTCTGACCTTCCAGACCAGGGCCTGGCATTGGCAGTTAAATGACTCGCTCCTACAAGACCTACAGGTTACTATCTGAGTTACAGGCAGCTATCAAAGACTCCCAAACTGGGAAGGCTCCTGGTCCAGATGGACTCACGCTATCCTATTATAAGCAGTTCGGGGACATTCTGTCTTCTCAATTTCTAGCTGCCTTTAACTCATTTGATATGGCCCATGTCCTCCCCAATGATACACTCAGAGCAGACATCACGGTCGTCCCGAAAGAAGGGAAAGACCTATCGCAAGGCCAAAGCTATCGTCCCATCTCATTGATCAATGTGGACTTAAAGTTGTTCTCTAAAATACTAGCCACGCGTTTTCTACCACATCTCCAAAAACTAATCTATTTAGACCAAACAGGCTTTTTACCCCTGAGAGAGGCCCGTGATAGTACCACGAGAGCGATAAACATGATTTACCAGGCCATCAACTCTAAGATTCTGTCACGGAAGGTGTACAGAAAACTAGAAGACACAAAATGAAGATCCGACTGACTGGATCCAAAACTAAGGAACAAAAGGGAGAGCCCTGCAACAGACCTGGCTCTCTCCCTAACTGCTCAGCCTATGCAAAAATCTCAATGGTAGATGATCGCATATCCTCATACCTCGACTGTATAACACCTGAACACCCTATAATAGTGAGGGGACACGACCACCGGCTCCCTACACTTAATACGGAGGGAGTCCGGGTCACCTGGGATCCAGCAAACAGGAAAACACAAATGAATGAACAAAACGTATCTGTAGAAGACTCAATAGTAGCATCCAGCATGCATACACTCCAGGAAGTTGTATAAACCGCAAAGTGATGCAGTATGGGAAGGGATTTAAAGGGATGCAATCAGTGCAACTACATGACAGCTGAGAGAGGCTAACGAGATGAGAAAACGAAAGCAAAACAAAAGGAACCTCAAGGACGAGGTTCTGAAGGACGTCTGTCAGAGCTTCTCAGATGTCTGGTGGTGACAGTACCACTCCTTCTAAGAGTGGACTCCGGACACTCAGAGCCCACCTTCTCAGGATGGGACCTATGGAAAGACCTGATGAGATGAGTGGCCTTAATGTCCGTCACTGGGACCCACATCCTCTCCTCAGGACCATAACCCTCCCAATGAACGAGGTACTGGAGAGAACCGCGGACAACACGAGAATCCACAATCCTAGAGACCTGAAATTCAAGATTCCCATCAACCACAATCGGAGGAGGAGACAAAGACGTGGGTACAATGGGTTGGACATAAGGTTTTAATAAGGACTTATGAAAAACATTATGGATCTTCCAAGTCTGAGGAAGATCAAGATGGTAGGCAACAGGATTGATGACGGACAAGATTTTGTAAGGCCCAATAAACTTAGGACCCAACTTCCAGGAGGGAACCTTCAATTTGATATTCTTAGTAGACAACCACACCAGATCACCAATATTCAGGTCCGGACCAGGCACACGTCTCTTATCCGCCACACGCTTATATCTCTCACTCATGCTCTTTAGATTATCCTGAATCTTTTGCCAAATAGATGACAAAGACGAGGAGAATATGTCCTCATCAGGTAAACCAGAAGACCCCTCTCCAGAGAATGTCCCAAAATGCGGATGAAACCCATATGCACCAAACAATGGTGACTTATCAGAGGACTCCTGACGACGGTTATTTAAAGCAAACTCAGCAAGGGACAAAAAAGAACACCAACCCTCCTGATTCTCCGCCACAAAACAGCACAGATATGTCTCCAGATTTTGACTGACGCGCTCTGTCTGACCATTCGACTGCGGGTGGAAAGCAGAAGAGAATGACAACCGAACCCCCAAGCGAGAACAGAAAGCCTTCCAGAATCTGGAAACAAACTGTGTGCCCCTATCAGAGACTATGTCTGAAGGAATACCGTGCAATTTGACAATGTGATCAATAAATGCCTGCGCCAGCGTCTTGGCATTGGGCAAGCCAGGAAAAGGAATGAAATGCACCATTTTGCTAAAACGGTCCACCACCACCAGAATCACAGTCTTCCCCGAGGAACGAGGCAGGTCCGTAATGAAGTCCATGGACAGATGTGTCCAAGGACGGGAAGGAATGGGTAACGGAAGGAGAGGACCTGATGGCCGTGAATGAGGGACTTTGGCACGAGTGCAGGTCTCGCAGGCTGCCACAAAACCCTCAACCGACTTACGAAGCGCCGGCCACCAGAATCTCTGAGCGATGAGATCCACTGTGGCTCTTGCCCCCGGGTGCCCAGCAAGGACAGTATCGTGGTTCTCCTTAAAAATCTTGTGTCTTAAAGCGAGAGGCACAAACAACCTCCCAGGAGGACAAAGATCAGGAGCCTCTGACTGGGCTACCTGAACCTCTGCCTCCAAGAGCAGAGACCACCACACCTTCAGCCAAAATGGGACCCGGGTCTTCAAAATTCCCACCTCCCGGAAAACAACGTGACAGGGCATCCGCTTTCACATTCTTAACCCCAGGGCGGAACGTGAGAAACAAAATTAAACCTTAAAGAGAACAAAGACCATCTGGCCTGTCTCGGGTTCAGACGCTTGGCTGACTCCAAGTAGGCCAGATTCTTATGGTCAGTAAACACGGTAATAGGGTGTCTGGCTCCCTCTAGCCAATGGTGCCATTCCTCAAAAGCTAACTTGATGGCCAACAACTCCCTATCTCCCACATCGTAATTTCTCTCTGCGGAGGAGAGCTTCTTCGAGAAAAAGGGCACGCGGTCGCCATTTGGCAGGAGAGGGACCCTGAGACAAGACCGCACCCACACCCACCTCAGAAGCATCAACCTCAACTATGAAGGGTAGAGTTATATCAGGTTGTACCAAGATGGGAGCGGAAGCAAAACTCTCCTTGATATTAGAAAAGGCCTTACGTGCCTCTACCGACCAGAAGGAAAAATCTACCCCCTTTCTAGTCATATCAGTGAGTGGTTTAACAACAGAGGAATAATTCAAAATAAACTTCCTGTAATAATTGGCAAAACCCCAAAAACGCATCAGCGCCTTCTGATTCTCAGGAAGCTCCCACTCAAGCACAGCGCGGACCTTCTCGGGGTCCATGCGAAAACCAGAAGCGGAGAGAAGAAACCCCAGAAATTGAATTTCTGGAACCGCAAACACACATTTTGCGAGTTTAGCGTACAATTTTTTCTCCCGCAGGATGAGCAAGACCTGACGTAAGTGTTCCTTATGAGTTTTGAAATCAGGAGAAAAAATCAAAATGTCATCCAGATACACTAATACAAATTTCCCCATTAAATGATAAAAAATGCTGTTCACAAAATGCTGAAAGACGGCTGGAGCATTCATCAAACCAAAAGGCATAACCAAATTCTCAAAATGGCCCTCAGGGGTATTGAAGGCCGTCTTCCATTAGTCTCCTTCTCTGACGCTGACCAGGTTGTATGCCCCTCTTAGATCCAACTTGGAAAAAACTTTAGCCCCAACAATCTGGTTAAACAGGTCCAGGATCAGAGGAAGCGGATAAGGGTCACGAATTGTGATACTGTTCAGCTCCCTGAAATCCAGACATGGTCTTAAAGAACCATCTTTTTTCTTAACAAAGAAAAAAACAGCGGCAACAGGTGACTTCGAGGGTCGTATGTGTCCCTTTCTCAGACTCTCAGAGATATAAGCACGCATAGCGACCCTTTCAGGTTGGGAGAGATTGTATAAACGGGATTTAGGCAGCTTGGCAATCGTACTCCCTGTGAGGGGGCAATTCCTGAACACCACTCTCAGAAAACACATCCGAAAATTCAGAGAGAAAAGATGGTACAGTCTTAGTAGAAACCTCTGAAACAGATGTCGTGAGGCAATTCTCTCTGCAGAAGTCACTCCAACCATTTATTTGCCTTGCTTGCCAATCAATGGTGGGGTTATGTTTAGTGAGCCACTAAAGGAGTAGGTAACCCACTTAGGACGAAACGTGACACATCCTCAACATGAGTATCACTCACAATCAAACGGATATTGTGAACTATGCCCTTTAACGATTTCTGAGAAAGTCGAACGGAATCAATAGCAAAAACAGGTATATCCTTTCCCAAAGTGCATACCTGGAAACCATGAGTTATAGCAAATTGATTATAAATGAGATTGACAGCTGCTCCACTATCTACAAAAATCTCACAAAAAATGTTCTTGCTCTCTAGCGCCACCCTGGCAGGTAGGACAAAACGGGAACTAAAAGCAAACGGAAAACCTTCAATTTCCGCATCAACCTTGCCAATAGTAACAGATGGAACGTCTTTAGAGGATTTTTTTCTTTTTGTTTCTTTATTACTCTCAAAAAAACTGCCTGAATCTCCTAGAGGGACAAACATTTGCCAAATGATTTATACCTCCACAACAGAAACAAACCTTCCTATGAGAGCTGAATCTTCTATTGTCAGAGGCAAGCAAACCCAGCTGCATGGGCTCCTGCTCGAAGGGATTGAGAGCGACTGAGACCCCTGTGCACTGAATGAGACCGCCGCACTGTCCTTGGACTGAGTATGACAGGAAGGAGTGATCTCTCCTCTCTCTCTAAGACGCCTGTCAATACGAACGGCCCGAGACATGGCAGAGTCCAAGGAGGTAGGTCTCTCATGAAAGGCAAATGCATCTTTCAATCCCTCTGAAAGACCATGGCAAAATTGACTTCGGAGTGCAGCATCATTCCAACCAGTATCAGCTGCCCATCTCCGAAATTCTGAACAGTATATCTCTGCGGACTGTTTACCCTGGCATAAAAGACGTAGTCTAGACTCAGCCAGAGCAATACGATCCGGATCATCATATATCTGACCCAGGGCTAAAAAAAATGTATCCACTGATCAGAGGGGCCGTGCCCCCACCGGCAGCGAAAAGGCCCAGGACTGAGCGTTATCCCTGAGCAGCGAGATGATGATCCCCACCCTCTGCTTCTCATCACCAGAGGAATGGGGAAGTAGGCGAAAATGGAGTTTGCAAGCCTCTCTAAAACGAACTAAATTCTCACTACCCCCGGAGAACGTATCCGGGAGCGAGATCTTAGGCTCAGAACAAACTCCATGAACGCAAGCTGAACCGGTCACCTGAAACTGAGAAACAGTCTTACGGAGATCTGCTACCTCCAATGAAAGACCCTGCATGTGTTCAGTCAAAAGTGAAACCGGATCCATGCTTGAGACGGTTTTGGCGGTTTTTAATGTCACAGAAAGTGTACAGAAAACTAGAAGACACAAAATGAAGATCCGACTGACTGGATCCAAAACTAAGGAACAAAAGGGAGAGCCCTGCAACAGACCTGGCTCTCTCCCTAACTGCTCAGCCTGTGCAAAAATCTCAATGGTAGATGATCGCATATCCTCGTACCTCGACTGTATAACACCTGAACACCCTATAATAGTGAGGGGACACGACCACCGGCTCCCTACACTTGATACGGAGGGAGTCAGGGTCACCTGGGATCCAGCAAACAGGAAAACACAAATGAATGAACAAAACGTATCTGTAGAAGACTCAATAGTAGCATCAGCATGCACACAGTCCAGGAAGTTGTATAAACCGCAAAGTGATGCAGTATGGGAAGGGATTTAAAGGAATGCAATCAGTGCAACTAGATGACAGCTGAGAGAGGCTAACGAGATGAGAAAACAAAAGGAACCTCAAGGAGAAGGTTCTGAAGGACGTCTGTCAGAGCTTCTCAGATGTCTGGTGGTGACAGATTCCAACACTACTATCAACCGACGCCGAAAAGGCTTTTAATAGGGTCAATTGGAAGTTCATGTTTGAGACCCTGCGACACATAGGATTGGGTGATAAGATGTTGGCTCGTATTAGTAATCTTTACTCCAATCCTATGGCTGTAGTCAAGGTGAATGGCCAGTTTTCCACGCCTCTTACCATTCGCAATGGAACGAGACAGGGCTGCCCCCTATCCCCTTTAATATTTGTCATTTGTCTGGAACCGCTTTTATGTCATATTGTCACCGCCAGACATCTGATAAGCTCTGACAGATGTTCTTCAGAACCTCCTGCTTGAGGTTCTTTTGTTTTGCTTTCGTTTTGTCATCTCGTTTCCCTCTCTCAGCTGTCATCTAGTTGCACTGAATGCATCCCTTTAAATCCCCTCCCATACTGCATCACTTTGTGGTTTATACAACTTCTTCCTGGAGTGTGTACATGCTGGATGCCACAACTGATGCTTCTACAGAAAAGTCTGTTCATTGATTTGTGTTTTCCTGTTTGCTTGATCCTAGGTGACCCTGACTCCCTCCGTATTAAGTGTAGGGAGCCGGTGGTCGTGTCCCCTCACTATTATAGGGTGTTCAGGTGTCATACAGTCGAGGCACGAGGGCATGCAATTTTCTATCATAGAGATCTTTCAGGGCTTAAATAGGGGTCACCCTTTTGTTCCTTAGTTTCGGATCAAGCCAGTCGGATCCTTATTTGTAACTTCTTGTTTTCTGTTACACCATCCTTGACTAATATGCGGGGGAATCCCAACATCTCAGGTTTACAGATCCAAGGGAAGTCGCAGCTCAGGTTTACAGATCCACACAAAGTCGCAGCTTATGCGGACGATCTGCTGTTTTTTATCACCAACCCGAGAATTACCCTCCCGAACTTGCAACATGAACTTAAGACGTATGCCCACTTCTCAAACTTTAAGATCAATTATCAGAAATCTGAAGCCTTAAATATTACTCTCCCACCTGCCCTGGTCGCGACGATATCGGATAACTTCCCCTTTAAATGGGCGAGGGCGTCACTAAGATACCTTGGGATATATTTGACCCCCTACTCTCTCTGACCTGTATCAGGTTAACTACCCGCCTCTTCTCCGAACCATAAAATCAGACTTAGAGCGTTGGCATAAAAGCACGTTTTCATGGTTTGGTAGGGTCTCTATTTTTTAAAATGAACATATTACCAAAGATTCTCTTCTTTTTTCAAGCCTTGCCTGTCCACATTCCCAGACTCTTTTTTTCACAATCTCTGACGCAATTCATTTGGGCCGGCAAACCATCCAGAATAGCCAGGTCAGTACTTTTCCGTCCCAAGCTGGAAGGAGGTCTAGGGCTACCAGACTTTCTTACATATCACAGAGCATCACACCTCTTGAGAATTGTCGATTGGTGTCGCCATAAGGCGTACAAACAATGGATCTCAGTTGAACAATCTTTCCTGCCTACTCCTTTAGCCGCTACACCATGGTTAGCTGCGCATATCCCTCTGGAGGTGCGCTTACACCCGACCATAGGCCCCTCTTTGAAAGTCTTTTCTTCCATACAGAATCGTCCTGGTGTCTCCCCATCCCCTTCTCCCATGTTCCCTATCCTGGGTAATCCCCAATTTCCCCCTGGGATGGAACGAGGTTCTTTTCGTGACCTAGTAAAATGTAACAAATTCAGGGCCCATCACCTGATTGCCTCGAATACGTGGCTCACCCCCCAACAGATCACAGAGATAACAGAGTCCCCTAATTTCAGCCCTTGGCAGTCTCGGCAACTTAAACATTTCATGACCACACTCCCTCCGGCGACGACGTATAAACGTGACAAGACAGACTTTGAGTCTCTTTGCGACCAACCTCTTTGGATGTACAGCCTGTTGCTCACACCGCCTGACCAACCTGTTTTTTATCACCAACCCGAAAAATTACCCTCCCGAACTTGCAACATGAACTTAAGACGTATGCCCACTTCTCGAACTTTAAGATCAATTATCAGAAATCTGAAGCCTTAAATATTACTCTCCCACCTGCCTTGGTCGCGACGATATCGGATAACTTCCCCTTTAAATGGGCGAGGGCGTCACTAAGATACCTTGGGATATATTTGACCCCCTACTCTCTCTGACCTGTATCAGGTTAACTACCTGCCTCTTCTCCGAACCATAAAATCTGACTTAGATCGTTGGCATTAAAGCACGTTTTCATGGTTTGGTAGGGTCTCTATTTTTAAAATGAACATATTACCAAAGATTCTCTTCTTTTTTCAAGCCTTGCCTGTCCACATTCCCAAACTCTTTTTTTCACAATCTCTGACGCAATTAATTTGGTCCGGCAAACCATCCAGAATAGACAGGTCAGTACTTTTCCGTCCCAAGCTGGAAGGAGGTCTAGGGCTACCAGACTTTCTTACATATCACAGAGCATCACACCTCTTGAGAATTGTCGATTGGTGTCGCCATAAGGCGTACAAACAATGGATCTCAGTTGAACAATCTTTCCTGCCTACTCCTTTAGCCGCTACACCATGGTTAGCTGCCCATATCCCTCTGGAGGCGCGCTTACACCCGACCATAGGCCCCTCTTTGAAAGTCTTTTCTTCCATACAGAATCGTCCTGGTGTCTCCCCATCCCCTTCTCCCATGTTCCCTATCCTGGGTAATCCCCAATTTCCCCCTTGGATGGAACGAGGTTCTTTTCGTGACCTAGTAAAATGTAACAAATTCAGGGCCCATCACCTGATTGCCTCGAATACGTGGCTCACCCCCCAACAGATCACAGAGATAACAGAGTCCCCTAATTTCAGCCCTTGGCAGTCTCGGCAACTTAAACATTTCATGACCACACTCCCTCCGGCGACGACAATAAACGTGACAAGACAGACTTTGAGTCTCTTTGCGACCAACCTCTTTGGATGTACAGCCTGTTGCTCACACCGCCTGACCAACCTCCTCCCGGTTATATCACTCAATGGGAAACTGATTTGGGTACTACTTTTTCTCCGGAACAACGGTTAAGACTGTTTACTTGCCTTCATTAAACCTCTCTAGCCAGCAATGTCCAAGAGGCGGGATTTAAACTCATGTCCCGATGGTATAGGGTCCCTGCTAGACTTAACGCCATTTTTCCTATAGTCTCACCTCTATGTTGGAGATGTGGCTCTGCCAGGGGCACTATCATACACATGTTCTGGGATTGCCCTAATCTCACGAGTTTCTGGGACTCGGTGTGGACGATCACATTTAAATTCACCTCCTATGTCCTTCCTAAGACGCCTGCATTCTTCCTGCTCCATCAGTGCAAGATTCCTCTCTCTACCTATGGCAAATCTGTGATTAGACACCTGGTCAATGCAGCGAGAGCTTGCATCCCGTGCATGTGGAGGCAATCTTCTGCTCCCACTATCTCTATGTGGATCAACAAAGTTCAGGAGACCATGAGAATGGAAGACCTCACTTCATCTTTGAGACACACAGAGAAGATGTTCACTAAAACCTGGAGTCACTGGATTGAATTCCACGAGTCCGTAGAGTGCCGATTGCTTTTATCCTCTGAGTGAGAGCGAAGTTTACTGTTTCTTTCCTCCTTCCCTTCCCTCTTCTCCCCCCCCCTTTTTTTGTTCTTTTCTCTCCCCTCTTTCATCTCACTAAGATATCTATTAGATGTCCAGTTTGTAGATCCGCTTTACAGATAACTGTTTAGATGCTCGCTTTGGGCGCTTTGTTTAATTACCAAGCCAACTGTCAGGTATTATATGCTTACATCATTTATTGGGCTACGTCCGATATTAACCTCATGGCTTGTATTGATTGGGTTAATAGAAAATTGAAAAACCTAAATAAAGAATTTACAAAAATAAATAAATAAAAGTGGCCAAACTAGAGACCTAGAGATTAATTGCCAAAGAGAGCAAAATTAACCCTAAAATGTTCTTCAATTATATAAATGGTAAAATGTATAAATCTGAAGGTATCGGCCCGTTACAGAGTGATGAGGGGGGAGTTGCAGAGAGTGATGAGGAGAAAGCAAAGCTATGAAATATTTTTTTCTCCACTGTCTTCACTGAAGAAAATAAACTGTCAGATGAAATGCAGAATGTAAAAGTAAATTCCCCATTAAAAGTGCCCTGTCTGACTCAGGAAGAAGTACAGCGGCGTCTTTAAAAGATTAAAATAGACAAATCGCCAGGACCAGATGGCATACCTTCCCCCCCCCCCCCCCCCCGTATCCTAAGAGAATTAAGTAATGTCATAGCCAGACCCTTATTTCTGATATTTAAGGACTCTATACTGACAGGGAGTGTTCCACAGGATTGGCGCATAGCAAATGTAGTACCAATATTTAAAGAGGACCTTTTATCAGTCCAAACATTGTGAACTAAGTGTCATGATCTGTACAGCGGCGCCCAGGGATACCACTGCACTTACTATTATCCCTGGGCACTGCTCCGTTCTCCTGCTATGCCCTCCGGTATGTTCGCTCACTTGGTTATAGTAGGAGGAGACTGCCCTTGTTCTCCTGGGCGTTTCCTTCTCCTAGGCTGTAGCGCTGGCCAATCGCAGCGCAGAGCTCACAGCCTGGGAGAAAAAAAACTCCCAGGCTGTGAGCTCTGCGATTGGCCAGCGCTACAGCCTAGCTAAAGGAGACGCCCAGGAGAACAAGAGTAGTCTCCTCCTACTATAACCAAGTCCCAGAAGTCTCCGCCTACTATAACTATACTATAACGGAGCAGCGCCCATGGATAATAGTAAGTGCGGTGAGATCCTTGGGCGCCGCTGTACAGATCATGACACTTAGTTCACAATGTTTGGACCGAAGAAAGGTCCTCTTTAAAAAGGGTCCAAAAACAGAGCCCAGAAACTATAGGCCGGTAAGTTTAACATCTGTCGTGGGTAAACTGTTTGAAGGTTTTCTAAGAGATGCTATCTTGGAATGCTCGGACTGGAAGAAAATGTATGTGGGTAAGTAATTGGCTCAGTAATACAAAACAGAGGGTGGTTATTAATGGTACACACTCAGATTGGGTCACTGTCACTAGTGGAGTACCTCAGGAGTCAGTAATGGGCCCTATCCTCTTCAATATATTTATTAATGATCTTGTAGAAGGCTTGCACAGTAAAATATAAATTTTTGCAGATGACATTAAACTGTGTAAAGTAATGAACACGGAAGAGGACAGTATACTGCTACATATGGATCTGGATAGATTGGAGGCTTGGGCAGAGAAGTGGCAGATGAGGTTTAACACTGACAAATGTAAGGTTATGCACATGGGAAGGAATAATGCTAGTCACCCGTACATACTAAATAGTAAAACACTGGGTAACACTGACATGGAAAAGGACCTAGGAATTTTAGTGAACAGCAAACTAAGCTGTAAAAACCAGTGTCAGGCAGCTGCTGCAAAGGCCAATAAGATAATGGGTTGCATCAAAAGGGGAATAGATACCCATGATGAGAACATAGTCCTACCACTTTACAAATCACTGGCCAGACCAAACATGGAGTACGGTGTACAGTTCAGTGTACAGAGGAGGGCAACTAAAGTAATAACTGGAATGGGGAAACAACAGTACCCTGAAAGATTATCAAAATTAGGGTTATTCACTTTAGAAAAAAGACGACTGTGGGGAGATCTAATAACTATGTATAATTATATCAGGGGTCAGTACAGAGATCTCTCCCATCATTTATTTATCCCCAGGACTGTGACAAGGGGACATCCTCTGCGCTTGGAGGAAAGATTTGTACACAAACATAGAAGAGGATTCTTTACAGTAAGAGCAGTGATATATGGAACTCTCTGCCTGAGGAGGAGAAGGTGGTGATAGTGAGTTCACTAAAAGAGTTCAAGAGGGGCCTGGATGTATTTCTGGAGTATAATAATATTACAGGCTATAGCTACTAGAGATGGGTCGTTGATCCAGGGAGTTATCTGATTGCCTGAATGGAGTCGGGAAGGAATTTGGGGGGAAAGTTGGGGAAAATTGGCTTCTACCTCACTTTTTTTTTTTTGCCTTCTGGATCAACTTGCAGGATAACAGGCCCAACTAGATGGATAAATGTCTTTTTTCGGCCTTATATACTATGTTACTATGTTACATGTAATGTTAAAAAACAAGTAATTACAAAAAATGTTAAAAATAGAAAACAAATTAATTAAATAGACATATTTGGTATTGCTGCGTCCGTGATATATAAATATATCACATGATCCACCCCGTCCAATAAACAACATAAAATATAATAAATGAATAAACTGTGTAAAAAAAACATTTTTGTCACCTAACATCACATAAAGTGCAACACCAAGCGATCAAAAAGGCATATGCCCCCCAAAATAGTACAAATCAAACCATCACCTCATCCCGCAAAAAATGAGGCGCTAACTAAGACAATCGGACAACAAATTAAAAAGATATGGCTCTCAGACTATGGAGACACTAAAACATCATTTTTTTTTTGTTTCAAAAATGCTATTATTGTGTAAAACTTAAATAAGAAAAAGTATTCTATAAAAATCTCACATGACCTAACCCCTCAGGTGAACGCTGTAAAAATAAATAAATAAAAACTGTGCTTAAACAACCAATTTTTTGGTCACCTTGCCCCATAAAGTGTAATAATGAATGATCAAAAAAATATCTTATGTACCCCAAAATGGTACCAATAAAAACATCAACTCTCCCTGCAAAGAATGAGCCCCTGCAATCATATTTACCCCAAAATATGACCAATAAAACTGACACCTTTTCCCTTAGTTTCCAAAATGGGGTGACTTTTTGGGAGTTTCTACTGTAAGGGTGCATCAGGGTTCCCTCAAATGGGACATGTCATCTAAAAACCAATTCAGGAAAATTGCCTTCCAAAAACCATATGGCGCTCCTTTTCTTCTGTGCCATGCCGTGTGCCCTTACATCAATTTACGACCACATGTGGGGTGTTTATGTAAACCACAGAATCAGGGTAATAAATATTATGTTTTATTTGGCTGTTAACCCTCAATGTGTTAAAGAAAAAATTTGATTAAAATGGAAAATCTGCCAAAAAAGTAAAATTTAGAAATTTCATCTCCATTTTCCTTTAATTCTTGTGGAACATCTAAAGGGTTTGAGTAACTTGAGTGGTGTAGTTTCTACAGTGGGGTCATTTATGGGTGGTTTCCACTATCTAAGCCCCACAAAGTGACTTCAGAACTGAACTTGTCCTTAAAAAAGTTGACTTTGGAAATTTTCTTAAAAATTTCAAAAATTGCTTCAAAAATTCTAAACCTTCTAATGTCCCAAAAAAAAAAAAAAAATATTACATTACCAAAATGATGCACACATAAAGTATATATATGGGCAGTGTCGGACTGGGATACCTAGGGCCCACCAGTAAAATTTATTTTGGGGGCCCACCGTACAGATACATTCAAATATAATAAATATTTTAACAAGTTTTTTATATGAACATAGGCTGGTTGAGGTGCTCTGCATTGAATACATGTAGAGCAGTAAATCTACTGTGTTATGTGCCACTTGTGCAGGGGGTGGAAGACTAGGGACCCACCTTACTCAGGGGCCCACCGGGGGATTCCCCTGTACCCCTGTGGGCTAGTCCGAGCCTGTATGGGGAATGATAATTAATGAATATTTTATGAGGCATCACTATCTGTCTTAAAAGCAGAGAGATTCAATTATTTTTTTTTTCAAATTGTCATCAACTTTTGGATTTTTTTTATAAATAAAGGTAAAACATATTGACTCAAATTTACCATTAACATGAAGTACAATGTGTCACAAGAAAACTCTGAATGGCTTGGATAAGTAAAAGCATTTCAAAGTTATTACTACATAAAGTGACACATGTCAGATTTGCTAAATTAGGCCTGGTCAGAAAGGGGGTAAATGGCTCGGTCTGGAAGTGTTTAAGATTAAAAATGGCTTGGTCCTGAAGGGGTTAAATGTATATGGCCATCTTAAATGGGTTTTACAAAAATTAATTAAAGGGGTTGTCCCATCTCGTTTTCTCGGCAAGATGGGACTAATCTTCAGCCCCTTGGCCGGGCTTACGGAAACAGATGAGCAGGCTGGCACTCCACTGTTTCCCTAACTCTGATTGTAGTGAATGGGAGCTACAGAAACAACAGAGCAGAACAGGCTACACTGCTTCCGTAACTCTGGTAGCTTTGGGAGATGGAGGTTGGTGACAGAACTACACAGCTCCATCCATTGTGTAGTGCTGCAGCAATCCTCACATTGAAGTGAATGAGAGCAGCACTGCAGTTACAAGCTCCATTTAGTGCACAATCAATGGAGCTGTGTACTTTTGGCACCAGCATAGAAGAGGATTCTTTACGGTAAGAGCAGTGAGACTATGGAACTCTCTGCCTGAGGAGGTGGTGATGGTGAGTTCAATAAAAGAGTTCAAGAGGGGCCTGGATGTATTTCTGGAGTGTAATATTATTACTCGTTATAGCTACTAGAGAAGGGGTCGTTGATCCAGGGAGTTATTCTGATTGGAGTCGGGACGGATTTTTTTCCTCTAAAATTAGGAAATTGGCTTCTACCTCGTGAAGTTTTTTTTTTTGCCTTCCTCAGGATAACAGGCTGAACTGGATGGACAGATGTCTTTTGGTCAGACTTTTAAACTATGTTACTATGATTTACCAACTTACATTGCTGGAGCTACTCAGAGAGAGCTGATTGGGGGTATCGGCCATGGTAAAGGATTAGAACCAGCCCTGTACCTCACATGGGTCCAGAGATCTCCCCGTTCATTGCTCTGCTAGATTTATATCAATAAGAACAAACAAAAAAAACAATAATTGTGTATATTGATTTGCAAATACACTACATCAGAAAAACACTGAAAAACTGTGTCACTGTTTTCACCTATTGGGAAACAATATGACCATATAGCAAATATAAAGAAAATCATATAGCTAAGGCTACTTTCACACTAGCGTTTTGGCTTTCCGTTTGTGAGATCCGTTCTGGGCTCTCACAAGCGGTCCAAAACGGATCAGTTTTGCCCTAATGCATTCTGAATGGAAAATGCATCAGTTTGCCTCCATTCAGTCACCATTCCACTCTGGAGGCGACACCAAAACACTGCTTGTCCGCCTGACGAAACTGAGCCAAACGGATCAGTTCTGACACACAATGTAAGTCAGTGGGGACGGATCCATTTTCTCTGGCACAATAGAAAACGGATCCGTCTCCCATTGACTTTCAGTTGGCGTTCAAGACGGATCCGTCATGGCTATAGAAGACATAATACAACCGGATCCGTTCATGAAGGATACATGCGGTTGTATTATTGTAACGGAAGCATTTTTGCAGATCCATGACGGATCCGCAAAAAACACTAGTGTAAAAGTAGCCTAAACCTACAAAAATTGCCAGTCTGCATAATTATCATTAAAAATACTTTATTAAGCAATTCATGAAACAAACAAAAAAAGAGTTTAAAAGCAACAGTGCAGGTAAGATGGCATCATCAAAGGAGGGGACTGCATGGGCAATGTACTATATCAATAAATTGTCAAAATACCAGGATATAGTGCAAGTGCAAATACTGGCTACAATAACATTGAAAAAACTGTAAGTTTACCCATAGTGTATCTCCGTCCAGGATGGCACCAACCCCGATGCACGTTTGATATATTACATTGCCCATGTGGTCCCTTCAGTGATGACACCATCTTACCTGCACTGTTTTTGTTTTTTTACTTTTTTGGTTATTTTCGTGAATCGCTTAATACAGTATTTTTTTATGATAATTATGCGGACTGACAATTTTTGTAGGTTTAGATTTATATCAAGGTGGCAGCTTTCTGAATGTCCTTTCTGGTGCAGCTCAGGGGGTGTATCCTTTCTGCTGCAGCTCTCTCCCTATCACAGCTCAGGAGGCAGTTAAATGATGGAACTGAGTATGTGTGGCCTTCTCAGTCAGCTGGACAAAGAAATAAACAAACAGCAGGTGGCGCTACACAGATATATTGTATTTAATAGCTCAGGGGCTATATTACATTTTACTTACATGCAATTACGAAAGTATTCAGATCCACATGCTGGTTTGAAAACTGAAGAATAGTTTTCGTGGGACAACCCCTATTCTACAGTTATCCAATAGTACAAATACCCCCCATAATGCCCGGGCCCCTCATATGGACGATACTTACCCGATCCCGGCACCCACATCCCTCTGGATCCCTGCACGGCCACCACTGCATCTCCCCGTCATGTGGATCAAAACATAAGGGGGAGAGGAAGAGGCCAATAGAAGGTTGCGATGGTGACCAGCCTCTAGCATCACTCGCGATGCTAGAGAGGCTGGTCACTGTCGCGGTCTGCTCCCACCCATGGTTCCCCAGCCGGACACAGCATGTTTTTATCTGCTCAGCGGGGAAATGCAGCGTTGACCATGCAGGGATTCGGAGGGACGCGGGTGTCAGGATTGGGTAAGTGTCGTCCATAGGAGGGACCCAGGCATTGTGAGGGGTATTTGTACTATTGGATAATCCCTTTAAGTACAGTACTACTAAATAGCACTACTGCCGCTGGCCTCTCCCTGTTACCTGCTGTGTTCCCACAAACTGTCTCTGGAATACACGGAGAGTACTCCATTATAGGGGTGGGTGATACAGACAATATGCAATATAAATTTGGCCAACGATAAAGATTTTGTTTATATCGCTATAGCGCGGTAGAACATGGCATGCACCGCTCTCGGCGCGCACCATGTTCTCCTGAGCCGGCACAGTGGAGAAGGAGGGAGTCCCTCCCTCCCCACTGTGTGCGGCTGCCGCTGACCATCAATGAGAACAGAGTAGGAGGAGGAGGGACTGTGGCTACTGCGCCACCAATGAGAACAGAGAGGAGGAGGAGGGGAGGGACTGTATCCACTGCGCCACCAATGAATATAGTTTATGCCTGAATACAAACGTAGCCTGCATATGCCGGCCATATCCCATACCCGGCCTCTATTACTGCTCGCTGTGATCCACAGCAATTAACCCCTCAGGTCCTGGTCCCTCAGGTCCTTATTTCCAAATCTGCCTTCATTTTTAAGATCTGGGTATGTAACTATATCTCCCTCCCGCCATACCTGCCCCAATCTAGAAATGCCATAGTTCCACCAAACCTTCTGTTCAATTGATTTCAATTCTGTAATGAGTATATTATCCCATAATAAAGAGACCACAATTCTCTTACCTCTTTATAAACTTTAGTCCATAGCTCAAATAGTAGTATTTTACTGCTTTGCTGCTGTGACAAAATGTCAGCTTTCACTATTTGAAAAATACTGCATTTATCCAGTTTTTTATTAATACTTGCCACCATGTTTTTATATCTTTGTGAGTTGCTCCATATTATCATATTTCTAATGTGGCCAGAGAGAAAGTATAGTTCCATATCCGTAGCTGATAATCCTCCCTCCTTCTCTCGAATCTGCAATATTTGTGCTCTTATTCGCGTTTTTTTGCCGCGCCATATTTAATCCGCCAGTAAAGAAGCAATTTTTTTAAAGATCTTTTTGGGAATTATGATCGGCGCATTCCATAGTATATAGTTCATAGAGAGTAAGATACACATTTTCACCAGTGAAATTCGGCCTGCCATAGAAACATGTAATTTTTTCCATACTTCTATTTTCTTCCTAATTTCTTGTATTTTGGGTATTACATTTAACTGAACATAATCTTTGGAGTTGGGCGTTATTTGGATCCCTAGGTATTTTACTGGTTCATCTACTCCCTTGATTTCCAGTTGTCCCGGTATTGTCCCAAGGGATCAATCGGGATACACGCCGACTTAGACCAATTTATATTGAGTCCGGCATATTCGCTGTACTCTTCAAAAATCTCGAAGATCCTGGTAAGTGAACCATGGGAGCCCACAAACAGCATGATGTCCTCTGCATACAAAGCGATTTTTTTCTTCATAAGATCCATACCTAAAGCCTTCGATATCTTTATCTTGCCTAATCAAATCTGCCAAAGGTTCCATAGCTATAGCAAATAGCAGGGGGAGAGGGGACAACCCTGTCTAACCCCCCTGCATATGGGTATACCTTCGGAGTGTACTCCGTTCAAGATAACCTTCAATGTTATATCAGTATATAAAAGTTTTATCCAAGAAACAAATATATCACCAAATCCCATTTTCTTTAGGGTTGCCATTTAAAAAGGCCACTCTATAGTGTTGAAGGCTTTTGAAGCGTTTATAGTCAAAATCATTCTCTCACCGCTGTTTGTGGGCGCCATTTGGGTATTCATAAAATACCTAATAATGTTTTCGGTTGTAGTTCTACCCGGCATGAATCCCGCCTGATCCTCATGTACAAGTCCTTGCATTACCCCCCCAAGCCTTGCTGCCAAAATCTTTGCTAATATTTTATTATCTGTATTGATCAATGAGATGGGGCGATATGAATCTGGTAACATTGGATCTTTCCCGGGCTTTAAAATCAGTGTGATTAAGGCTTCCCTCAGTGAGTCTGGCAATTTACCTGACTCTTTCGATGTTGTCCACATCTTTAATAATTTCGGGATCATTATTTCTCTATATTGGGCGTATACTTCGAACGGGATACCATCTATCCCTGGTGTCTTATTTTTGGTTATCTTTGATAATATTTTATCCACTTCTTTGGGGTTTCCAGACTTCCCCTTTGTTCTGGGGTTATTGTCGTGATAGCAATTTTATCTAGAAACTGTTGTATTTCGGGCATGTTTTTCTTTATTTTACTGCTATATACCTCCTCAAAATATTCCTTAAATAATTATATTTTAGCTGTTTGTTCAGTTATTTTATGTCCTAATTTATCTAACAGACAATGGATATAGTTATTTTTTTATCTGGGCTGCGACTATGGCCGCTAATTTTTTACCCGGTATGTGTACGTAGATGTAATTGTCCCTTATGTAATTTTCCTTTTGTTGTTCAGCCTGTAGAAACATTTCATCTTCCATTTTAGTAACTCTACTCCCCCATTCTTTGAAGTTCAGTTCTATGGGATTTTCAACGTATTTTTTTCCGTATATTTCCGCCTCCTGCTCCAATACTAATAATTTCTTCCTTAAACTTTTCTTATATAGTATAGTGTATTTTGTGATAATTCCCCTAATGAAGGCCTTTGCAGCCTCTCAGACCATGTTTACTGCTGAACCCTCATTTATGTCAAAATATTCCCTAATCTCTTGCAAAACCTTATCATGTGTGCTCATTATATTTATCCACCCTAAGTTTATATTCATATTCCTCTTTTTCTTAACCTCCCTTTTTATGTTTATGTTTATGGGGTTATGATCCTAAATCCCGCGTTGACCATACCTGACTCGTTCAATATCTAATATACCTTTAGTGTTAGTGAAAACTAAATCAATCCGTGAAAGACTCCTATGTGTTTTTGAATAGCATGAATATTTCTTCGGGTGCATTATCCTCCAAACATCCATCCCAACTCTTCTGTAATAGTTTTTAACCTAGTATCCGTTCCTCTTCCCTGTAAATTACCTATCCTACATCTGTCTATATTTCCATCTATTAGACTATTAAAATCCCCTAGTACCAAAAGTGACTTATCTCCCGCTTTAATCGCAAGGTCATGGATTTTCAATAAGACATCTGTTTTAAAAGGGGGAGGTATATAGACATTTGCTATCAGCCATGCTTTTCCTTCCAGTATACAGTCCATAAAAACATAGCAACCTTGGGTATCTATCACTGTTTTAATCACCTTGATATCTATGTCACGATGTATTAATATGCTTACTCCTCTTGCATATGATGAGTAAACTGAATGGAAGGCGCACTGAATCCATGATCTATCTATCCCACCCTTCGTATCATCCGTCAGGTGTGTTTCTTGTAAGCAAATTATAGCTGGTAATGCCCTTTGAATTGCATCAAATACAGCAGCTCTTTTTACACCCCTACTCAAGCCCCTAATAGTAGCGTCTGACCCTGGCTCTCTTCTACAGCATTACTCCCGCCCGACCCCCTCCCCAGCCCATTTTTCCGCCTCAGCTTTTTATATTGCCTCTGATCCATTCCCCCGCTGCCTCTGCAGTATCAAAAAAACAAGTTTTGTCCTCCCATTCGATCCGTAACCTAGCTGGAAACATCATTGATTACTTTACATTATATAAGCGCACCCTCACACTCCAGACTCCCTTTCTTCCTAGAACTACGGGCGATCTCCTCCTTGTCCCTTACTGACAGCAAATTTATAATTATTAATCTCGGTCTTGTTCCGGGAGGGGGTAGTTTCGACGGCACTTTATAGGCCCTTTCCACATAGTTTTTGTGATCTGAAATATCCTGGCCCAATTGTGTCCTTAACCAGGTTTGTATATAATCACGTAGGTCTCATCCTTCTACCCCCTCTGGGACCCCTAGGCATCGCAAATTGGCCCTTCTAGACCTATTTTCTAGGTCTAGTAGTTTATTTTTTAATTCTATATTCTCTGCCTTTAAGATGTTTTTCTCTTTGGCCGTAGCTTGTAAGAGATCCTCTGAGTCCGATATTCTTTTCTCTGCCTCTGTCAGTCTTTCTTTTTATTTTTGTAGGTCGGTTCTTAAAAGCCCCACCATTTCCTTAATATTTCCAGTCTGAAGAGAGAGGTCCTTTATTGCCAGGCTACAGTTCTTAATTTCCTGAAATATATCTTGTAAGCTAGCCGTCTGCTCCCCTCTATTAGTATTAGATTCAGCCGTCTCTTTTATCTAATTGATACCTCTCTCTCCAGTCTGGGAATCCTCACCCAGATTCTTCAAGCTAATGTTTTCAACTGACCCAGAAAGTTCCCCCTCCCCCTCCAGATCTTGGGATATATCCTCTTTTTTTTTTTTTTCGTGGGGGGGGGCCTCTGCATTCTCATATTGGTCAGAAGTTGTTGCTTATTCCTTTCTATTTTCCTGAGCCCTGGGGAGGTTGAGGTGTTTAATTCTAGTTGCCCTCACCCCTTTTTCCCAGCTCCCTGTCTAGCCATCTTATCCTAACGTGGATGCTCAGTTCTAGAACCAACCGTGGGCCACCGTGATTTTAGTATTCACGTCCTCCTACCCACATATAGATACCTCTCACTCTATAACTGTCTTCCACACCTGATGCCGTTAAATTTAAAAAATATATATATTGGTGTATTAAAGACAGACCACTCTCTCTTTATCTGTTGTAGTACCCATATACGCGGGAGGAGGAGGCTACACTTATATATATGCGGTGAACTTAATAACTTAGTAACAATTCATTCAACACATACAGCACACTTCAACAATTAAATCCACTGTCAGTGAATTTCAAGTTACTGTTGAAAGTCAATTGACTAAATCCAAAATTCCAACATATCTGTTAGTGGTCATTTCATCACCGCTCTCTGCCAGTTAGTAACATAGTACATAACATAGTACATAAGGCCGAAAAAAGACATTTGTCCATCCAGTTCGGCCTGTCATCCTGCAAGTTGATCCAGAGGAAGGCAAATAAAAAACTGTGAGGTAGAAGCCAATTTTCCTCACTTTAGGGGAATAAAAATTCCTTCCCGACTCCAATCAGGCAATCAGAATATTAATCCATAAGTTAGTATATACCACATAGTTAGTATAGTTAATATATTTAAAGGGAGTCTGTCACCTCCATATGGCCATATACAGTGCTTACATGGCTCTGTAGCACACCTACACAGGATTGTAACGGTACCTTTGTTCTTTTCTTTAGACTTGCACAAGCAGGAAAAACGAAGTTTAATTCATATGCAAATGAGCACTCGCAAGTGCCCAGGGGAGGAGTTCAGTGTGTAAATGCCCAGGCTGCTCTGCCTTCTTTTCACTTTACTCCTCCCCAGTCTCTGCCTTTGCCCGCCCTCCAAGCCTCTTGCCTCATCGATAGGTCTGGACTTGGAGGGCGGGCAAAGGAAGAGGCTGGGGAGGAGTAAAGTGAAAAGAAGGCAGAGCAGCCTGGGCACTTACACACTGAACGCCGCCCCTGGGCACTTGCGAGTGCTCATTTGCATATCAATTAAACTTCGTTTTTCCTGCTTGTGCAAGTCTAAAGAAAAGAACAAAGGTACCGTTACAATCCTGTATAGGTGTGCTGCAGAGCCATGTAAGCACTGTATATGGCCATATGGAGGTGACAGACTCCCTTTAACTCTATTATCGTTAGCCCATTGACATAGTCGGCTCTTTCCGTCCTGCAAGGAAAAGTGTCCTGTAAAAGATCCAAAGGTAATAGGGCAGAGCAACCCTTTTTAAAAAAAAAATGTATTACATATACCGTTGACTACATTAATTCATGTTGATTCATATAATAACAGTTCCTCAAAACGACTCTTGAAGATCTGTAGTAGTCCCCGAGTATTTTCCCTGAGGCACAATCAGATTTGTTATAGTTAGTACAATTAAGCAAGCTCTAATCCATCCGCCGTGGTGTTAGTAAGGGAACAGATGGTCGCTTTTTTTTTCCACTTTCTTTTCTGCTCTCTTTTCCCCATCCCCTGTACCCGGACTCAGAATTAGTTCCTCTCAATTCCAGCTTTAAGAAAACTGAGCCGTCGTACAGTATTTTCGTACATATCAGTAGCCCTTTCCCTCCAGTGATGTATTCCAGGCTTATCTTCTAGGTGTATGCTATCAGGGGGAGAGGGCGCCAATCGATTCCCAACGCTTAAACTTTAGAACCAGTTTTATGGCGAACTTAAGTCCCCTCAATTACCACCCCTTTAAACAGCTTGCCTCACCTCGATATATCAGCCTGTTTTGGCAGCCAGGGCTCCGGTCCAATACCAAAATCTGTGCATCTCACCTCAGCTCCGTTCTCATCCAGGGGAAGGGGGAGGAATGCGAGAAGTGAACATATGAGCAGGTACAGCTTCCCTCCTTCTATCTCACCCCGTCACCTCCAGTCTTCCTCCAGTGCTCCGCTCCCACTCTCCCTCCGTCCAGGGCCCAGGGTCAGCTGAACTCCTCACATAGGTGACCAGGTAGGCAGATAGCGGGTCAGCAGGATCAGGAGACAACAGGATGGCAGAGCGACGGCTTGAGGGGCTGGGGACTCAGCAGAGCGGTGGCCGAGCGGCGTCCCACATGGCCTGGGAGCTCAGAGCAGCGGCAGAGCGGCGTCTCACATGGGCTGGGAACTCAGCGGCCAAGAGAGGGTGCGCGCGTCACGTGCGTGCACCCGCACTCATGCTCCTCCCCCCGTCCACCCCACCACAGTACTACTTACATTGTAGTGTTTGTAATAGAGCTAGGGGGACTTGACAGATTCCTTTTAGAAGGATATATGACAACAGGTATGAAGCACTAAAGAGAAAATTTCACTTTCATGCTCAACGCCAAGCACTAGGCGTGCATAATACAGTGCATTCATTTTGTCGGGGTATTCCCTCAGCTCTTGCATGAAACTCTGTAAACACACCTCCCATTGACTCTTGCAGAGGTCAGGCCTTTCCATTCAGACAATCGGATAGAATGGTCAAACGTTATCGTAGTGTAACACTAGATTTAGAGTGGTCTCCTCTAGTGTCAGACTGCATTTGTACTGGTTGAAAATAGCAGTACTATACATGCAAATGTCATTTATTGCTGTCCTGTTAAAGGGGTTTTCTGAGATTGTGATATTGATGACCTATCCATCAGGATCAGCAGGGTCCGACACCCGGGACCCCCACGATCAGCTGTACTTGGTATCGTAGCTCAGTCCCATTTACGTGAACGGGACTGAGCTGCGCCTAGGCCCCGTGACTGGTGGAGATGCTGGGTGTCGGACCTTGACCAATCTGACGGGATAGGTCATCAATAGCAAAATCTCCTCCGCTACTGAGTACTGATTTACTCAGTGGCATAATTGTCAAGCATTTATGGATTTCGTCCGGTACAACACAACACAGTACCAGTTGTCTAATTTTACTTACAGAATCCATTTTTGTTTTCCAGGGATGGGTGCTGCTTCTTACTATGTGCGCAGCAGGTATCGGAGGCACTTTCCAGTATGGATACAACCTCACTATCATCAATGCACCCACAACTGTACGTACGCTGGATGGACCTTTCATTAATTCATTCATTTTAGATTAGTAAACTACAGCTTTCTCTTGCCTTTTATCACAAAAGTTCTGAAAATGCCTTAATCACATACTGTATCTGGAGATAATAATAGTCATCTTAATTTATATAGCACCAACATATTCCACAGCGCTTTACAGTCAGAGGGTTCATATACAAACAAGAGGAGTGAGGGTCCTGCTCACAAGAGCTTACAATCTAGAACCTGATCAAGCACCACAATAGTCAGTTCAGATACATGAGGCTCCAAATACCATGTCGCAATACTCTAACCGAACACTATAATTTCTGCTTAATGTTTTTATTCATCAAAAATATGTACACATTGAGTAAAATCTCTGTTTCAAAGTGCAACATAGTATAGTCAGTGATGGCTAACCTTGGCACTCCAGCTGTGGTGAAACTACAACTCCCAGCATGCTCCATTTATTTCTATAGAGTTCTGGGAGCAGCCAAGCAAGGGGGCATCTTGGGAGTTGTAGTTTTACCACAGCTGAAGTGCCAAGGTTAGCCATCACTGGTATAGTTGAACTATATAAAAAGAAAGACTTGAGTAAAGACAATCCATAAGAAGACATTGTGAAAACCATTTGGCTTTTGCAGCACATATTTTGATGGATTGATTTAAAAGGAACCTGTCAGCGGCAAAATCCACCCCAAACTACCAGCAGTAGCTTCAAGTACCCGGCATTGTGTTTCTAATTATGATTTTCTTCCTGCAGTCAGATGCGGTAAAGGCAGGAAAAAACTATCTTTTATCCCCTGAGCGCGCTATTTTCGAGTCACTCTTGAAGTCAAGCGGGCAGCGGCCTCCTTGCTTCAAGTCACGGTAACCACGCCCCCTTCGCTGTGACTGACAGCGCTTATGCCCAACAGCCGGCTGGCTTTGCCGAACAGCCGGCTGTCAGTCACAGCGAAGGGACAGGGAAGGGGGCATGCTTACTGTGACTTGAAGCAAGGAGGCCACTGCCCGCTTGAGTTCAAGAGTGACTCGAAAATAGTGCGCTCAGGGGATAAAAGATCGTTTTTTCTGCCTTTACCGCATCTGACTGCAGGAAGAAAATCATCATTAGAAACACACTGCCAGCTACTTGAAGGTGCTGCTGGCGGTTTGGGGTGGTTTTTACTGCTGACAGGTTCCCTTTAAGTGCGCCATGTTGTTTTAAGCAGTTTCTGGGATACCAGTACAAGTAGTAGACCGTTTTAACTGAATCCTCCACTAATTTCTTGGGGTAGCCCTTCTCCCTAAATCTATTACTCAAAATCTTGACTTGTTCTTTCATATCGTGGTCATTTAAACAATTCCTTTTCACCCTCTTCATCTCGCTGTAAGGAATGTTCTTTTTCCATTTTTGATAGTGGCAACTTTTGTAATCGAAATAACTATTTGCGTCTACATCTTTAAAGTGTGTTTTAGTGAAAATCTGGTATTGCTTAATATTAAGGTGAAAATCAAGGAAAATTGATTCTTTAGGTCTTTGTTCGAGGGAGAAGCTAAGATTCCACATATTTATATTAAGATTATCAACAAATTGGCGTAAGTCTTCTGGTTTCCCTCTCCAAATTCAAATCAGATCATCTATGTATCTCCGATAAAAAAGAATATTAGAGTGGCCTAATTGGCCCGCTTGTTCCTCAAAAGCCCTCAGGAATAAGTTAGCATATGATGATGCAAATGTAGTCCCTATTGCTGTACCCTTCTTTTGTAATTTAAAAAGTATTATTAAAAATGAAATAATTATGGTGTAGTATGAAATCAGTGGAATCCAGGATGAAAGCTTTTTGGGCAGAGGGCATGTCCAGATCGTTTTAAGGAATCCCTCTATCGCTTTCATTCTTAGGTCATGTGGAATGTTACTGTAAAGTGATGTCACATCTTGTGTAGCCCATAATAATCCATCTTCCCACTGGAAAGATTCTAGAGTCTCAATAAGGTGATAAGTGTCTCTAAGGTAGGAGGGTAGATGGGGAACATCACTGGAGCATATTGTCAACGTATGCAGATAGGTTTGAAGTGATCGAATTGATCCCTAATATAATTGGTTTGCTGGTGGGTTTTGTATTGATTTGTGTATTTTAGGTAGAAAGTAAAATTTTGGGATTGATGGATGGATAATTTTAAAAAAATCCCTCTCTCTTTTATTAATCACCTCTTTGTCGTAGTTAAATTCAATTAGGTCAAATAGAGATTTTTTATAGATTTTAGTTGGTATCAGATAAAATTCTACTGGATTCCTCCTCATAGTAACTGAAATCCATAATTATTACTCCCTCACCCTTATCAGCATTTTTTATTACTATCTCCCTATTCTTTGTTAGATTCTTAAGTGCCCTACACTGGCTGGTGGAGAGGTTATTCACATCAGTATTATCAGTTGAAGTCTTGTTAAAACTTTCGTAAAAATTGCTCATGACCACGTTATAAAAACTTTCTAATCGGGGTCCCCTGCTTTCTAGTGGGTAAAAACTAGACTTATTTTTTAAATTGGATTGTATCGGTGTGATATTTTCAGGTACTCCAGATGGATCGATTTAAGTAGTGAAAATTTGAACCGCAGTGGTTATCTCTTTTGGAGGTGCTTTGAGGATGATTTTAAGTGTTGAATCTTTTAGGCTAAAATGATGTTTTAAAATGAGCTTTGTGATAAACTGATTTAGGTCTACGAAAAGTTCAAACAAATCTGGTCCTGTAGTAGGACAAAATGACAGGCCTTTGCTGAGGAGTTCTATTTCATCAGTTTTAAGTGTATACTTAGATTGAATATACCCCTTTTTTCAGATATGTCGTGGAGTCCACATTATTTGTTGTATTGGTATCGTCATAAGTTCTTATTGTTTGGGTCTTGGTTTGAGTTTTTTGTTTGATGGGGCCTTGATGTCTCCCTCCTCTGCATCCTCTTGGTCTAAATTTGGTCTTTTTTTCGTTTCTGTCTTTTTGAGGGGGGTGTAAAATTGGGTGATATTTAGTGATCAGCAATTTATAGAGTTTGGTAGATTTTATTCTGTTAACACTGGGCTCAAGAGCTGTATGCTGGATAGGATCTATCTTATGGGAAGGGGAGGTGTACGGGTTTTGTCTCGTGTACCCAGAGTTGGGGAGAGATGTTCTAAAAAAGGACTACCCGTGATATTGATGGGTAGGGCTAAAAAAGGTTCAGGGCTAGATGAAGACACAGCGTAAGTTGAAATATTGAAACTAGGGTCTGGAGACATGAGAGAGCTAGATGTTTTATCAGATTTTTCTGTGTTCCTGGATTGACTGGGAACGGGGGTGGATGAATCCTTATCCTTTGTTGTATTAGTTGTTGTGAGTGGATTTTTATTGGATTTGGGAGTGAAATAGATCGAATTGTTATAGTTGCTGAAGGGTGTGGCCGCTATGTGTGAAACTGGAAGTTGCTCAGTAGATTCTACTGATAGGGTGGAATCTTTTTCAAGTGCTATAATCGTCTGAAGCTTAGTTTTTGGTGAGAAGTTTATTTGGAGACAGTTTGTCTTATTTAGGATGGGATTGTTATTTTCCTTGGGGCAAAACTGAACTGAACAAAACGGAATGCTCCAAAATGCATTCCGTTCCATTTAGTTGTGTTCCCATACTGGAGAGCAAACCACAACATTTTGTAGTTTGCTTTCCGTCCTGGGATGCGGAGCAAGACAGATCTGGCAGGACCCCCAATGCAAGTCAATGGGGATGGATCAGTTTTCTCTGACACAATCTGCCACAGTAGAAAACGGGTCCGTCCTCCATTGACTTTCAGTGGAGTTCATGACGGATCCGTCTTGGCTATGTTAAAGATAATACAACCGGATCCGTTCATAACGGATGCAGATGGTTGTATTATCAGTAACGGAAGCGTTTTTGCTGAACCCTGCCAGATCCAGTAAAAACGCTAGTGTAAAGTAGTCTTACTTTTTTCTTGTGAGTATTTTCCATTCGGTGAGTCATTGACAGTGAATATATTGCCTTTTTATTATATTTAACAAATGCTACAACAATCTGAAAATATTTAATTATATATGTTCATTTGTTCTTCTAACCATTGATCTAGTCACTTAATATTGGAGTTTGACATGCAAATTATCTCCATATCATTCCGTCATTAATCAACATCTACACTGACCTAGTGGCACTTGGCGCTCGTTGTTTTCCCCTTTTTCCTTTTCTTCCCCTCATCTCCTTTGAGGGGGTTTTCTCTTCCCCCTCAAAGTCTATACATTGCACTACTTAAATTAAGTTGTGGACATTTGTTCCATGTAACTGAGCTGCCTGAATTCACTGTGGTCTTGCTTTCTTTACATCTATACTAACCCCACCACCACGGAGAACTTTCAAACGATTTATCGGATATAGATGTTATTATTAACATTCCCCCCCCCCCCCCCCCCAGCGCCCATCCACATATTTCACTTTTGGAGAAAACCCTTTTTCTAATAGTTTGGAATATGACCCTCAAATTTTTCTTTTCTTTACAATGAATACCAGTACAGCCATTTTTATTAGAAACACTGCTATTTGTATTTTTATCTTAACTGAGCTTTGTGGTGTCTTATTTTTTGCGAGATGAGTGTTCATTATCATTGGTACTATTTTGGGGTGCATACAGCTTTTTGCACTTTATTTGCTCTTTGGGAAGCAGGGTAAAGAAAAGGCAGTAATTCTGCCATTGGATTTTTAATGACATACACCGTACGAGTAAAATTACATGTTAACTTTATTCTTCTGGTCAGTACCATTACAGAGATACCAATTTTATGTCGTTTTTTTTGTTACATTTAAAGGGATATCCCCATTTTCACCCAGACAGCCCCTCTGACATGTCATAGGAGCAGTTCATGCTCCGATGCTCTCCCTTGCCCTGCTCTGTATTGCGCAGGGCAAAGGCTGTTTGTTTATATTTTTTACACTGCTAGGCGGAGGTTTCTGCCTAGCAGTGTTCCTGGTAATGTCACCGGCACTGATGGGTGGGATTTAGCTCTGTTCTAGCCTGTTTTACAGTCTAGGGCAGTGCTAAAGCCCACCCATTAGTGCTTACTGCTAGGTGGTAGCTTTACCCATGGAGAGCCCGATATGTCACTGGATATGCAGAAAAAGCCTTTGCCCTGCGCAATTCAGTACAGTACAAGGGAGAGCATCGGCGCACGAAATGGCCCAATGCTCATATCAGAGGAGCTGCCTGGGTGAAAATAGGGATATGTCTGGGTTCAGTTCTGTACCCAGACAACCCCTTTAACCACCTTATACACAGTAAAAGTGTAGCGAAAAACTTCAGTATAGCCAAAAACTTTTTCTGCCAATGGCCTGTGTGAGGACTGTTTTTTGTGAGATGAGGTAATGTTTTCTTTGGTACCATTTAAGGAACATTTTTGGATTGCTCGATATTGTGCTTTTTGTGAAGCAAGGTAACCAAAAAATGGCTGTCCTGTCACCATTTTTTGTTTTACACCGTTCACCTGATGGGATAGATCATATGAGATGTTTATAGAACTAGTTGTTACAGACACAGTAATACCTATGGCTATTTATTTTTTTTATTTTTTTTTATAGTAAATTGATGAGGTGAAAGAGGTGCATTTTTTTACTTGAAATATATATTTTTTATTTTTATAAAACACCTATTTTTTTACTCTGTATTTTTTCCTACTAGAGGCTTTTTTTTGAGGGTCTAATTCCTTTTCCAGTATACATAAAAATCATAAATAAAAAAATTAAAACAATCTTGCGTATATGATGTAGAGATCCACCTGAACTAACCAGCACAAGCAAAGTTGTGCTATGAAGGAGGGGGCAGGTACGTATCACATCAGAGACGCATAATTATTAATATGAGCAAAATATCCCTCCAGAGTCATGATATCCCTCGTCATATCCCAAATCAATATGTATCAGCTGAGGATAGAATTTAAAGAATACTTGTATCACTCAAGAATGTCCACATTTCATGTAATGAAATGAAAGAAGATGAACTCAATTATATATCTCATTGGGGTTATAGCTGCAATAAAGTTGAATTCATATTTAAATCAATCCACATGATTAATACCAGTCAAAAATGAGGAATCAATGACATGATCTTGAATAAAAAAGGAAATGTTCAGTCTCTTTCATAGGTCCATATTCATAATGGTTAGTGGTCTGCTATGCATAGAATCAATTAGCTTGACTTTATGCATAGCAGACCACTAACCATTATGAATATGGACCTATGAAAGAGACTGAAATTTCCTTTTTTATTCAAGGATCACTGTAATCGTACTGACCCAGAGAATAAAAATATTATGGTATTTATACCGAAAAATGAACGCTGTAAAATTTATAACGTAAAAACGCAGTGGCAGTATTGCTGTTTTTCCCATCTTCCTCCCAGAAAGAGTTAATAAAAGTTAATCAGAAAGTTATGTGTACCCCAAAATGGCGCCATTAAAAACTACAACTTTGTCTGCAGAAAACAAGCCGTCATACAGCTATATTGATGGAAAAATAAAAAACTTGTAGCTGTTGGAACGCGACAATGAAAAAAGAAAAACGCTTGGTCATTAGGGCCCAAAACAGACTAGTCACTAAGGGGTTAAATGGAAAGGATGGGCACTCTTATAACTGGTCCACGGAGTAAGCAAAGTGATATAACTTTAATTATAACAGTACATAGATATATACAAATAATCACTATAATATGACCTAAACAGAGCTATACCCTCAGTAGGTTAAATAAAATAAAATATACTAAAATATCTAATAAAAGATCATAGAATATCGGTCCACTGATATGGCCAATCATCGATACAACTATAGATAAGAATACTAAATGTAAAAAAGGATCTGTCCAGACTGCAATTGAGCTGGCGGACTGCCTATCCTCTATTGATTATAGCAATGCCCGATACCGAGTGGTTCTCCACAAATAAATAAATAAATTCTCCACAAATAAATTCAAGGTGTTGATGTGTAAATCCCAGGTGTTAACAAAATAATAAATATTAATAAAAGGTATAATACCGGTGATAGTGCAATAAAGTGAAAATAAGTAAATGGTTATAACATTGTTCAAATCATTTTAGTGTTCATTGTCCGTGTAAAAACATATAGTGTCTCTGGAGACTCGGCAATAGGTAGGCAGTTCGTCTTACTAATGGTTTTATTTCTAAAGGTCGATCTTTCTGTGATATTATAACAGATCTCCTGGAAAATATATAATTGTGATCTCCTGGGAATCGGCTTTAAATTTCAGTGTTCGATCCACCCGATTCCTAGGGATGCACTATAATTCGCAAATTTGCAGTCCAACAGGTGTCTAGTTAGGCAAATTTTGGATTCGAAGACATCAGTGCAGTAGAATACAATAGGATGATTATATTACAGTACACAGAGGTGCAGCAGTATTTGATTGCTTACTCACGTATAGTCCTGCTATTCCCACCGTGGCGTCCCACGTGGTGTAGTTTCAGGATACGATTAATTTCTCGGCAGTATATTGAAGAGCTGCCTTACTGCTGAGCAGAAGTACTGTGCAAACTGGTCTTGTAAGTGTACAGATCCGGCTGTGAATGAGAGCAGTTGCTCTAACACGTTACAAGTTCACAATGGATTTCCTTGATTCGGATCGGTGTCCCACCTGTCTTAATCAGCAAAGGTGATTCAATCTCACCCGTTGATCGCTGCACTGTGTCCAAAAAGGCCGTAATTCATTTGTCCTTAGAAAGCGCTTTCTTAGTCCAGCAGATGATTTTAGACTATCATTGTTGAAAACTAGCCGTTTTTTTTATCAGGTCCAGTACCTCCACGCCAGACGCGTTTCGAAGGTTAGCTTCCTTCTTCCTTAGTGGCTCTCTTGGATCTGACTAACTTGCCGGCTATTTATTAATTTTCCCTCCCAGGGGACTCTATGTTAAGCCCGGGATGGATCTAAGGGATCTGGGCTCCGCAGATACAATTTTCCATTTATTGCGGTATTCATGCGATTCATCTGCGGTTTTCTATGTATTCATGCGTTTTTTGTGTCATGTGATCTTGAGTCCACCAGAAACATTATTCATGTCTAGTTTTTGTTATAACTAGTTGCGTTTTACTCTTATATAAATAATTAGGTCACATGTCATAATGTCTAACTTAATTTTGCGCATTCTCAAGAGCACATTTCTGCATGTAAATATATAAATTCTATGAATGTATAAAATCTACTACAAAGTCCTTTAACATTTTATATTAAATATTTGACACATCCTATCTATTTTGTCTATCAGCGGATATATATATATATCTATAAAATTCAGTTAAATGATGGTGCTAGATTGCCTTATATATTACAATTTGTTATTGAGGCTTATTTATTTCCTTGTTAAAACTTATTTATTTATTAAAAATATAAAAAATGTACTATATTAAGAATGAATTAAATGGTGAGGGGCATCTGTAATAGGTTTAAAATATATGATGTATAAAATATAATATAAAATATACAATATATAAAATATACTAGGGTATTGCAGTCTGATTTCAAAGTTAATATACATAATGTGACTGGAGAGTGCCGCAGAGATAGTCAAGACTCCCGGGAGTCCAAGGGATGTAATATATAAGGCAATCTAGCACCATCATTTAACTGAATTTTATATATATATATATATATATATATATATATCCGCTGATAGACAAAATAGATAGGATGTGTCAAGTATTTAATATAAAATGTTAAAGGACTTTGTAGTAGATTTTATACATTCATAGAATTTATATATTTACATGCAGAAATGTGCTCTTGAGAATGCGCAAAATTAAGTTAGACATTATGACATGTGACCTAATTATTTATATAAGAGTAAAACGCAACTAGTTATAACAAAAACTAGACATGAATAATGTTTCTGGTGGACTCAAGATCACATGACACAAAAAACGCATGAATACATAGAAAACCGCAGATGAATCGCATGAATACGGCAATATATGGAAAATTGTATCTGCGAAGCCCAGATCCCTTAGATCCATCCCGGGCTTAACATAGAGTCCCCTTGGAGGGAAAATGAATAAATAGCCGGCAAGTTAGTCAGATCCAAGAGAGCCACTGAGGAAGAAGGAAGCTAACCTTCGAAACGCGTCTGGCGTGGAGGTATTGGACCTGATAAAAAAACGGCTAGTTTTGAACAATGATAGTCTAAAATCATCTGCTAGACTAAGAAAGCGATTTCTAAGGACAAATGAATTACGGCCTTTTTGGACACAGTGCACAGCGATCAACGGGCGAGATTGAATCACCTTTGCTGATTAAGACAGGTGGGACACCGATCCGAATCAAGGAAATCCATTGTGAACTTGTAGCGTGTTAGAGCAACTGCTCTCATTCACAGCCGGATCTGTACACTTACAAGACCAGTTTGGACTGCAAATTTGCGAATTATAGTGCATCCCTAGGAATCGGGTGGATCGAACACTGAAATTTAAAGCCGATTCCCAGGAGATCACAATTATATATTTTCCAGGAGATCTGTTATAATATCACAGAAAGATCGACCTTTAGAAATAAAACCATTAGTAAGACGAACTGCCTACCTATTGCCGAGTCTCCAGAGACACTATATGTTTTTACACGGACAATGAACACTATAATGATTTGAACAATGTTATAACCATTTACTTATTTTCACTTTATTGCGCTATCACCGGTATTATACCTTTATTAATATTTATTATTTTGTTAACACCTGGGATTCTTGAATTTATTTGTGGAGAATTTATTTATTTATTTGTGGAGAACCACTCGGTATCGGGCATTGCTATAATCAATAGAGGATAGGCAGTCTGCCAGCTCAATTGCAGTCTGGACAGATCCTTTTTTACATTTAGTATTCTTATCCATAGTTGTATCGATGATTGGCTATATCAGTGGACCGATATTCTATGATCTTTTATTTGATATTTTAGTATATTTTATTTTATTTAACCTACTGAGGGTATAGCTCTGTTTAGGTCATATTATAGTGATTATTTGTATATATCTATGTACTTTTATAATTAAAGTTATATCGCTTTGCTTACTCCGTGGACCAGTTATAAGAGTGCCCATCCTTTCCATATTACTATTGTCTTCTGGTGACTAGGGTACGACATCCGATTGGTGCACCTTGCCATCCTGGGTTAGAGGAGAGCCGTCTTTCACTTGTTATATACACTAAGGGCTTAAACCATTTGTTTTCCCACATATGAGGGGGGAGACCAGTGGATCACCAAGCCCGCTGCTTGTTCCCCAACTGCCTTTTTCTCTAGCTCATATTTTTTTAGCAGAAGTGTATGCTGCGTTTTTTTCAATTTTATATGCTTCCATGAGTGTACTTAGTGGCGTTTCTAGTTATTCCTGGAGGCTCTCTTATTTTCATAGTGCAGTTGCACTTAATAAGTGACTATATTCCATCATTTTTCCTGTGTTCACATATCCCTTCCTAGTATTTACACATTTGGTAAGGGTTTTTGTCCAGGTCCATCTGTTGCTAGGGTTGGCTGGGTCTCCTCATACATACCCATATCCTACAGACCCATTTCTGTTTCAATAGACCTCCCTCGGTCTTTCTAGGTACTATTGTCCTGCGAGACATCCTGGATATCCTGCCCTGACGTCTTCATCATCGTCCTGACATGTTGTTCTTCCCTTTTCTGTCAGCCATGGCCAGGCATGACATTTGGGGTTTTCTTTTTTAGCACCCCTACTTCTTGTCCCCATGGGAGACGAGACCTGTCGCAACAGCAGTTCATTGATCCTTGATCTCTTGATGTGCCTTCCTGGACGTCATTTTCAGTGTGTCTCCATCCAATTGGTGTTCCACAGGGTGTGTTTTTTTCCTGTGCTACTTCTATACAAGCTGCCTATTGCCAGTCTTCGCTGACTTCTTTTTTCTTTCTTCGTCCCATATTGTCACAGTTGATTACTCTATGGTAGTTTTCCTATGGTTCTGGTCCTATGGTATCAGTTTCCTTCTGAGTATTCTGGCCCATGCTATGTCTCCTTTCTCCTTCAGCTTCTGTAGTCACTTCGTTCCTTTCTGGTGACTGACTCGTCTTCATGATTGTCCTTCTTTGTGTATATTCTGTGCTGCTATCCAGTTTTTCTGAAGTCTCCTGAGCCCTTGGCTTAGTTTACCTGGGCTATCTATGCTCTCTCTGTGGAATGGCCTACCTGTTACGTGTTCTTCCTGTTGTATTCAGGGTTTCCTGTGCATCCTTCCCCTGCATTTCCTTGCAGGGTCTTATGGCCAGCCTTAGTCTGCTCTTTTGTTCCCTTCCCATGGTACTTGCTATTGAACGTCCATATTTTGTGTCCCCCAATCATATGAGTGAGAAAATAGGATTTTTTTTGCTTACTTTGTAAAATCCTTTTCTCGCGGAGTTTGCTAGGGTCCCACCTGTTCTTGCTTATGACCCATCTCCAGCTCGCTGGCATCAGAGTTTTCAGTGATGCTAGCACATACCACAGGTGCCCCTGCCACTGATCACAGCTCTGTGCTTGCTTGATCACTGCACCGTAATAATGTGCCGCTGGTCCTTAACCCCCTTCTGGCTGCACTGCACCGAATTCCACTTCCATTTATAAAATACAATTATATTGGTTCCAAAACCTTCTGTAATAAACCAGCATAGCTCCCTGAGATGTAGCTTGACAATGAGATGTGGTTCACACACTCGCCACTAAATGGTGATACAACAGTACTTACCAAACTTTTCTATATAAACACTCCAAAGTTGCAGACATCATTTAACCCCCTGACCGAGAATTGAACAGATCATTGCTAATGAGCATTCATAGTAACGCTTGTTAGCTCTGATCTGGCGGTGTAAATGCACTGCTAATTACTCGATGAACGAGTGAAATGCTCATTCATCAGGTAATTGGGTCATTTGTGCTGCGCAAAAAATCCTTGTTTCCCAGTAGCAGATTCTGCTGTGTAAATAGGATATATTGCTGAGAAACAACCAGTCTGTATAGGGAAGAGCAATGCCATTAGCGATCTCTCCTCCCACATACTGTGGAGGAGCTGGAGAAAATCGCTACATGTAAATGGACAGGTCTCCTCCGATAGCGATCAGCAGAGTGTCTTTTGAAAAAACCTCGTCAAGCATCGGCATTCCACCAAGCTTTGAGATTAGTTCTATTCCACCCCTTCCTCCCCTGCATAAAAAATAATCCCTCACATATATCCCTAGAGATGCATATGATATACAACGACCTACAATTTCCTTCTTCCCTAACTAGGGGAGAGATCTATATATGTGTATATATATTTCTTTGACTTTAAAAGTAGGGATAAATGAATGAAAGACAGGTGTCTGGACCAGGTGGACCAGAAGAATAAACAGCCAAGGGCACTGCCAGAAAGAAAAAATGTAATGTACTTAACTATACATAAAAAAAATATATATATATTTTTTTGGCATGCATATTGCAAAATACTTCATTTGCAATGCCCTACTCATCGCATAGTAATACTTTTCATGGGTTAAGCCCTATAATAGAAATATAAAGAGAGGCAAATAAATAGCAGATTCACAATAGACTCATTTTGCATATTTAAGTGAAATTTTACACCAATAACCTGTATATTACTAACTAAGAAGTTAGATATTGCTATAGTTTATCATGGAGGGTCACATCTTTCTCATTATATTTTATTCCCTCTGCAGCATGTTCAAAAATTTGTGAATGAGACATGGCTAGAGCGGTATGGATCAGAGCTGGACAGCTGGATAATAACCCTCATCTGGTCCATAATGGTCTCTGTGTTCCCACTTGGTGGTTTCCTGGGAGCACTACTGGCAGGTCCTATGGCTATCAGGCTGGGAAGGTAATGTACTGTTTTAACAGTTTTGGAAGCCAAAATCAGGAGTGGATCTTAAAACGGGAGAAAGTATAAAAGACAGATGCAACTTCTCCTCCACTCCTGGTTTTGGCTTCAAAAACTGCCTCAAATAACCTGAGTGTGTGGCTGCACCATAATTTGCCTTTATTATTTATTTATTTCCTAGGCGAGTTTCACATCAGTAGTGAAAATTATTTTTTGTGTTTTGGTATGTCAGGCACCTATAACTCTTAAATATAATTAGGGATGAGTGAATTTCATATTTTGAAGTTCGTGTGCGGGTTCGTGTTGTGGTATTTACTGAATTGCATTATGGATTCAGTTACCACAGACCATAACGCAATTCCATGATGGAATGCATAACAGACGGATCCGTTATGCATAACAGGACGGATCCGTTATGAAGGAATGAATTATTATGATGGAATGAATAACGGAATGCCTCTAAAGGCATTCCGTTATGGAATTGCGTTATGGTCCGTGGTAACGGAATCCATAACGCAATTCAGTAAATACCACAACACGAACCTGCACACGAACTTCAAAATATGAAATTCGCTCATCCCTAAATATAATGTCCATTGGGTTCCCGTTATGGATTACTTTATTTTTTGTCCTTTTTTTTTTTTTTTTACATCAAACAGTGATGGAAACCCCTGGTGGAACGTCCACCGCCAAAGTGAACCTTGTGTGTTTTGAGAGTAACGGATGTTGGCATGAGTTTCTCAGATTCTCCACTGTCACCCATAGTGAGGAGGGGCCTGAATGATGTGGAATTCAAACATGTGTCCTGCTTCATTCAGTGTCTATGGAGCTAGATTTGGCTGTCTCCAGCAGTCCCATAGTCTTGAAATGGAGCAGCAGGGCACATGCTTGAGGGCCACTCCATTCAATCTCGTCCTCACTGCAGTCATACACAGAGGAGGAATAGGAGGCTCAGGACCCCTGTTCTAGTGATCAGACATTTATCATCTCACGTGTGGATAAGAAATAATACGTCCACTTGGAATGGAAATGCCGGTTTTGCTGCAATTCTTTGGTGAATTCACAGCAAAATATGCATATTTCCATGTGGAATTTGTTGTCGCTTTGCCTACAGGATTAGGTCTGGGTGCTCTTATTAAAGACATTGGTTTTTTTATAGCAAAATCCAATACCCACCTTGTACAATCTTTACTTATGTTCTTACTGCAGTCATAATTGACTATGATTTACAGTAGATAAAGTATATAATAACACAATAATTTTTATGGAGCAGAGTTCAGAAAATAACCAGATAACAGCCTTGCCAAATCACAACCGTCGTACTCATCAAGGTTGTCACTGGTTGTCAGTAGCAGGATTTTTCAGATTTTTTTTACCTCCATAGACTCAGTCATGACTGGGTTTTCTTATGTGCATCTCACCACACTCTCAAAATCATCACACAAGTGGTCATGAAATTACCTAACTGTATATGTGATGAGATCATATATTAATTCACATACAGCATGGACATGAGGGCACATGTACAAACCAATACCTGAAAGAACTCTGACGCTTTAAAGGGTATGTCCAGATAATGCATTTTCATCGTGGATTTAGGGACGAAAACTGGTCCGAATCTGCTCTGGAACCGCATCCCATTGTTTTCAGTGAGAGGCCGTGCCGCAGTTCATGTGGCTGAGGATTTTGGTTGTGCGGTTTTCAAGACTGCACCAACAATGTACAGGTCCATTTATGGCGTGGTCACCGTGCAGACCCCTCGCAAAGCTGCAGCCACAGCCTGCTCGCAGTTTAGCTACATTTAATTGAAACCCATGGCAGAAACCGCAGCACAGCCGAGCAGTTTCTTCTGAGTGATACGCAGAGGATTTTGCCGTCTGCACATACCCAAACATACTGTGGAACAGCTCTGATCCTGGAATTGACATGAGCAATGGTACCCGGTGGTTGCAGTTGGAACTGTGCCGCTGCTACCAATGAGAGGAGAGAGGGGAGGGGCTCTGGCCTCTACACCACCAATGAAAATAACCAAAGTTTAATACAGATACAGGAGGTGGGTGCCGGGTGTAGAATCACATAGCCGGCACCCGTCCACTATGGTAGGGAGCTGCTATCAGCTGCAGTTAACTCCTAAGGTGCCACACCCGAGGGGTTAACTGCCGCTAATCGCAGCTCCCTGTCATAGTGGACAGGTGCCGGCTATGTGATTCTGCCGCTGGCACCCGCCTCCTGTATCTGTATTAAACTTTGTTTATTTTCATTGGTGGTGAAGTGGCCAGAGCCCCTCCCCTCTCTCCTCTCATTGGTAGCAGCGGCACAGGGGGAGGGAGAGACTGCTTCCTTCTCCCCTGTGCTGCTGAGGGAACATCTGAGAGCAGCTCGTGCCATGTTCTGTAATAGCCTAGTATCAGTAAAAGGCAAATCCCGGTATCGAATCGATACCCATACAAAAGTATCCGTGCAACCCTAATTGGTAGGGTTTGACTCCTGACCTATCAGCTGTTTGAAGAGGCTTCTGTGCCCCTTTGAGCTGGTCAGGCTCTTCCTAGGCCAGTGATGTCATATTCGGTGGTCACATAGCCTGATTGAAGCTCAAGTTCAGTGAATTGGCCTGGGCAGCAATATCAAGCACAGCAGTTATACAAATGTGCGGCACTGTGCTTGGTATACTGGTATACTCACCAGAGCGCTACAGCCTCTTTAAACAGCTGATTGGCGGAAGTGCCAGAAGTCAAACCCCCTCTAATCAGATACTGAGGATGGGCCATTAATATTGAACTCCTGGAAAATGCCTTTAATATCCACACCATTTGTCAATTGACGCAGAAAACTTTTCCACTACACGTGGATGAGATTTGTTAAAACCTCATCCACTTTGTTGGTATTGTATCTCACAGAAGATCTTCTGCCCCCAAATCTGGAAGGAAAATCCACATAATTTTCACTACACGTGGACGCAGCCTGAAAAGTCACATACTCATTTTGCTTCTTACTGACTTTTTCCATAATAAAAATTACAATATTTTTTGTCTGTCATTATCTTTCTTTTGTAGAAAGAAGTCCTTGCTCTTTAATAATCTGTTTATTATACTGTCTGCAATCTTTTGTGGGTTCAGCCGCTATGCCAAGTCCTTTGAGATGATCATACTGGGGAGAATCTTAGCTGGTGTGAATTCTGGTGAGAACTGGCCACTTGACATGGGTGAATTAGTGTTAAAATCAAAATAATACATTGCTTTGTTTGCAGAATAATAAGGCTTTAATGTGCACTTTTGTCTTCCCTTTCTCCAGGAGTCAGCATGTGTATTCATCCTATGTATCTTGGGGAAAGCGCCCCCAAAAAACTACGTGGCACGGGAACTTTGTCGTGTGCAGTCAGTACTGCCACTGGGCTGGTATTGGGCCAAGTGGTAGGACTCAGGTATAATGGAAATAACTCAACAGTCCTGAGAATGTAAAATGTGTTTTTTACATTGACTTCACTATGGTATACTTTACGTTAGATCATTTTACACCATATTTCTGTAAATGGCAGGTTGTGCAGGACTACATTAAAGGGGTCTCACTCCAGAAAATGGCATTCCTTAAGTGGACAAAGTTAAAACCTCATATCTGCGCTTCAGTGGTGGCAGTAACCCCTGGATACGAGTAGTATATAATGCCATTGAAAAATGAATCAAGCCAGCAGAGGAGGCAAAATGGACAATCACAATTTAATTCTAATTATTAATTTTAATTGTTTTGCAATTCCCTGCAGTCATGACGGTTATTATCTAGTTGATCCCAACTGTAAAGAACACACATGTAACAATATATTAGGGATTTGTAATTCCTTATTATAATATTTGGCATTAAACCAAATGAAAGTTTAAGGTTACGCAATTTTTTTCATCCAGAGGACAGAAAATCCATTGTGGAGTACAGTAGCAGCAAAGGGGATGCGGTTTTATTAATTCTCATTGACACAATGTCTATGGTGCAGATCTTTTAGGTAATTCGCTAGATTTTTTCCAGAGAAAACTCAGCGCTCTGAGCATTAAAATTATATGAACATGGTTTAGATATAGCAAGGTTAGTCATTTACTAATATATTTTCTGCAGGAGAAATGGCTGTGTAGGCCAGACTTGCATGCAGTCATATGAATATGCTTCTGGTGTTTATCTCCTGCTTATTTGCCTCTTACTTATCTCTACTGCTCCCTCACTCTCCCTCCCCATCTCTGGTGGGATTGTGTTTCATATGCAGGGCAGCAGATAATGCAAAGACAGTTTGCAATAGAATTGCAGTGCAAACAGGGAGCAACTACAGATTTTACTTTAACACCCTGTAAAAGAGAAGAATGCATGTACCTGAAGCAATGTCTGTGAGATCAGAGAGTAATCATGGGGACTGTAGTTCTTCACATTGGTATTCCCACCCACAGCAAGCCCTGGCAGCATCAAAGCCAAGGTTCAGCACAGTTAGGTCAGATAAGGAAAATTAAAAGAATTACTTTTGCGCTATAGTTATATCATCTGATGAGTATACAGGCATATACATATCGTTTTCTGTATTTATAGGTACAGAAAACCTCTTTAAATTAATGAAAAACACATAAGCTGCAAAAACATGAGCTTTCATTTGTGTAGCTTTCTGTACAGAAACCACAAGATGTGTGTGGCTTTTATAGCAGATAAAGAAAGCAAGGGTAAACATTTGCAAAGCTGTGGATTTCATTAAAAAAATGACTGAAATTCACTTCAGTATGTACAGTGGTTCCTAACAAGAGAATTTCAATGCAAGCATGCATGTACGGTAATTGGAACAATTCTGACTGGTACAAAAGAAGCAACTATTCCAGTATATCTCTTCACATGTCTTTGTGTAAATCCTATGCATGTTATATCTAATTTTAGGGAAATATTGGGCAGCGAGGAGGTATGGCCTTTTCTCCTAGCTAGCAACGTGGTTCCAGGTATCCTACAGTTGATTTTTCTACCTTGGGTTCCTGAAAGCCCTCGATATTTGTTAATTGATTTGAAGGACAAGGAATCCTGCATGGTTGGTAAGAATCTTGTCAATAACTGATAAGAATGTACCCATTGTAAATTTGTCTTGTTTGCTGAACTTATTGTTGTGTACAGCTTTACGCCGGCTTCGGGGAAACTGCGATTTTAGTAGTGAGGTGGAGGAGATAATGGAGGAGCAAGCAGCTATACAAGGACAGAAACCAAAGAGCCTTTGTGAGCTTATACGGGAGACATCCCTGCGCCCGCAGCTTCTCACAATAGTGGTTCTCAGTAGTGCCATGCAACTCTGTGGTAATGACTCGGTGAGACAAAATATGACCTCTCATTTATACTTGTGTATATTCAGGTCTGTTGATCTTCCATGTTTTACCACATTAACATTACTTATCGATATTACATCTTTTGTCTCCCTAGATGTATTTCTATGCATCCTATGTATTTCAAGCAGCTGGGATCTCCTCGGAGAAGATTCAGTATATTGTGATTGGCACAGGAAGTTGTGAGCTCCTCACTTCCATCGCTTGTGTGAGTAGTATTCTACTGAAGGACTTTAGTAGATGAGGAAAAGCGTAATGCTTTGAACGTTTGAATTTCAGGCTCCATATTTCACCATTCACTGCAGCTTCGAATGTGAGGCTACCATCATCTTTTAGACTTGGCTACTTCATACATAAATTGGACTTGAAACTGTTTAGCATATGATTAGTTATGCAGATTCTTGTCATGTAACTGCATTGTTACTGTTTTGCACCTAAAATTCTAAATTTTGATTTGTATTATTTTGTTAGTATTTTGTAAATCCACCTTTGGCTTTCAACACTGCCTGAATCCTTCTGGGCATGCTCTCGATCAGATTCAAGCATGTATTTACCGAAATCTATTCCTAGGTCTCTTCCACACGTTCCCAATGTCGATGCATACTGGTCGACTTATTTGAATACAGCTTTTTTCTTCAACTCTACCCACAATTGTTCAATTGGGTTGAGGTCTGGGGACTGTGGGGGCCAATCCAGCATCTTTACTTCATTGTCATTGAACCATTTCTCTGCCAATCTCGACGTATGCTTCGGGTCGTTGTCCTGCTGGAACGCTAAGTCGTCCTTTTCATACCCATAGTACTCGAGTGTATGAAGTAACTTGTCTTGTAGGATACTCACATATAGCATTGAGACCACATCGATGCTGGTCAAGTATCCAATGCCTTTGGCTGTGAAACAACCCCATATCATCAGGCTTCCTCCACCAAACTTGACAGTTCCTTTGTTTCTTCGAGACCAATTTGTACCCATTATAGTCCAGTCTGTTGTCTGTCTCGTCGCTCCAAATGTAGTATACAAGCAGAAAAAGATTGTTCCACCACCAGGAGCAAAACAGTAACAATGCAGTTACACAATAAGAATCTGCATAACTAATCATATGCTAAATAGTTGCAAGTCCAATGTATGTATGAGATAGCCAAGATGATTGTCTATAAAATGATGGTAGTCTCACGTTCGAAGCTGTAGTGGATGGTGAGATATGGAGCCTAAAGATCAAAAGTTCAAAACATTGTTACCCTTTTGCTCATCAGTTTATATTTATAATTTATGCAACCCAAAATGTGTAAGCAGTGTACTGCCTTCCTGTGATGAATTTTAACTGGTACCAATAAAGCCATGTAGGGTATGTTTTATTCATGCGGCATGCTGGATTTTCTGCCTACACAAGTCACGGGCCTTGGCTTTTCTGTGCATCCTTACAGCACTCATGTGAGCTGGACTTTTTTTGTTTCTCTCATGTAGTACTGTACTGTAGGAAGGCTCTATTAAATAGCTAATAAGTGCATGCACTTCAGAAATGCTAATGTTTTACTAGTGAAATGTACATGCTGCTTGGCTGGAAGATCAAAGATTGGCACTGCTACATTGTATGCCGAACGTGGTTTTAAGTTACAATAATCCAGGATTGTATATTGGAAATATTGTAGCCTGAGGCCAATTCAATGTGGTTTTCCCACGACAAACACTTATATCCTATTTGTAGGATAAGGGATTCTTGTCTAATCGGCAGGGTCCAACCGCTGGGGCTCCGATCAGTTACGAGAATTGGGGCCCATGTTTCCACCACCTGAATAGAGTCATGGCCACGCCTGTATGCTGTCATTCCATTCATCTCCATAGAACTAGAGATGGGTGTCGTTAACTTAAGGCATCACTGTACGAATAATATTTGTATGTACCTTACAATGATTTTATCTTCCAGACTTTAGTCATTGATCGTGTTGGACGCCGTGTACTCTTGATCGGAGGGTACAGCTTGATGTCTGTATGGGCCGTGGTTTTTATGGTATCCTTATCTCAACAGGTACAAATGTTTTGGATTTTCTAAAACCACTGGGGCAAATGTTAAAGACTGATATAAGTATAGTGGAAAATAATTCTAGTTTCTTAACACTTGTTTGGTTCTTAAAAATAGGACAGATGCCCCTGTGCCTAAAACATATTGCAGACTAATATTTCAATATCTGTTAGGCTGCACTACTGAATATATAATGTGTTAATATATAATAATAAATTATAATCTTTATTTCCCGATCCTCCCATACATACAGTATGTAGTGAATAGAGAGAGGGTAGAAAGTCACTGACAGACTCCTTTGACAGCTGCAGCTTATATACTGTACCTTCTAACAAGGAATCAGCAGTTGAAATCCAATATGCATGATCCTCATTACCCATGACATCAAGGAAGAGTCGTGAGGTCTCATACACATTAGATGGTCTGCTGAGCCCGTCAACATCTTCAGGTTTGGACGATGCACCTGTAATGTCTATGGCCAGATTAAAACACTATCAAAACATTGCTTTGTTAACAATTGACTGTTGTTCTGAGCACAGAGAACTTTTGGTTGTATTTTAGTAGTTTAGTAGTTTAATAAACCCTAGCGGACTTCATTCAGACTGTGCTCAGCTCCTGAACTAAACAAAGGTTTCCTGTTTACTAGGATCACCTTATGTGGATGCCGTATCTCAGCATGGTCTGTATTTTTGCCTACATCTTGAGCTTTGGAATTGGTCCAGGTAAATAACAAACAGGAACATAAATGTCCATGAATTTTCCAGGGGGTATGTGTTCAGGCACACAACCTGGAAACAGGGGCGTAACTACCATAGCGGCAGACCATGCTACTACTATGGGGCCCAGTCTTAGTTGGGATTATCTCATCTTCTACTGGAGGTGAAAACCTGGTCAGGATTCTACCTTCTAAAGCAGGGCTGGCCAACCTGAGGCTCTCCAGCTGTTGCAAAACTACAACTCCCAGCATGCCCAGGCTACCTACAGCTATCAGCCTACAGCAGGGCATGGTTGGAGTTGTAGTTTTACAACATCTGGAGAGCCTCAGGTTGGCCATGCCTGTTCTAAAGGAACAACTTTTAGCAAATGAAGCAGTGGAAAAATGGTCCAAGGGTCATTGAAAAGGGTTTAGGCAGAACCTTTCTGTCCTGTGTGGGGGAGCCTGGTTTGATCCTTGCTATTGGGCCCTTACTTCTCTATGTACGCCACTGCCTGGAAATATAATTTATTTAAATATACAATCATTCTTCTCATACAGTTGCAGTGTTCACACATTTCTCTGTATTTTTAGCACCATAATTACTTGTTTTTCTGTTTCTGCCTAAACTAAAGCTGGAGTTACTGGTTTAATGCCGGCGGAGATATTTGACCAGATGGCCCGACCTGCAGCATACATGATCTGCGGCTCCATCATGTGGCTTACACTATTTGTGGTGGGCTTGGCTTTCCCTTTTATTGTGGTGAGTACAGACTATTGACATGTTTGTGGAGTTCATTCAGGCAACCATATACTGTAACATTCTGTACAGTGAGGTGAAACAATTGAAAAACAATAGGCCTGGCTTCCTTATATATTTTCTATATGTGCTTTTCATACAGTGTGCCCAAACCAACATTCATGTGTAAAGATGCATTCACACTGTGCAGTTTTTTTTATACTGCTAACTAATGATCCAGAAAACACAGACTTGTTACGATACTAAAGATGAATGCAGGACACACTACAATTCTTTTACGAACAAGAAAAGCCAGACAGTGAATATTGCCATTTAAAGGGGTTTTCCAGGTTCCTCATATTGATCGACTGGTATCTGATACCTGGCACCGGCACCGAACACCTGTTTTCTGCAGCCACTAGTGCTGTAACTACTACTTTGAAGCCAGAAGCACAGCTTCGTTCCAAGTGTAGTGGTTGCGCCAGGTTACTGCAGCTCAGCTCCCATTCACTTCAATGTGTGGGGGGTCCCATAAACTCTCCTGCTATGGCAGATGTCAGGGGAGAGTAGGATCAGCTGTTGGATGTCAACATGCCTGACAAGAATAGGACATGTTCTATTTTTTGTGGGGCAGCAGAACGGAAGTGTGCACACACTGTGTGATGTCCGCATCTTTTGCGACCCCATTGAAATTGAATGGGTCCGCACCCGTTCTGCAAAATTGCGAAATGGATGCTGACCCATTATGTGGTCATGTGAATGGACCCTCATCGTGACTGTTCGGAAAGTGAGATTTTATGCCACTTAAAGGGAAGCTGCCATTGCAATATGTAATTTTTAGTTAATATAATTAACTTAAGGCTAGAATCATGTAGTGCCCAGTGCATCCCCTCTCTTATTTTTCAGTGGCTTGGTTTTGGAGATTTTAATCTTTATGTTACTCCATATGCTGATTTTCAGTTCAAGTTAAGTGGGCAGTGACTTGCTTCCTTTAAGTCACTGTTGCTGCACCCTAATCCTGCGCCATGTTTGCTGCTTTCCCCCGTCATCCTGCTGCATACGACAAACAAGAGTGTGCGCGCCTCCCCTGGTTGCGCGCATTCCCACACTCTTGTTTGACGTGTGCAGGTCCATTCCAGAGATGACGTCAGCTGGAGAACACAAAGCTCCCAAGCGCAGACGCACTGGAGAAATCTGAGTTTATCTGCGCGAGAACAGAACAAGATGTCTCAATGCAGCAATATGACGTGGGCACAAGGAGAAGAAGCAAACATGGGGCAGGAGGCAGGAGTAGAGTGTGGCAACAGTGACTTCAAGGAAGCAAGCCACTGCCCCCCTGACTTGAAACAGAAAATTAGCACATGGAGAAAACACAGTATAAAGATTAAAATCTCCAAAAGCAAGCCACTGAAAAATAAGAGGAGGGATGCATCGGGCACTACATGATTCTAGCCTTAAGGTAATTATATTAACTTAAAAGGACATATCAACATGGCAGGTTCCCTTTAAGATGATACGGTAAACGTGCATTTAGATAGGACAATTGAGCAGATGATTGGCGGCACTTTTACACTGCCAGATAATCGTTAACGAGCGTTCAAGTGAACATTTGTTAGCGATTATCTTGTGGATTCTCAGCTTGCGTAAAGGGGCTTTAAGGCACTCTTCTCAATGCATTTCTGCCCTATGCTCGTTGTGTATGTTGAGAAGTTCCCCCACATACATGGCAACATGCCAGTAGACTCAATAACCAAATGTACAGTATATGTCGTATTGGTATGGTATATGAGGCCGTTATATGTTGCCATGGCTTTTTTTCCCTTTTTTTCATTTCTTGCAAACGTACGTGTGTACTTATCCTCGATCATACACTTGGTTTTCCAATTCTTGCCAAAGGTTTTTGCCTGCGAATATTTATACTGCCACAATCTAATGAATGTTCCTTCTGTTTCAGCAAGGACTTGGTCATTTTTGCTTTATGCCGTTTCTACTGGTCTGTGTCACCACTGCTGTATATATTGGATTCTTCATCCCAGAAACAAAAGGAAAAAGTGTTTTAGAAATCACTGAAGAATTTACAGCGCGTAGAGCTAAACCACACAGTGAGGAAAATGGCTGGCTTGGTTCTCAAGAGATCAAAACGACTAGTTTGTGAGAGGAAGGAATATTGTACATTATAGAACTGAGCGCACTGAAATAGTGTAGCTCATCCTTTACTTGCAGCAATAGAGCTGGAATTTAAGAGAGAAATGGAAAATCTTATCTAAAATGTCTTCCGAACCTGCCTGTACTTGCACAGTTTGCACATTTTTAATTGCCCTTCACATTAATGTGTGTCCATCCACTCCAAAAGAAAATTACCTTCGCATGATCATCTGTCTTAAAAGCTGCTAAAGAATTCTGTAATACTTGAACTAGTCATATCATTGGTTTATACCACTTATAATGGTGTTATATTATTACTGCTTTACTTTTCCTAATGCAGCATGATATTGTTGTCCCCAAAATCTCTGTATTTATTATGAGATGTAAAATTTACATAGACTTGCTGTACCACATATATGTAGTCATTTGAAAATATATGTTAATTGTTCTGTGCTTGTTTTTTTTTCATGACAATCACATCTTTACATGGATCTCCCCTCTGTCAAATTAATTTTTAATTTAATTCAGAAATACAATAATTATGGAATTAGGAAGAATAGCTAAAGAACCATAACATTAAAAAGGTTGGACGCTCATTCATTACTTTCCTAAATGTGGTGGAAATAGCGAATTATCTTACTAATACAATGTATTGAGAATATTTGCGCCGCTTCCGTGCTTTCAAGCCATTGTAATGCCGGAGATATGAACTGGGATAAGCAGTTGGGCCACTGTTTTGAAAGCAGAGAAGAGGCACAGATATTCTTAATACTGTACATTATATTAGTTAGATACATCATGTCCTGTTTTTAACACATTTTGGGAAAATAAGATGAGTGGCCAACCTCTTAAAAGTCTATAGACAACTTTAGAGAACTTTTTGTTTAGGATTGCATTTTAGTCATTTTGGGCTAAAAAAAATTTCAGTAGGACTCGGCTAAAGGGTTAAAAATCAGTCTGTTTGCAGGCTGTCAGTGTCTGTTTTCTTTGAATCCTGTCATCTGACAGCCTATGTGTAACTCTTATCTCTGATCTCCTGACCTCAAAAACTCAAGAAGAATAAGGCTTAAATAAGTAGATAAGAGCTAAACATGAATCTTTGATGGCAGGATTCAAAGAAAACAGAAACTGCAAACAAACTGATTTTTAACCCTGTATCTCAAAATTGGCTAAACAAAGACCAATTGAAAAAATTATTTTAGCTGAAAATGAGTAAAATGCAATGATAAAAAAAAGCCATTAAAGGTTCTTGGATAAATAAGAATAGTGTTAGGGTTTGCTTCAGCATGGAGAGTACTGAAACCTTGCGTTGTACTTCCCAGAATACTGTGGCCCTCAAGCTGAGGTAATAGACAAGCTGTGTGCATAGGTGTTAGAATATGACTCCATGGTGAATTTCTGGTACACAGCCTTGTCAGAATTCTTATTGCGGCTTTGTGAAAGTCAACTGTAGACTTCTTGCCTTTATGCAAAAACGTTACTATTAAAGGGAATGTGTGATCCGAAAATGACCTATTGCTTAAACCAAGTTTTTATGTTAAACACATTTTTTTAGAATGCTTGGTAATTTCTTTTAATTTCTGATGTCTCTTTCTATATCTAAAATATCAAAAATCCTGCAGTTTTCATATTGACCAGAAGGCCCAAAATATGTAAAGACTTCCTGTTCTTTGAGAACATCCACATGGGCCATAGACACAATGGGCAAGAGAGGACCTCATTGTAATTCTGCCTGTGATAATGCGGTGGCTGTTGAAAAGTTACCTTTACAGAACAGGAAGTCCTAACATGTTCTAGTGACCATTGCAACAACTGCATGAACTAAGGATTCTTTTAAAAAAAAAACATAGTGAAATGGAAAATGAAAACAAAATAAAATAAAATAAAAAATGCTTAACATAACATTTTTATTTAAACAATAAGTTATTTTCTGATGACACATTTCCTTTAACTTAACTCTACAACAACTTGTGTCTTGTCGGCTGATCGTGTTCAAGGTTTCAGTAGAGTGGTTAGAGGGCTTTGCAGATCAATCAGGACAATAATTTGCACTTTACTTAAAGTACCACTGAACTTTCACAAAACGTTTGATATGTCCTAGCGACGTACTGTATCAAATGATTTGATCTGTGGGGTTCTGACTGCTGAGACTCCCCCCTCAGATCGCTAGAACAAGCACACTCTCTCCAAGCTGCAGGAGACGGAATTGAGATGGGCTCAAGGACTTTCTATTGACACCCTCTCCTGCTGCGAGAAGAAAGAGAACGCTATCTCTCTGCTCATTCTAGCAGTCCATGGGGATCTCAGCACTCAGACCCCCGCAGATCAATCCTTTGATACACTATGTCACTATGACATACCAAAAGTTTTGTGAAAGTTGAACATGCTGGAGGAACTTGGAGAGACAATGGTGAAGAGTTGTGGAACAGTTGTTCAACCAACAGATATCCTTTTCTTTGTCCACCTCAAAACCTACATGGCCTTGCCAAAACTTCAGGTCAAAAGAAATAAAATTGTAACAGCAAATGTGAAATGTAGCAAATCTTAAAGATCTCCTGTGAGATTACATATGACATACTAAAGCTTCTCTTTTAGGGATAATTATAATATGGTTTAGGGTGCTGCCACATATTCTGTTTTTATGCAGTTTTTGAAGCCAAAATCAGGAGTAGATCATAACAGGAGAGAAAATATTAAAGGGGTATTCCCATCTGGGACATTGATTACATATCTGAAGGATATGTCATCAACATCAAATAGGTGCGGGTCACACCTTTGAGATCCACTCTTATCTTCAGAATGGGCTCTCCTTCACTTCAGGGGCCCGTTCTGGACATAGGAGTGGGTCCCAGAGGTAGGACCTACATCTCCCTGACATTAATAGTATTTCCTAGCGATATACCATCAATGTTTTTTACTCCCAGAACTCTCAGAGCCATAACTTTTTTATATTTCTATTCACATAGCCATATGAGGGCATATTTTTTGGCAGAACAAGAGGTAATCTCTAATGACACAATTTAACCGCCTCCGGACCGCCTAACGCAGATGTGCGGTCCGGAGGCGGCAGCCCTGCGCACGACGACGCATATACGCGTCATCTCGCGAGGGCCGGGATTTCCTGTGAACGCGCGCACACAGGTGCGCGCGCTCACAGGAACGGAAGGTAAGCGAGTGGATCTCCAGCCTGCCAGCGGCGATCGCTCGCTGGCAGGCTGGAGATCTGATTATTTTAACCCCTAACAGGTATATTAGACGCTGTTTTGATAACAGCGTCTAATATACATGCTACCTGGTCCTCTGGTGGTCCCTTTTGTTAGGATCGACCACCAGAGGACACAGGTAGGTCAGTAAAGTCGCACCAAACACCACACTACACTACACCCCCCCCTTCCCGTCACTTATTAACCCCTTATTAACCCCTGATCACCCATGATCACCCCATATAAACTCCCTGATCACCCCCCTGTCATTGATCACCCCCCTGTCATTGATCACCCCCCTGTCAGGCTCCGTTCAGACGTCCGTATGATTTTTACGGATCCACGGATACATGGATCGGATCCGCAAAACACATGCGGACGTCTGAATGGAGCCTTACAGGGGGGTGATCAATGACAGGCGGGTGATCACCCATATACACTCCCTGATCACCCCCTGTCATTGATCACCCCCCTGTCATTGATCACCCCCCTGTAAGGCTCCATTCAGACGTCCGCATGTGTTTTGCGGATCCGATCCATGTATCCATGGATCCGTAAAAATCATACGGACGTCTGAATGGAGCCTTACAGGGGGGTGATCACCCATATACACTCCCTGATCACCCCCTGTCATTGATCACCCCCCCTGTAAGGCTCCATTCAGACGTCCGTATGATTTTTACGGATCCATGGATACATGGATCGGATCCGCAAAACACATGCGGACGTCTGAATGGAGCCTTACAGGGGGGTGATCAATGACAGGGGGTGATCAGGGAGTGTATATGGGTGATCACCCCCCTGTAAGGCTCCATTCAGACGTCCGCATGTGTTTTGCGGATCCGATCCATGGATCCGTAAAAATCATACGGACGTCTGAATGGAGCCTTACAGGGGGGGTGATCAATGACAGGGGGGTGATCACCCTGATCACCCCCTGTCATTGATCACCCCCCTGTAAGGCTCCATTCAGACGTCCGCATGTGTTTTGCGGATCCGATCCATGTATCCATGGATCCGTAAAAATCATACGGACGTCTGAATGGAGCCTTACCAGGGGGGTGATCAATGACAGGGGGTGATCAGGGAGTGTATATGGGTGATCACCCCCCTGTCATTGATCACCCCCCTGGTAAGGCTCCATTCAGACGTCCGTATGATTTTTATGGATCCATGGATCGGATCCGCAAAACACATGCGGACGTCTGAATGGAGCCTTACATGGGGGTATTTAATGACAGGGGGTGATCAGGGAGTGTATATGGGTGATCACCCTCCTGTCATTGATCACCCCCCTGTAAGGCTCCATTCAGACGTCCGTATGATTTTTTCGGATCCGCAAAACACATGCGGACGTCTGAATGGAGCCTTACAGGGGGGTGATCAATGATGGAGGTGATCAGGGAGTCTATATGGGTGATCACCCCCCTGTCATTGATCACCCCCCCCTGTAAGGCTCCATTCAGACATTTCTTTGGCCCAAGTTAGCGGAAATATATATATATTTTTTTTTTACAAAGTCTCATATTCCACTAACTTGTGTCAAAAAATAAAATCTCACATGAACTCACCATACCCCTCACGGAATCCAAATGCGTAAACATTTTTAGACATTTATATTCCAGACTTCTTCTCACGCTTTAGGGCCCCTAAAAAGCCAGGGCAGTATAAATACCCCACATGTGACCCCATTTCGGAAAGAAGACACCCCAAGGTATTCCGTGAGGGGCATATTGAGTCCATGAAAGATTGAAATTTTTGTCCTAAGTTAGCGGAAAGTGAGACTTTGTGAGAAAAAAAATCAATTTCCGCTAACTTATGCAAAAAAAAAATAATTTCTATGAACTCGCCATGCCCCTCATTGAATACCTTGGGGTGTCTTCTTTCCAAAGTGGGGTCACATGTGGGGTATTTATACTGCCCTGGCTTTTTAGGGGTCCGAAAGTGTGAGAAGAAGTCTGGGATCCAAATGTCTAAAAATGCCCTCCTAAAAGGAATTTGGGCACCTTTGCGCATCTAGGCTGCAAAAAAGTGTCACACATCTGGTATCGCCGTACTCAGGAGAAGTTGGGCAATGTGTTTTGGGGTGTCATTTTACATATACCTATGCTGGGTGAGAAAAATATCTTGGTCAAATGCCAACTTTGTATAAAAAAAAATGGGAAAAGTTATCTTTTGCCAAGATATTTCTCTCACCCAGCATGGTTATATGTGAAATGACACCCCAAAACACATTGCCCAACTTCTCCTGAGTACGGCGATACCAGATGTGACACTTTTTTGCAGCCAAGGTGGGCAAAGGGGCACATATTCCAAAGAGCACCTTTCGGATTTCACAGGCCATTTTTTACAGATTTTGATTGCAAGGTACTTCTCACACATATGGGCCCCTAAATTGCCAGGGCAGTATAACTACGCCACAAGTGACCCCATTTTGGAAAGAAGACACCCCAAGGTATTCCGTGAGGGGCACGGCGAGTTCCTATAATTTTTTATTTTTTGTCACAAGTTAGCGGAAAATTATGATTTTTCTTTTTTTTTCTTTTTTCCTTACAAAGTCTCATATTCCACTAACTTGCGACAAAAAATAAAAAATTCGAGGAACTCGCCATGCCCCTCACGGAATACCTTGGGGTGTCTTCTTTCCAAAATGGGGTCACTTGTGGCGTAGTTATACTGCCCTGGCAATTTAGGGGCCCATATGTGTGAGAAGTACTTTGCAATCAAAATGTGTAAAAAATGGCCTGCGAAATCCGAAAGGTGCACTTTGGAATATGTGCCCCTTTGCCCACCTTGGCTGCAAAAAAGTGTCACACATCTGGTATCGCCGTACTCAGGAGAAGTTGGGGAATGTGTTTTGGGGTGTCATTTTACATATACCCATGCTGGGTGAGAGAAATATCTTGGTCAAATGCCAACTTTGTATAAAAAAATTGGAAAAGTTGTCTTTTGCCAAGATATTTCTCTCACCCAGCATGGGTATCTGTAAAATGACACCCCAAAACACATTCCCCAACTTCTCCTGAGTACGGCGATACCAGATGTGTGACACTTTTTTGCAGCAAAGGGGCACATATTCCAAAGTGCACCTTTCGGATTTCGCAGGCCATTTTTTACACATTTTGATTGCAAAGTACTTCTCACACATTTGGGCCCCTAAATTGCCAGGGCAGTATAACTACCCCACAAGTGACCCCATTTTGGAAAGAAGACACCCCAAGGTATTCCGCGAGGGGCATGGCGAGTTCCTAGAATTTTTTATTTTTTGTCGCAAGTTAGTGGAATATGAGACTTTGTAAGAAAAAAATAATATTAAAATAAAATCATTATTTTCCGCTAACTTGTGACAAAAAATAAAAAGTACTATGAACTCACTATGCCCATCAGCGAATACCTTAGGGTGTCTACTTTCCGAAATGGGGTCATTTGTGGGGTTTTTCTACTGTCTGGGCATTGTAGAACCTCAGGAAACATGACAGGTGCTCAGAAAGTCAGAGCTGTTTCAAAAAGCGTAAATTCACATTTTTGTACCATAGTGTGTAAACGCTATAACTTTTACCCAAACCTTTTTTTTTTTTTGCCCAAACATTTTTTTTTTATCAAAGACATGTAGAACAATAAATTTAGCGAAAAATTTATATATGGATGTCGTTTTTTTTTTGCAACATTTTACAGCTGAAAGTGAAAAATGTAATTTTTTTGCAAAAAAAATCTTTAAATTTCGATTAATAACAAAAAAAGTAAAAATGTCAGCAGCAATGAAATACCACCAAATGAAAGCTCTATTAGTGAGAAGAAAAGGAGGTAAAATTCATTTGGGTGGTAAGTTGCATGACCGAGCGATAAACGGTGAAAGTAGTGTAGTGCAGAAGTGTAAAAAGTGGCCTGGTCATTAAGGGTGTTTTAGCTAGCGGGGTTGAAGTGGTTAATATTGAATACAATGTAGTGGGATGCTGGAAAAATGCCATATGGGATGATACTGGGGAAAAAACACAATTCTGCCATATTTTTATGGGTGGTAAAACTGGCATGTTAATGTCATTCTGCAGGTCAGTATGATTATATTGATACCAAATGTATGTAATCTTGTGTTTTAAATATTTAAAAAAAAAATTTGAAAGAAATTGTTTTCTTTGCATCACCATATTCTGCCACCCATAACTTTCTTATATTTACATCAACAGAGTTGTTTGAGGTCTCATTTTTTGCAGGATGATCGGTAGTTTTTATTAATACCTTATTGGGGTGTGTATGACTTTTTGATCGCATTTTATTCAAGTGACAAAAAAAAGTGAATCAGCCATTTTAATTATTTTCTGTTACAGCGTTTACCGTACAGGATAAATGCATTTTATTTTTCCGGTAGGGGCTCAATACCGGAAAAAAACTATTCAGTTTTGTCCCCATTCATTGTCAATGGGGACAAAACTGAACTGAACAGAACGGAATGCTCCAAAATGCATTCCATTTGTTTAGTTGCGTTCCCAGACCGGAGAGCAAACAACTAAATGTTGTATTTTTCTTTCCGTCCTGGGATGCGGAGCAAGACAGATCCGGCATGACCCCCATTGCAAGTCAATGGAGACGGATCCGTTAGCTATGGCATTTTGGGAAGTGGCGATACTAGAGATCTTTACTCGCTTTTTAATTGTTTATTTTTAACCCTTTCGGCCTAAAGTCATTTGTCAGATTTTGAGTTTTCCTTTTTCACTCCCTGATTTCCCTGAGCAAATTTTTAGTGTTTTTCCATTCACATAAACCAGGGGTGCACAACCTGCGGCCTGGGGGCCACATGCAGCCCTTGATATCGTTCTGTCGGCCCCCAACCATCTGGTAACAGACATGTATGCCTATGTTTTGTGGCTGCTCACATGTATTTTTCATGTATTTCTCCCATTAGATGGGAGTCCTGGAAGTGTAACTGGAAAAAAAAACTAAAACATTCTGCCATGGTTTTATGGGTTTCATTTTTACGACTTTCCCTATGTTTGTTTATGCTTACGTCTACGGAGATAAGTGATTTTTTGCAGGGCGATCTGTAGTTTTCAAAGATTCCATTTTAGAGTGTGTATGACATTTGATCACTTTTTGTAATAGGAGATAGAGCAACAAAAAATTTTTTTTTCCATTACAACATTCGCTGTATAGGATAAATACATCTATATTTTAATAGTAGGGGCATTTTGGAATGCGTTAATGCCTATGATATTTATTTTTATATTTTTTATATTTATTTTCATTATAAGGAAAGTGGGTAAACCCCCCACCCCCTTCCTTCAGGGGACCTGAACATGCCTTACACTACAATGAATTATCATTGCAATGTATTACAGATTCACTATGCTGTCATGGAGCCCTGCCACCTACAGGCCTTCATAAGAACTACAGCTGGATTTCTTCAGAGATACCCAAGTTATTACCATAAACAAATGGCTTCCTGGATCTCAGTGCAGGGAAGCCGTTTGGGCTCTGGGAGCACAATGTTGCCAGGGAAAGCATCCTCAGATGCCGTAGTGATAACTGACTACGGCATCTGAAGGGCTAAATGTCTGCGATTATCGTTATCGGCCAATTACAGACATTAGCCTCTGGGCGGGTGCCATCTTTAAAGACCACACTTCCGTGGTGCATGTACAGTGCTGGTCGGGAAGGGGTTAAAATGGGGAAAGGGGATGATCTGAATTTGTGTGTGTATATATTATTATTATATATATATTTTTTTATACATTTATTTTTATTTCCCCTACGGGATTTCAGCATGTCTGGTTGCTTATGCCATAGACTGCAATGGCTTACCATTGCAGTCTATGGAAGGATAAATACATTCATATCAAGTATATCAAGGGCTTGATAGAAACTTCGCCATGGCAGGCCTCAGAGTCTTTAGAAGGCCAGAGGCGGACATAGCATCTGAGGATTAACAGTTTGTAATCAGTGCTGTCACAGATCACAATCTCTGCCACTGGGTGTCTGCAATGTAATACAGCAGGCCCATGGCAGCTTTGAGGCTCAGCTGAAGAGTAGGCGACATCTTAAAAAAATTATGTTGTGAGTGGGTTAATGACATATGTGACTTATTTTTGTTGAATCCACTCTTGGTTGCAAAAACTGAATGTGTTGCAGCACCATTAGGTTCCTTATTACATAGGCAGATGAATTGCCTGTAACAAGCACTGATATAGAAGTCTATTGCGGCTAATTTTATTTTCACAGGGCAATTATCAGGATGGGTTTAAATGATCGTTCTTGTAAACATCAAGATATGTGTTCTCTGCCAGGCAAGAACACTATTTTCGCAATTTTTCACTTGCCATCCATTTGGTATGATGTATGACCGCCTCCATAGAGCTTATAAAGCCCACAAATAAGAATAAAATGATATTGTTCGGTTATAAGATTCTGTCTTTCTTTGTTTATATACTTATTTGCACATATGTACAGTATATTAATTATGTATATACATACGTGTGCTTTAAAGGCCTTTTACACAAGCCGACTAACAGGCAATTTTTATATGCAGCAGTCATACTTATTTGCACATATGTACAGTATATTAATTATGTATATACATACATATGCTGTAAAGGCCTTTTACACAAGCCAACTAACAGGCAATTTTTATATACAGCAGTCATACTTATTTGCACATATGTACAGTATATTAATTATGTATATACATACATATGCTGTAAAGGCCTTTTACACAAGCCGACTAACAGGCAATTTTTACATGCAGCAGTCATCCCTCTGTACGGGGACAAACGGTCACTACTGTGATTGTTCATTCCCATACAGATTCCTACAGGCTGATCTGCTGTCAGCAAACAATAATTGTATAGGCCACATAAAAAATGGGATCACCTATTGGGTGAACGTCAGCACATTTGTATGGGACCATTATCAAGAACAAGCGTTTGTACAAACGCTCATCCTTGACAATTCCCCCAATCCTTGTCTTTGATGAATTTGATATTGGTTTACATGTATCAGTTGAATACGAGTGTGTACGTAGGACTATGTATGTATAAGTGTATGTGAGATGCAGCATATCCCGGACTGCCCTCTAACTATAAGAAAGCAATCATGTTTACATCTGAAAAACCTGGAGACCCTTTCCTCTCATGCACTGGATCTAATTTACACGTTCAGAAAGGGAATGGGGACTACTCCCAATTACAAGATGTAAATTGTGTTTATGCAGCATCTTACAAGACAAAAGTAGAGGGTGGGAACAGTCACTAGCTAGTTCCTGACCTACCGAGTTCTTTTTTTTTTTTCATTTTACTAAGTTGATCGTTTACACCAACAAAGGGGGCAGAGCCTGGTATGTACTGTTAGTCATAATCCCAGTAACAAGATAGTTTTTCATTTCTTTCTGAAGAGATTGTCCTCTAGAGGAAGGAACCCCATGCTTAACATGGTAAGTACATTTTTTGTCTTTATTGCTGTGGCTGTAGCATGTTTTACACTGCAAGTTAAAACAGTATTTTTTTGTTACATTGTGTAGGTTTATATTTAGAGTTGCCTCTTAACGTTCTACAGACTGAGGTAAAAGAACAAAATGTCAAATTTATACATTTTCCTGCCCATTACATTCCCATTTTCTAAAACTCACATCCCCATCATACCTTGGTTGAATTTGATGGACTTATGTCTTAGGCTACTTTCACACTAGTGTTTTAAGTTTTCCAGTATTGAGTTCCATCATAGGGGCTCAATACCGGAAAAAAACAATTCAGTTTTGTCCCCATTCATTGTCAATGGGGACAAAACTGAACGGAATGCTCCAAAATGCATTCTGTTTGTTTAGTTGCGTTCCCAGACCGGAGAGCAAACAACTAAATGTTGTATTTTGCTTTCCGTCCTGGGATGCGGAGCAAGACAGATCCGGCATGACCCCCATTGCAAGTCAATGGAGACGGATCCGTTTTCTCTGCCACAATAGAAAACAGATTCGTCCCCCATTGACTTTCAATGGAGTTAATGACAGATCCGTCTTTGCTATGTTAAAGATAATACAACCGGATCCGTTCATAACGGATGCAGACGGTTGTATTATCAGTAACGGAAGCGTTTTTGCTGGACCCTGCTGTATTCAGCAAAAATGCTAGTGTGAAAGTAGCCTAACTGTATAACTATGTAACTATATTAAGAACTAATGCTTTGTCATGGTCATACACCCCACTGTCTGTTTTTTAAACATACATTTTTAACCTCTTGCCGTCACGGTAACGCCGATAGGCGTCCGGACGGCAGAGTTCTCAGGTCTCAGTGACGCCTATTGGCGTCATCTCGTGAGACCTGAGATTTCCTGTGAACGCGCGCTCACAGGAGCGCGCGTTGACAGGATTGCGCAGTATTCAAGTTTAACTACAGCCTGCCTGCACTGATCATTGGCTGGCAGGCTGTAGATTTTTAAAAGAACCAATCAAATGGGTATATCAGACGCTATTTTGTAAATAGCTTCTGATATACCTGCTGCTCTGGTGGTCCCTTTTGCTTAGATTGACCACCAGAGGACAGCTCTGTAAGTAGCACCAAGCACCACACACACATTACACCCCCTGTCATTGATCACCCCCCTGTAAGGGTCCCTTATCACCGCCAGTTAGTTAGCTACTTGTTAGGTAGTAAGCACCCAGCCCACCGCACCGCAGTCACTGATTAGTCGCTGCTTAGCGTCATCGCTTTCGCTAATCAGCACTAGTACTATATAGTATCTGTAAGTGATCAAGACTGATCGCAATCAGATCTATATCAGTACATTAGGGTCACCTTAGGCTCTACAAAAAACGCAGTGTTCGCACGATCAGGCCTGATCTTGTGCCCACACTTGCGCTCAGTCCGCCCGTGTCACACATGTGGTATCGTCGTAAGAAGTAGGGCAATGTGTTTTGGGGTGTATTTTTACATATACCCATGCTGTGTGTGAGAAATATCTCTGTAAATGACAACTTTAAAAAAAATTTATACAAAGTTGTCAATTTACAGAGATATTTCTCTCACCCAGCATGGGTATATGTAAAAATACACCCCAAAACACATTGCCCTACTTCTTCGAGTATGGCGATACCACATGTGTGACACTTTTTTGCAGCCTAGGTGCGTAAAGGGGCCGTTTTACAGCGTGTTCCTACGCGCTGTAAAACGCTCAATAGGCAATTCCCTATGGGAATGGTTCTCACCTGAGCGTTTTACAGCGCGTACGATCGCGCTGTAAAATGCCAGACGCCCCGAGAAGTACAGGAGCTTCTTTGGGGCGTCTTGTCGCGCGTTCCCGTACATAGACTTCAGCGGGAACGCGCGTCAATGGGCGTTCGCTTTTCTCTGTATGCACAATTGCAAACGCCCGTACAATCGCGCATACAGAGCGTACGTTCAGTACGCTCAGGTCTGAACCCAGCCTAACAGCCGGTTCTCACCTGAGCGTTTTACAGCACGTACTATCGCGCTGTAAAACGCCCGACGCCCCAAAAGGTACAGGAGCTTCTTTGGGGCGTGTTGTTGCGTGTTCCCGTACATAGACTTCAGCGGGAACGCGCGACAATGGGCGTTCGCTTGTCTCTGTATGCGCGATTGGAAACGCCTGTACAATCGTGCATACAGAGCGTACGTTCAGTACGCTCAGGTCTGAACCCAGCCTTAGGCTTTACAGGGTTGCTCACAATTTAGCCCCGCCCAAAATGCCAGAACAGTAAACACACCCCACAAATGACCCCATTTCGGAAAGTAGACACCCCAAGGTATTCACTGAGGGGCATAGTAAGTCTGTTATTTTTTTTCTTGCCAGAAGTTAGCAGAAATGCAAACTTTATTTTAATTTTATTTTTCTCAGAAAGTGTCCTTTTCCGGTAACTTGTGAAAAAAAAAAAATCATACATAAACTCACAAAGCCCCTCCGTGAATACTTTGGGGTGTCTTCTTTCTAAAATGGGGTCATTTGGGGGGTATTTATACTATCCTGGCATTCTAGCACCTCAGGAAACATGACAGGTGCTCAGAAAGTCAGAGCTGCTTCAAAGTGCAGAAATTCACATTTTTGTACCATAGTTTTTAAACGCTATAACTTTTGCGCAAACCAATAAATATACACTTATTGGATTTTTTTTATCAAAGACATGTAGCACAATAAATTCTGACACAAACTTGTATAGAAATGTAATTATATTTGAACAATTTTACCAGAAAAAGTTAAAAATACACCTTTTTGAGAAAATTGCGGTATTTTTTGATTAATATCAGAAAAATTAAAAATCTCAGCAGCAATCAAATACCATATTTGTGAGAAGAAAAGGAGGTAAAATTCATTTGTGTGCCAAGTTGCATGACTGAGCAATAAACTGTTAAAGTTGTGAAGTGCCGATTTGTAAAAAAGGGCCTGGTCACTGGGGGGTATAAACTTGTGGTCCTTAAGTGGTTAACCAAGTCTTCTGGGTGGGTGACACCTATTGTAGTGATTTTACACATTTGTGGATTTTCATGATATGATAGAATATAGTCCCCGTTCCACTATTAGCTGTAGTATTGTTATGACTTCAGCCATAAATATCTGTAGTATACAATCATCTGAAATACAATCATTACAAGATTTACTTCACAGCGGTACGTAACTCATGTAGCAGCCACGTAAATCTAAGGTCCTGCTTTAAATCAGCAGAGCATTCCTCTGCAAAGGCTCATCAGTGTGGTCCTAAAGCCTTCACCTACATCAACCAAGTGATAAATGATATAATGGGGTCTGTTCTTCGGCATGTGATCGCCATAAAAAAGCTAATCATGGTGATCACCATGGAGGTTGTGATAATCCTTTAGTGGTCAGTGGGACAACTACAGGATTTTAGGATTTTATTTTAAATATAGATAGCGACTTGGAAAATAAACCCATAAACACGTAATTTAAACAATAGGTGATTTTCTGATGACACATACCCTTGAAAAAGTTTTTTTTTTTTTTTATCCACCAGCCAGTGGTACCTTGGGTTAAATGAATATTGACCTCCTGCTTGCCGCTCTGTTCCAGCTCCATAGCTCCTGATCTTATTTCACTGGACTTTCGGTCTCAGTCTATCAATTTCCACAAAGGCATGTCACGTGCTCCGCTGCAGCCAACGACTGACCTCAGTAGAGACATGCCCCCAAATAGCACATCACTGGGTCATGTACTGCTTGGTGACATGTTCAGCGATGCATTTTACCCTGTATATGAGAAAGTTGATAGACAGGGACCGGAAGTCCAGTGAAGAGAGCTTGGGAGCCACACAACCAGAACGAAGCTGTGGAGAAAGGGTAAGTATGGATTAATTCACAGGTACCACTGGCTGGTCGGGAAATTAAAAACGAACTTTGACAATCCCTTTAAGCCTTCTTTACTCAAAAAATTGATAAGGATACTGATACAGGCAGCTAGTGTGAAGAAAAGAAAAAAAGCTACTGTAGTAAAATATATATTGTATCCATTAGGTGTGTATACACAATATATACAGTGGATATAAAAAGTCTACACACCCCTGTTAAAATGTCAGGTTTCTGTGCTGTAAAAAAAATTAGACAAAGATAAATCATTTCAGAACTTTTTCCACCTTTAATGTGACCTATAAACTGTACCACTCAATTAAAAAACAGCAGCAGCATTAAAGGAGCTGCAGAAATATCTGGCAAGTACTGGCTGCGTGGTACACGTGACAGCAATCTCCTGTATTCTTCATATGTCTGGGCTATGGGGTAGAGTGGCAAGATAAAAGCCTTTTCTTACAAACAAAAACATCCAAGCCAGGCTACATTTTGCAAAAACACATCTGAAGTCTCCCAAAAGCATGTGGGAAAAGGTGTTATGGTCTGATGAAACCAAGGTTGAACTTTTTGGCCCTAATTCCAAAAGATATGTTTGGCGCAAAAACAACAATGCACATCACCAAAAGAACACTATACCCACAGTGAAGTATGGTGGTGGCAGCATCATGCTTTGGGGCTGTTTTTCTTCAGTTGGAACTGGGGCCTTAGTTAAGCTAAACGGAATTATGAACAGTTCCAAATACCAGTCAATATTGGCACAAAAGCTTCTGCTAGAAAGCTGAACATGAAGAGGAACTTCATCTTTTAGCATGACAATGACCCAAAGCATGCCTCCTAATCAACAAAGGAATGGCTTCACCAGAAGAAGATTAAAGGGAACCTGTCACCGGGATTTTGTGTATAGAGCTGAGGACATGGGTTGCTAGATCACCGCTAGCACATCCACAATACCCAGTCCCCATAGCTCTGTGTGCTTTTATTGTGTAAAAAAAACCAATTTTCTAGATATGCAAATTAACTTGAGATGAATCCTGTCCCTGACTCATCTCAGGGACAGGACTCATCTCAGGTTAATTTGCATATGTTTCAAATCGTGTTTTTTTTTTACACAATAAAAGCACACAGAGCTATGGGGAATGGGTATTGCAGATGTGCTAGCGGCGATCTAGCATCCCATGTCCTCAGCTCTATACACAAAATCCCGGTGACAAGTTCCCTTTCAAGTTTTGGAATGGCCCAGCCAGAGCCCAGACCTGAATCTTGCCAAAGTCAAAATGTGCCATGCTGATAGACTCATACCCAAAAAGACTAAGTGCTGTAATAAAATCAAAAGGTGCTTCAACAAAGTTTTAGTTTAAGGGTGTGCACACTTATGCAACCATATTATTTTATTTTTATATTTTTTCTTCCCTCTACCTAAAAGATTTCAGATTGTTTTTCAATTGAGTTGTACAGTTTATAGGTCACATTAAAGGTGGAAAAAGTTCTGAAATGATTTATCTTTGTCTAATTTTTTTACATCACAGCAACCTGACATTTTAACAGGGGTGTGTAGACTTTTTATATCCACTGTATATATAGTATGTGCAATATATACATTATTCTATACCCTTATATTCCCTTAAAAAATCACGTTAGGAATGTAGGTCACAAGACTCTTGTGTTAGGTGACATTATATTAAAATAGCTTAATTAAAAATGTCTCACCCCCCCAAAAAAATTACATAAAGCCATGGTTTTCATTAAATACTTTATATTTTTAAAAATACATTAGTTCACCATAAAAATACATATCTGGTACCACCAGAAGCCTAACAATGCTTGTAATAGTTATTATTTTTACAGCATATTAAACAGTGAAAAATAAAACAAAAACATCAATCGTGGTAGAGTTGCTGTTTTTTTTTGTTTGTTTTTTGCATTACCAGTAAAAAAAATTATAATGAATAAAGGATAAATAATATGCACCCTAAGATGGTACCACTGAAAAAGACAACTTGTCCCACAGAAACAAAAAACCTCATACAGATACATTGATGTAAAAAAAAGTTGTGAAAAAAACTGTTTGGTTCTTAAAAGACCATTCCAGTTGTAACAAGTTATCACCTATCCTCATGATAGGGATAACTATTAGATTGGTAGGGGTCTGACTCCTGGACCACAAGAATGTGGGCCCTGTGATAGGCAGGTGTTATTTGGACTTAATTTATAATTTGAAACAATAAAAGACCACTTTGTCAACAATATTTTGAGGGGCTCAATAAGCTTTTACACAAGGATGATATTGGGACTGCCTGAATAGAGGGCTGTCAATTGAAGAGGAATAGGGCATGCGCAGAGGAGATGGGCATCAGAATAATGGTGCTGCAAGTCTTCTGCCCACCCCTTGATGCTCAAAAGGGCTAATTAGTTGATACCTCATGAAAACTTGTACAAACATAACTGAGGTTTTCTTTTTAATCATCATGATCAACCCTACTAGGTAATATACCTGGTTTAATAAGGTTGATCATGCTGACATAGGTTCTTTAAAGAGGTTCTCAATGAATGATTTAAAATGGCTGCCAATAACCCTTTCTAGAATGTGAGCAGGACTGGTTGGAGGGTTAAGGGTGCATGACCTCACTACACACGTCTCCCTGGCACTTGCATTTACTGGATATAGATGAGTTTTCCTGTCAGACTGCTCAGCCATGAGGGCATATCATAGATAAGATCACATTATTCACATCTATTGTAGAGCAGTGTGATGTGTTTTGAGGCCCCGACCCCTCACCACTCTAGGCAGCTCTGCAGATGGGCAGCAAGCACATGGAATTCTGCAAGCCTCATTAAGGTGAGTGCAACAGATTTTTAGTTGCAAAATTTTCTGCCACAAAATCTGCCACGTGTGAAGGCACCCTAGGAGAGGTTGCTGGGGGCCATTTTAAATAATTCCCGGAGAACTATTTTAATATATGAATACACTAACATTTGCATGCAATTTCAGAAACATAGCATCCAATGTGAAAGTCGTACTCCCTCTGTTGCTGACAATGGCTCTTTTAAGTGTCCAGCAGAAATCAGACAATATTTGAGAATTACACAACGTGTTAAAGCGGCCATCATTCTGTAATTTCTTTAGATAACAGAGTGGAAGCTAATGAAAAACCAGGAGTTATAGAGTGAACCCACCAAGGTGTGACCACATGAACTTCAATCCTCATTAACCTAAGCCTCAGATTTACTGCCGCATCATCCTGTTATGGCTCTACCTACCACTGGGGTATGTACTTCTTTAACCACTCCTTTATAGCTAGTAGAATACTATGATATGTTGTTACTAATGTTTACATTATTAATAATGAAAATACGAATTTAAATATGAAAAAAATGTTACAAATATTCCCAGAAAACTCAGATTTATGTGATATATCTCTTCTTTCTTTAAATTGGAAAACTGTATTGCTATTGTAATAAAAGAGGCCATTGTGACACCAAAAGAGGTAGAATACAGTGTGGGCTCAGCATGCATGTGGAACCTGCATTCCCTGAATTTAATAGAGGCCAGTATGGCAGCGGCAGAGGTAGTATTTAATGTAGGTTCCTGTCCAAAAGAGATTGCCCTGTCGTTGGCGGACAGGCACAAATGATTTAGTAGACAATGTATTTGTCAAGAATCTCACATTTATAACATAGCATTTTTTAGCAATTAGAATTTTACATTTTCTATAGTGAGTATGGCACTATTGTGTTTTATTTCTGTTTGCAGAGTGTTGTTGCATTGTGTTTGTTTTTGCTTTTGTGCTTCCAGCCATGGCAATTTACACCTGCGCATGTGTACTCACATTTGTATTATGTCTCCCATCAGTTGTTATGTTAAAATGCTGTAGGCAAAGTGATAAAATAATGCAACAGATTATTTCCTTAGGCTTTTTTGAACAAACCAAATTGATAAAGTTAAATAATAGGTCAGAAAAGAAGCAAATTAAGTTTAATGTGGATACATTTAAGGTTATACAAATAGGAAATTGCATATGACTTGGACATATTACTGGATAGTCAGATGAGCTGAGCTTTAGCAATCGGTGCTAGGTAGCTGCTGCCAAGTCAAATAAGGTCATGGCTTCATTCAAAAGCGACCTACAGTAGATGATGAAAACCTTGTTTTACCTTTACTCAAATAACAAGTCCGGGTGCACATGTAATGTCTGTACAGATTTACTAATCTTTAGTAAAGTACACCAGTCTCAATCAGATGCTGCTCTGGCATAAGATGGGCCAAATTTATTAAGAGGTTCAAGCCTCTTTTTAAGAGCTGCAAAGGCCCATTCTTCTCCTGCCCATGCCCTGCCTACTTTGTAGAAAAGTGGCAAGTGTGGCATAAACAAGCAAAAAGTCTAAATTTTTGTGCAAAAGGAGGTTTTGGTAAATATTTGCAACTTTTCTACACCAGAAAACTAACTTTAAAAGCTTTGATACATCTCACCCACAGTGTGCTATACCTCGGATTAGACACATTTCTTTTCTTTATGCCATCTCATGGCTGTTACCCACCAACAGTTTGCGCCAAGAACAAAATTAAACATGGTGCACTTTTCTTAGAAATAGCAGGGCAGATTTACTAGACAATATAAACTTAGTCTAGGCAGTCTAAAGATGCCATGGGATGCGGACCGAATTGTTCCAACTACAGTGTAAACTTGCCATCTGCTCTACCTCATCCTGATGTGGGTGCTTGGGAATCATGAATTCTAGCTGGGTTCCTGCTGTAGGTATATTTAGCATCCTCTAAGCAGTACAGCTTGAGCAGTACCTTTTGACTGTACACACATAGGAAGGAAAGACAAAAGTATAGTGCAGACCACTGGGGGGAGGGGGCAATTTGTTTTATTATTGCATTGTACTTTTTTTGAGCTAGATAGTTGGTCTTTATTGAACATATGGCATCCTCTTTTCTGTACAGAGCTGACATGCGTACCAGCAGCCTGTGGATTTTCTGTCTTTTCTGTCATCAGAGGAGCAGACAACTTCTTATGTCTGCTCTCTGACTGATAAGAATGAGGCTAAATAAGTGTTTATGACCTCTTAGTTTAGAGATAAAGATTATTAGATGACCAGCAAAAGTGAAAGTGAAAGAACCAGTTACAAAGTTAGAAAAACAGTTAACTGTTTGTGACAGAAAGGCTCAATATTTTTATTAAAGGCCAATTGAGAATATGATTTTTAGCCAAAAATAAGTACAATGCAATCAAGAACAAAAATTGCCTCCAAAGGTGTACATAGACTTGAAACATAAATATTGAGAGTGCTACAACCCAGGGTTTTGGCCATTTGCTTGCTTCTTTTGGGGCATGAACAGCGCATGTACACTTAAGTATTAATAGATAAACTGGATATAAGATATACAAACTTAAAAACAAATTGTGTTAATTAAAATTATTGCTATAAAATCCTTCTTATACGTGTACACCCCAGCGTAATAACCTAATCAAAATTCCTAAAAAGTTGGAATATTGAAATGATTATCAAGGCATGTCATCAGGAAGTCTGTATCCCATGACCAGAGATGGGCCAACCAGTATCTGGCAAATAAGTCAACCCTGCCACAAGACACGCCAGAGGGAATCACTAGTAACATGCCCCTCTATTAACCAATCAGACCAAAAGAGAGAAGCCCGAAGGCTAAAAACTATACTTCTATACTTCTGTAACTACTGTTCAGAAAAAAAACACTTCTAATAATACTATCTAGGATGGTGTTTTAATTCAAAATCAGTATTTAGACCTCAGTATTTAGACAAGTTATAAGAGATCTAACCCCCCCCCCCCCCCCCCCCGTCTGGTTAACGTCTTCTCATGCAGCTGCTGCTGCTAAAGTTAATAACACCATGGGTTGCATCAAAAGGGGCATAGACACACATGATGAGAGCACAGTCCTATCACTTTACAAATCACCAGTCAGACTACACATGGAGTACTGTGTACAGTTCTGGGCTTCTGTGCACAAGACAGACATAGCAGAGACTCCTAGAAGGGCAACTAAAGTAATAGGTGGAATGGGTGGACTACAGTACCCAGAAAGATTGTCAAAATTAGGGTTATTTAGTGTGGAAAGAAAAAGGCTGAGGAAAGATCTAATGACCATGTATAAATATATCAAAGTTCAATACAGATATCTTTCCCATGATCTATTTATATCCAGGGCTGTGACCATGACAAGGGGACATCTTCTCTATTTAGAGGAAGGAAGGTTTCTTCAACAACATAGAAGAGGATTCTTTACTGTAAGAGCAGTGAGACTATGGAACTCTCTGCTTGAGGAGGTGGTGATGGTGAATTCACTAAAAGAGTTCAAGTGGGGCCTGGATGTATTTCTGGAGTGTAATACTATTACTGGCTACAGTTACTAGAATTTTGGAGAAGGGTCCTTGATCCAGGGAGTAATGCCCTTCTCTGTCAATATGTAAAGAATATAGCACCCACAATCTGCATACTGTAGCCTCATACCAAATACTGATTGTTGGATAATGGAGTGCCTGTTACAGCTTATATGAATTAGATACAGTATATCCTGATTAAGGGCCACATATTTGTGTTGGCGAGAATTTTGTCCAACAAACACTATTGTGATCACAAGTAAGCAGTCTTTTATATCTCTCCTCATTTTGGCCCCACCGATACCTCTCTTTGCCAGTGTCAAGATGAATATTGTGTTAAAACAAGGCCAGGCCAAACTTCTTGCATCTGGTTATATTTCTACTAGCATGATTATCATATACAAGACAGCATAGACCGCATATTGAACTCCATAGACCAAATCCAGTCCCATGATTGTTAAAATGTTTTTTTATATATTCAGAAATATTAACATCACGCTTTTTTTTAATTTATTGTGTTCCCAGGTGCTGCCTCTTAATCTGCCACTTCTTACTCTGGTTTTGGGTATTGGCGGCACATTCCAGTATGGTCTACACATTTCCATCATTAATTCGCCCTCAAAAGTAAGGATTTTATACTGTAGACTTCACTGCACACAGTTTGGGTTATATTACTTCTGGTGCCCTTCCACCACTGAGATGGACTGGCCATCCATTGCAGGACTGTGCATCCCACAGCTGGGCATTGCAGAGATATTAATCCAGAAATTGCATGCCTTTGGTCAATTGGGAAGATTTGCATTGTATATCTGAAGAGAGACTTAGAGGGACTGTTATTATTTGCATCCCCTATACACAGCCTTTGGGAAATATCTGGTGTATATAATATCTGGGGGTTTTGCTCATTACTTATACTTGTACTGAGTGGGTGATGGATGGCACAGTACAAGAGAGACTATATTTTGCTTAAACCAACCTGGCTTGGTAATTTGTCCGCTTATCTGACCTGGTCCCCTGTTCTCCTTACTTGTACCCCACTGCTCATCTAACACCAAGTGCACCCCAGCCACCATCAGGCAGGAGCCCACAAATCCAGGGTGTCCACCAGGGGAAAGAAAAGGTGCGCCCCTCAAACCACTGCACAGTCGGCCTGGTGAAGCACTAGAACAGGGCTAGCCACCATGAGGACTACAGCCATCTTCATCGCCACCACTCCTATCATCCCCACTCCCATGTTTTCCTCTGCAGGACGGTGCCCTGCATAAGAATGCCTTAAATGCTTCTGCCAAGAAAATTGCTATTGTGTGTCTTGGTTAAAATGTCTTTCTAAAGAGAAATGCTTAGTAACCATTATTTGTAGCTACAGCAGAAAATAGCATATGATACAAACATGAGAAATTACATTGTTTTTACTTGTATTATAAATTGATGTAAGTATACTACACTTTCACCTTACATTCTGTTTCTTTAGTATGTTCAAAGGTTTATAAACACCACATGGGAGGAACGGTATGGAACGATCCTACATCCAGACACCATCATGTTACTTTGGTCCATTATTGTTTCTATATACAGTATAGGTGGACTCCTGGGCTCCCTAATAGTGGGATATCTGTCAGTCACGTTTGGAAGGTACCTACTGTACATGTTTGATATATAACTTGAAGTTTAAAGGCTATGTACACCTTCAGGGCCATTTTTTTTTTATGACTGAATTTTACTCATTTTGAGCTAAAAATTATTTCAGTTGGTCTTTATTAAAAGTATTTTGCTCTTCTGTCACAAAGGCTTAATTGTTTTTCTAGCTGTATAAATGGCACTTTCACTTTGTGCCAGTCATCTAATAACCATTATTTCTAAATTACTAAAAGGTCATAAACACTTATTTTAGCCACATTCTTATAAGTTAGTCTACTTTCACACTCATGTTTTGGCTTTCCGTTTGTGAGATCCGTTCAGGGATCTCACAAGCAGTCCATAACGGATCAGTTTGCATTCTATTGCATTCTGAATTGAAAAGGATCCGCTCAGTTTGCATCAGTTCAGTCTCCATTCCGCTTTGGAGATGGACACCAAAACGCTGCTTGGATCCGTCCTGGCACATAATGTAAGTCAATGGGGACGGATCCGTTTTCACTGACACAATCTGGCACAGTAGAAAACTGATCTGTCCTCCATTGACTTTCAAAGGTGTTCAAGACGGATCCATATTGACTATGTTAAAGATAATACAAACGGATCCGTTCTGAAGGGATGCAGACGGTTGCATTATCTGAACGGATCCGTCGACGACGGATCCGCACAAAACGCGAGTGTGAAAGTAGACTAAGATAGGAATTGAGCTTTAATTCATTTTTAATAAATACCAAATGAATAAAAAATATTTTTTAGCTCAAAATGAGTACAGTACAATAGTAATGAAAAAAGATTGCCTCCAAAGGTGTGCATAGCCTTTAATTGATAGAGCTACACGTCTAACAAACTTCTCTTGCAGAAAGAAGACTCAACTATATAATAATCTGGTTGCTATAGTGGGAGCTGCGTTGATGTGCATGAGCCGCTCTGCCCAATCATTTGAGATAATTATTTTGGGGAGGTTCCTCTATGGAATTAATGCAGGTAAAATGAAGGTTAACACTTGCAAATAAACACTTTATTCTATATGTAAGTTATGATTATGCATTAAAACTACTTACATCAAAGGCCCTTACATTTTCCTTTTTACATCACTAACTACAAAACCTCATGTACTGCAGAACGCACCAAATACACACAGTTATGCATTCAAAAAGAAGGATCAGAGAGACCCCGTTGTCAAGATCACTGAGGGCCCTTGGTCATTTCCAGTAGTCCTCTGGATAGTTTATAAATGCTGGTCATTACTTTTATTATGATTTTAATCTTCTGTCTGTTTTACTATATACCATATTGATGTTTGTTCTAGGTGTGAGTCTGAATCTTCACACAATGTATATTGGGGAGTGCGCCCCTCAGAGTAAGCGTGGGATGGTCACCGTATCAGTTTCTTTTGCCATTGCTACTGGGAAATTGATGGGGTTCGTTATAGGACTCAGGTACTGTCAATTACAATTGTTGAAGGAGTTTATTAGGTCTTCTCGTACTCATTTGTGCTAGAAGTAACCATTTTTTTTGTTGTTCTCTTTTTGTAATTAAAATAGTTTTCTTCATTGCATCTTTACCCACTTTCATTCTAGGGAATTATTGGGGACAGAAGAATTGTGGCCATACCTTTTGGCATGTAGTGCGGTTCCAGCACTCTTTCAGTTGGTGACATTACCCTTTTTTCCAGAGTCTCCCAGATACCTTCTTATCGACAAAGGTGACAAAGACGCCTGTCTAAAAGGTAAAGTGTGGTTGCACCATTCTCAGTAAATAGTTATACTCAATACATTGTCTCATCAGATTTCATAGGTGTATTCTTTCTTCCAGCTATGCAGCAGCTGTGGGGTCCAGGAGAACATAATTTTGAAATGGAGAACATGTTGACAGAGAAGGAAGCAGTAGGAGAGCAGATCAAAGGCCTGAAGGATCTCCTGGTGGATCGCACAGTGCGCTGGCAGATGATCACATTACTGTTAATTTGTGGAGCTATCCAACTTATAGGCATCAATGCGGTAAACATTTTCTTCTCATTTTATGTATCTCAGTTTTTTTGCCAAAATTATAGAAGCAAATATAAAAATTCTGACATCATTGGATGGGCTCAAACAAGATCATGCACCATCACAAGTCTGTTTCTGACCAATAGCTTTACAGCAGCAAATAATGGTCACAAATGGTCTCACACTAATCTAGTTGGGTCACAGCTCAGACATTTCTGAGATTCAGCTTGTTACAAAATCTAAAATAATGTCCTATATAGATTCATACGTTATGAGGGCGTTATATGCTTTTACTTAATTAATGCATGTGTTTACAATACATAGTGTCCTTGTTTTGCTGCTCATGTAACACATACTGTGGTGCGATTAGCAATCTTTTATTTCTACGACCCTTTTTCAGATGTGGTATTGGCCCGATAATAATGCCAGCCACTGTACCCACATAACAGTGCCAGTCACTTTATGGTGCAGTACCTGTTACATGTGAGCATCCAGTCTTCTTGATTGAAGTGACATTGTACAGAACTTTTACTCAAGAGAAGCAATCTAGCTGATCTCTTCTGATTTAAGGTCATATGTATTTGCGGGTTTTCTGGCATATAAAATTCACACTATATTTGCTTTAAAAGTTCCACCTTTTTAATTCTGTTGCCAGTTTTGAAAAGTGGTGAAAATTGTTGGTAGGGTGAGATGAGTGGGGGCAGGTCCAATGTCGGTCTGAGATGCTTATATAACTTTCACTAGAAACTAGTCTACATCTGCTGATAGCAGGTATATAAAGGAAATGTACTAAAGGCTCAAGCATATGAACAATTTTCATGTCTGGTTGCTGTCTGTTTAAAGACAACAGCACCCCGGCTAAAAAACTGTAAAGTGGCATTCCAATACGGGATATTTATGGCATATCTGAGGCCTGCTCCTATCTCAAGGATGGGGGCCCAAAGTAAACAGATAGCAAGCTGCGCATTTGAAGCTGTGGGACTTATGAAAGTTGTCAAATGATGAATGATGGCTATTTTCAAAAGGCTCATAGCTGCAATGGAGGGATGGCTACACATGCGCGACTTGCTGTCCATACACTGCTATCGGACTTTCCTTGCTCAGCTATTTTCAGAAGTCCCATAACAGTGAATAGAGAGGAAGCTCCTCATGGACATTGTACTCTCCATTCTTTTTTGGGCCCCATTTTTTAGATAGTAACCAGTCCAAGAGATGGGACCCACACAGGCTCGGACTGGCCCACAGGGGTACAGGTGAATCCCCCGGTGGGCCCCTGAGGAAGGTGGGCCCCTAGTTTCCCACCCCCTGCACAAGTGGCACATAACACAGTAGACTTACTGCACTAAATACATATATTCAATGTACAGCTCCTCAACCAGCCTATGTTTATATATTATTTTTTTTTATATAGATTATTAACCACTTAAGGACCACAGGTTTATACCCCCCTAGTGACCAGGCCCTTTTTTACAAATCGGCACTCCACAACTTTAGCGGTTTATTGCTCGGTCATGCAACTTACCACCCAAATGAATTTTACCTCCTTTTCTTCTCACTAATGGAGCTTTCATTTGGTGGTATTTTATTGCCGCTGACATTTTTACTTTTTTTGTTATTAATCGAAATTTAACGATTTTTTTGCAAAAAAATGGCATTTTTCACTTTCAGCTGTAAAATTTTGCAAAAAAAAACGACATCCATATATACATTTTTCGCCAAATTTATTTTAATAAATGTCTTTTATAAAAAAAAAATGTTTGGGCAAAAAAAAAAATGGTTTGGGTAAAAGTTATAGCATTTGCAAACTATGGTACAAAAATGTGAATTTCCGCTTTTTGAAACGGCTCTGACTTTCTGAGCACCTGTCATGTTTCCTGAGGTTCTACAATGCCCAAACAGTAGAAAACCCCCACAAATGACCCCATTTCGGAAAGTAGACACCCTAAGGTATTCGCTGATGGGCATAGTGAGTTCATAGAACTTTTTATTTTTTGTCACAAGTTAGCGGAAAATGATGATGATTTTTTTTTTTTTTTTTTTTTTCTTACAAAGTCTCATATTCCACTAACTTGCGACAAAAAATAAAAAATTCTAAAAACTTGCCATGCCCCTCACGGAATACCTTGGGGTGTCTTCTTTCCAAAATGGGGTCACTTGTGGGGTAGTTATACTGCCCTGGCAATTTAGGGGCCCAAATGTGTGAGAAGAACTTTGCAATCAAAATGTGTAAAAAATGACCGGTGAAATCCAAAAGGTGCACTTTGGAATATGTGCCCCTTTGCCCACCTTGGCTGCAAAAAAGTGTGACACATCTGGTATCGCCGTACTCAGGAGAAGTTGGGGAATGTGTTTTGGGGTGTCATTTTACATATACCCATGCTGGGTGAGAAAAATATCTTGGTCAAATGCCAACTTTGTATAAAAAAATGGGAAAAGTTGTCTTTTGCCAAGATATTTCTCTCACCCAGCATGGGTATATGTAAAATGACACCCCAAAACACATTCCCCAACTTCTCCTGAGTACGGCGATACCAGATGTGTCACACTTTTTTGCTGCCAAGGTGGGCAAAGGGGCACATATTCCAAAGTGCACCTTTCAGATTTTGCAGGCCATTTTTTACACATTTTGATTGCAAGGTACTTCTCACACATTTGGGCCCCTAAATTGCCAGGGCAGTATAACTACGCCACAAGTGACCCCATTTTGGAAAGAAGACACCCCAAGGTATTCCGTGAGGGGCATGGCGAGTTCCTAGAATGTTTTATTTTTTGTCACAAGTTAGCGGAAAATGATGATTTTTTATTTTTTATCTTTTTTCCTTACAAAGTCTCATATTCCACTAACTTGCGACAAAAAATAAAAAATTCTAGGAACTCGCCATGCCCCTCACGGAATACCTTGGGGTGTCTTCTTTCCAAAATGGGGTCACTTGTGGCGTAGTTATACTGCCCTGGCAATTTAGGGGCCCAAATGTGTGAGAAGTACTTTGCAATCAAAATGTGTAAAAAATGGCCGGTGAAATCCGAAAGGTGCACTTTGGAATATGTGCCCCTTTGCCCACCTTGGCATCAAAAAAGTGTCACACATCTGGTATCGCCGTACTCAGGAGAAGTTGGGGAATGTGTTTTGGGGTGTCATTTTACATATACCCATGCTGGGTGAGAGAAATATCTTGGCAAAAGACAACTTTTCCCATTTTTTTATACAAAGTTGGCATTTGACCAAGATATTTTTGTCACCCAGCATGGGTATATGTAAAATGACACCCCAAAACACATTCCCCAACTTCTCCTGAGTACGGCGATACCAGATGTGTCACACTTTTTTGCTGCCAAGGTGGGCAAAGGGGCACATATTCCAAAGTGCACCTTTCGGATTTTGCAGGGCATTTTTTACACATTTTGATTGCAAAGTTCTTCTCACACATTTGGGCCCCTAAATTGCCAGGGCAGTATAACTACGCCACAAGTGACCCCATTTTGGAAAGAAGACACCCCAAGGTATTCCGTGAGGGGCATGGCGAGTTCCTAGAATTTTTTATTTTTTGTCGCAAGTTAGTGGAATATGAGACTTTGTAAGGAAAAAAGAAAAAAAAAAGAAAAATCATCATTTTCCGCTAACTTGTGACAAAAAATAAAAAATTCTAGGAACTCGCCGTGCCCCTCACGGAATACCTTGGGGTGTCTTCTTTCCAAAATGGGGTCACTTGTGGCGTAGTTATACTGCACTGGCAATTTAGGGGCCCAAATGTGTAAGAAGTACCTTGCAATCAAAATCTGTAAAAAATGGCCGGTGAAATCCGAAAGGTGCACTTTGCAATATGTGCCCCTTTGCCCACCTTGGCAGCAAAAAAGTGTCACACATGTGGTATCGCCGTACTCAGGAGAAGTTGGGGAATGTGTTTTGGGGTGTCATTTTACATATACCCATGCTGGGTGAGAGAAATATCTTGGCAAAAGACAACTTTTCCCATTTTTTTATACAAAGTTGGCATTTGACCAAGATATTTCTCTCACCCAGCATGGGTATATGTAAAATGACACCCCAAAACACATTCCCCAACTTCTCCTGAGTACGGTGATACCAGATGTGTGACACTTTTTTGCAGCCTAGATGCGCAAAGGGGCCCAAATTCCTTTTAGGAGGGCATTTTTAGACATTTGGATCCCAGACTTCTTCTCACACTTTCGGGCCCCTAAAAAGCCAGGGCAGTATAAATACCCCACATGTGACCCCACTTTGGAAAGAAGACACCCCAAGGTATTCAATGAGGGGCCTGGCGAGTTCCTAGAATTTTTTTTTTTTTGCATAAGTTAGCGGATATTGATTTTTTTTTTGTTTTTTTCCTCACAAAGTCTCACTTTCCGCTAACTTAGGACAAAAATTTCAATCTTTCATGGACTCAATATGCCCCTCACGGAATACCTTGGGGTGTCTTCTTTCCGAAATGGGGTCACATGTGGGGTATTTATACTGCCCTGGCTTTTTAGGGGCCCTAATGCGTGAGAAGAAGTCTGGAATATAAATGTCTAAAAATGTTTACGCATTTGGATTCCGTGAGGGGTATGGTGCGTCCATGTGAGATTTTATTTTTTGACACAAGTTAGTGGAATATGAGACTTTGTAAGAAAAAACAAAAACAAACAAAAAAATTCCGCTAACTTGTGCCAAAAAAAATGTCTGAATGGAGCCTTACCAGGGCGGGGGGGGGGGGGGGGTGATCAATGACAGGGGGGTGATCAATGACAGGGGGGTGATCACCCATATAGACTCCCTGATCACCCCCCTGTCACTGATCACCCCCCCTGTAAGGCTCCATTCAGACATCCGCATGATTTTTTACGGATCCATGGATACATGTATCGGATCCACAGAACGCATGCGGACGTCTGAATGGAGCCTTACAGGGGGGTTATCAATGACAGGGGGTGATCAGGGTAATCAGGGTGATCACCCCCCTGTCACTGATCACCCCCCCTGTAAGGCTCCATTCAGACATCCGCATGATTTTTTACGGATCCATGGATACATGTATCGGATCCACAGAACGCATGCGGACGTCTGAATGGAGCCTTACAGGGGGGTTATCAATGACAGGGGGTGATCAGGGTAATCAGGGTGATCACCCCCCTGTCACTGATCACCCCCCCTGTAAAGCTCCATTCAGACATCCGCATGATTTTTTACGGATCCATGGATACATGTATCGGATCCACAGAACGCATGCGGACGTCTGAATGGAGCCTTACAGGGGGGTTATCAATGACAGGGGGTGATCAGGGTAATCAGGGTGATCACCCCCCTGTCACTGATCACCCCCCCTGTAAGGCTCCATTCAGACATCCGCATGATTTTTTACGGATCCATGGATACATGTATCGGATCCACAGAACGCATGCGGACGTCTGAATGGAGCCTTACAGGGGGGTTATCAATGACAGGGGGTGATCAGGGTAATCAGGGTGATCACCCCCCTGTCACTGATCACCCCCCCTGTAAAGCTCCATTCAGACATCCGCATGATTTTTTACGGATCCATGGATACATGTATCGGATCCACAGAACGCATGCGGACGTCTGAATGGAGCCTTACAAGGGGGTTATCAATGACAGGGGGTGATCAGGGTAATCAGGGTGATCACCCCCCTGTCACTGATCACCCCCCCTGTAAAGCTCCATTCAGACATCCGCATGATTTTTTACGGATCCATGGATACATGTATCGGATCCACAGAACGCATGCGGACGTCTGAATGGAGCCTTACAGGGGGGTTATCAATGACAGGGGGTGATCAGGGTAATCAGGGTGATCACCCCCCTGTCACTGATCACCCCCCCTGTAAGGCTCCATTCAGACATCCGCATGATTTTTTACGGATCCATGGATCGGATCCACAAAACGCATGCGGACGTCTGAATGGAGCCTTACAGGGGGGTTATCAATGACAGGGGGTGATCAGGGTAATCAGGGTGATCACCCCCCTGTCACTGATCACCCCCCCTGTAAGGCTCCATTCAGACATCCGCATGATTTTTTACGGATCCATGGATACATGTATCGGATCCACAAAACGCATGCGGACGTCTGAATGGAGCCTTACAGGGGGGTTATCAATGACAGGGGGTGATCAGGGTGATCACCCCCCTGTCACTGATCACCCCCCCTGTAAGGCTCCATTCAGACATCCGCATGATTTTTTACGGATCCATGGATACATGTATCGGATCCACAGAACGCATGCGGACGTCTGAATGGAGCCTTACAGGGGGGTTATCAATGACAGGGGGTGATCAGGGTAATCAGGGTGATCACCCCCCTGTCACTGATCACCCCCCCTGTAAAGCTCCATTCAGACATCCGCATGATTTTTTACGGATCCATGGATACATGTATCGGATCCACAGAACGCATGCGGACGTCTGAATGGAGCCTTACAGGGGGGTTATCAATGACAGGGGGTGATCAGGGTAATCACCCCCCTGTCACTGATCACCCCCCCTGTAAGGCTCCATTCAGACATCCGCATGATTTTTTACGGATCCATGGATACATGGATCGGATCCACAAAACGCATGCGGACGTCTGAATGGAGCCTTACAGGGGGGTTATCAATGACAGGGGGTGATCAGGGTAATCAGGGTGATCACCCCCCTGTCACTGATCACCCCCCCTGTAAGGCTCCATTCAGACATCCGCATGATTTTTTACGGATCCATGGATCGGATCCACAAAACGCATGCGGACGTCTGAATGGAGCCTTACAGGGGGGTTATCAATGACAGGGGGGTGATCAGGGAGTGTATATGGGTGATCACCCGCCTGTCATTGATCACCCCCTGTAAGGCTCCATTCAGACGTCCGCATGTGTTTTGCGGATCCGATCCATGTATCCGTAAAAATCATGCGGACGTCTGAATGGAGCCTTACAGGGAAGTGATCAATGACAGGGGGTGATCAGGGAGTGTATATGGGTGATCACCCGCCTGTCATTGATCACCCCCCTGTAAGGCTCCATTCAGACGTCCGTATGCTTTTTGCGGATCCGATCCATGTATCCGTGGATCCGTAAAAATCATACGGACGTCTGAACGGAGCCTGACAGGGGGGGTGATCAATGACAGGGCGGTGATCAATGACAGGGGGGTGATCAGGGAGTTTATATGGGGTGATCAGGGGTTTATAAGGGGTTAATAAGTGACGGGGGGGGGGGGGGTGTAGTGTAGTGTTTGGTGCGACTGTACTGACCTACCTGAGTCCTCTGGTGGTCGATCCTAACAAAAGGGACCACCAGAGGACCAGGTAGGAGGTATATTAGACGCTGTTATGAAAACAGCGTCTAATATACCTGTTAGGGGTTAAAAAATTCGGATCTCCAGCCTGCCAGCGAGCGATCGCCGCTGGCAGGCTGGAGATCCACTCGCTTACCTTCCGTTCCTGTGAGCGCGCGCGCCTGTGTGCGCGCGTTCACAGGAAATCTCGGCTCACGCGAGATGACGCCAATCGGCGTTAGCGTAGCCTGGGAGAGCCGCCGCGATGACGCCTTTCGGCGTTACAGTTGCGGCAAGCGGTTAAAGAAACTCCCCAGTTTATTATTATAGACACGATCAGAGTTGAGATGACTTCTAGGTATAGAGGAAAGCTAGTCAGTGTCCTCTTTTCCCCATGACCTAACTTCTCCAAGTTACCGCAGGGACTCCCATATTCAATAATCCGGTAGCATATTGCTGCTGTGTGAGCAGGTAATATTTTAATGTATCCGTACAGCCCAAAATAAATTTTACTGGTGGGCCCTAGGCACCCCAGTCCGACACTGGACCCACACCTATTGTATATGTTCTGCATCTTGCATTTTTTCACCTAGGTCTTGCCCTTTCAAGTCAATAGGTCAGTGAAACAAAATTCAACCCCACTGAAGTGCACTGAAGCTTGGTCCGTTTGTTACTGATGGTTGCTAGTAGATGCTGTTTGTCATTCTTCAGGTTTTTTGCATGTGCATGAAAACTGATGACATGAGTACATGAAATTAACAGATCAGAGAGAATTCTGAAGCAAATAGAGAAGAACAGTTTTTCAGTGGCAGAGTTTCAAATCGTTTGCTGCATGGATGCCCAAAATAAGGCCCAAATTTGGGTCTATTATAAATGTGGTGCATTGTATCCTAGTACACTGTAGGTTAAGACTGGTGTATAAAAATGACACATTTAAGATGTGTAAGCCACTGAATATTTTTGTTGTATCTTATCCTAATGTACTGTACTTAAAGGGGTTTTCCGAGATTTTTTTGCTGACTATCCTCTGCATGTGTCATCAGTATCTGATTAGTGGGAGTCTGACACCCGGGACCCCCTAATGATCAACTGTTTGAGAAGGCACCAGCACACTCAGTAGCGCCACAGCCTTGTTATGTGCTTGGTATCGCAGCTCAGCCCCATTGACTTCGCTGAGCAGTACCTAGGCCAAATGACTGATGAACGTGACATCACATAGTCTAGGGAGAGCTGGACAAGGACACTGCGCTACTGCGAGCGCCGCGGCCTTCTCAAACAGCTGATCGTCGGGGGTCTCAGGTGTCATAACCCCACAGATTAGATAAGTCTCTGGAAAATCCCTTTCAAGCAAATTACAGTATATTGGAATACGATGCTGCAAATGTATTCAGTGGCTCACACATCTTAAATGTGGGAAAATATGGCTTAGCATTGCCTGTCCGTGTGCAAGAAATTGAGATGCCCGTATATATAGTGTGCATGGTGCCCAATAAGGTAGGGCAATGTTAGTAATACAAAACTCTGATGACTCCTGGACACTTGGGAAGGTTCTCCCAAAAAAATAATTTAGGTTTAAAGACAATTATAGTTTTTTGCAGTTGTTGATGATAGGATAAAAAAAGCAAGAGTTTTTTCAAATGACGATTATTCCATTTATAAATGTCATCAGCACCTTACGTGTATACAGTTTTACATTCAGTATCTCTATCTGAAAATAACACTTCCTTTTTTTTCTAATGACAGGTTTACTTCTATGCGTATGACGTTTTCCAAAATGCAGGTATTCCAGCCAGTGAGGCCCCATACGTCTCTCTTGGAATCGGGATCATGGAAATTCTCACAACAGTGCTGTGTGTAAGTACTGGACTAATTTGGTTTCCACCCCATATTCATTCATGAACAAGACCCAGCTTTACTGGCACATGTAATTCCTTTTCATGCTTTTCAGTACCTTTACTGTATTTTTATAGGGCTTTCTCATTGATCGTCTGGGCAGAAAAACACTACTATGGGCGAACTATGTGATCTTGGCGTTAACATTGACCTTGCTCACTGCCACACTCTCTCTTCAGGTAAGAGCTATGCTGCTTAAATACACAAACAAATTATATGACCCCAAATAGTGTGTGGATAGGCGTATTATGGCACATATTTTATTTACATATAGTCCTTTTCGACCAAATATAGCCTTTTTTCCTATTGCTTATTGAATTAAAACTTAACTTTTATTATTTTCTATTTTAATATGTCTATTTAGTGAGGAAGTATTTAAAAGTATCAGTGGGTGGCACAGTTTCGGCACCATGACAAAATTATATTCAGCGTCCTGCTTTAAGTCTCTGTAGCAGGAGCTTAGATTAGTATACTGTGTCCGTGGCCACGTGCTGCCACCCACACTCTTAATCTCTCTATGCCCTGTATTCCAACATATGTTGGTGTTTTAGTTGATCTGTGCCCCTAACTGGTATTAAAATGCCTAACAGACACTGCCCATGGCATGTTTCATCGGCGTCTTCAGGGGATCGGGCAGTGCGTGAGTGTGCAGCTGCGGGACAATTTATAACCTAGCGTGCTGACATCATAAGGCTACTTCCACACTAGCGTTTTGGCTTTCCGTTTGTGAGATCCGTTCAGGGCTCTCAAAAGCGGTCCAAAAAGGATCAGTTTTGCCCTAATGCATTCTGAATGGAAAAGGGTCCGCTCAGAATGCATCAGTTTGCCTCCGTTCAGTCATAATTCCGCTCTGAAAGCGGACACCAAAACGCTGCCTGCAGCGTTTTGCTGTCCGCCTGATGAAGTGGAGCCAAACAGATCCATCCTGGCACACAATGTAAGTCAATGGGGATGGATCAGTTTTTGCTGACACAATATTGCACAATAGAAAACGGATCCGTCCCCCATTGACTTTCAATGGTGTTCAAGACGGATGCATTGTACTCGCCGAAGCGTCATGGAAGTCGGGCGCTGTATTTTCCTACATATATTTTGGGGCAGTCACATTTGATAACATATACCACACCTGTTGATTTACAATTTATACCAAATAAAAGACTATATAAATGGTAAATTAACAGGTGTGGTATATGTTATCAAATGTGACTGCCCCAAAATATATGTAGGAAAAACAATACAGGAATTAAAGGGTTTCTACCACTTGAATATCACATATTTGGTGTTCAGACACTAGCGATCTGCTAGTGTCTGTTCTTGCCTACAAGCTAATTATCACATTAATCCGGCCTGCCGATATCTCAAAAAAAGCACTTTTATCTTTATGCAAATGAGCCTCTAGGTGCTATGCAGGCGTTTTTCATAGCACCTAGAGGCTCCGTCTACCTTGCAGTTTGCCGCCCTGCGCCTCGCTCCAGCACGCCCATCTCTGCCTGTAATCGATCCTCCCCCTGCTTCAGCCTTCCGAAATCTCGCGCCTGCGCCGTCCGTCGCGGCAGTCGGAGGCATTCGGCGCAGGCGCAGTCCATGTCTGATCGCTCCGTGCTCAGACATTTCCACTGCGCCTGCGCCGATGTCATCGGCGCAGGCGCAGTGGAAATGTCTGAGCACGGAGCGGTCAGACATTGACTGCGCCTGCGCCGAATGCCTCCGAATGCCGCGACGGACGGCGCAGGCGCGAGATTTCGGAAGGCTGAAGCAGGGGGAGGATCGATTACAGGCAGAGATGGGCGTGCTGGAGCGAGGCGCAGGGCGGCAAACTGCAAGGTAGACGGAGCCTCTAGGTGCTATGAAAAACGCCTGCATAGCACCTAGAGGCTCATTTGCATAAAGATAAAAGTGCTTTTTTTGAGGTATCGGCAGGCCGGATTAATGTGATAATTAGCTTGTAGGCAAGAACAGACACTAGCGGATCGCTAGTGTCTGAACACCAAATATGTGATATTCAAGTGGTAGAAACCCTTTAAGAAGACGGATTTCTAGACACCTGAGCAGTATCAAGACAGAAGAGAATACTTCTATATCCAGACATATAAGATCTCAACATCAGGGAAACACCTTGAACCTCAAATTTTGGGGCATTACCAAAATTAAATCTGGTCCGAGACAAGGGAGTATTGACAAAAGACTATAACAGGAGGAGACAAGATGGTTTACCGTCTCAATAGTCTCGCTCCTCATGGCCTAAATGAATGCTTTACCTATTCATCCTTCCTGTAATAAGCTCATAGCAATATAAAGATACAAAATGTAAAGAAGAATTATCATTGAGGAAATAAATGGAAAAATGAATAGACGGGGACAGTTTTTTTCTAAAACAAAATGTATTTAGTTAATAAATCATTATACAGTACAAGTACCTAAATTCTAGAACTTTAAATTGACCTGGCAATATACAATGTTGATGGATGGTGTTGTTCTGTAGTATAATCTCTATTTAGTAATGATCCTATGAAAAAGAGAAGAAATGTGGATTTGAATGAGTATTAACAATAAACATAAAATAAATGCAATAAAAATTATCTGAAGCAAAAATCTACGAGAATATGATTTGTAATAATAAGATGACCTATATATATTCTGAGCTTCAAGAAGAATAGGAGAATATACTAACGGATGTGAATAATAAATAATTAATTCCTTTATTTCCAAAATAAATAAAGGAAAAATAAATTAGAGCAAATTACCACAGTGAATAAATTAACAAATTTGGTGACCCTCAAGAAGTACTCCATATACAGTGAGGAACAGAAGTATTTGAACACCCTGCGATTTTGTAAGTTCTCCCACTTAGAAATCATGGAGGGGTCTGAAATTCACATTGTAGGTGCATTCCCACTCTGAGAGACAGAATTTAAAAAATAATTTCAGGAAATCACATTGTATGATTTTTAAAGAATGTATTTGTCTTGCACTGCTGAACATAAGTATTTGAACACCTGAGAAACAGCAAGAATTTTGGCTCTCAAAGACCTGTTACTGTGCCTTTAAAAAGTCCACCTCTACTCCACTCATTAATCTAACTTAGTAGCACCTGTCTGAGCTCTTTAAAGACACCTGTCCACCCCACAGTCAGTCAGACGCCCACTACTACCATTTGCAAGACCAAAGAGCTGTCAAAAGACACGAGACAAAATTGTGGACCTCCACAAGGCTGGAAAAGGCTACGGCAATTGCCAAGCAGCTTGGTGAAAATAGATCAACTGTTGGAGCAATTGTTAGAAAATGGAAGAGGCTAAAGGCTCTCCAGCTGTTGCAAAACTCCCAGCATGCCCAGACTGCCTACAGCAGGGCATGGTGGGAGTTGTAGTTTTACAACAGCTGGAGAGACGCAGGTTGGCCATGCCTGGTTTATGACCTCTTAGTAGTTTAGAGATAAGGGTTTTTAGATGACCGGCACAAAGTAAAAAAGTACCAGTCACACAGTTAGAAAAACAGTTAACCCTTGGTGACAGAATGGCTCAATATTTTTAATAGAGGCCAATAAGGAAAATATGATTTTTACCCAAAAATGAATAAAATGCAATCATAAACATAAATTGCCTCCAAAAGTGTGTATAACCTTTAAACACCAAAGAGGGTATGTGAAGTGAATAACATTTTAGATTATATGATAATTTTTAGCTGTGACACCAGGGTGCTCTCTGTGTCGGGAGGATTCCCCATCTATTCAGCAGCTTCCATATATTTTGTCTTTATTGATTTGTTTAATGTAGTAATAAAGTTATAATATTTGTATCAATTGGACCAAAACTTTTCAGTTTTCTTTATGCTTGGAAGAGCCATGCTGCTGCCATCATGTGAATATCAATTTCATAAATCAGGCAGTGCACATTAAAAAGATAAGACTTCCAGTAATCTTTTATGTTACATTTCTTAGGCTACTTTCACACTTGCGTTCGGGGCTCCGCTTGTGAGTTCCGTTTGAAGGCTCTCACAAGCGGCCCCGAGCGGATCCGTCCAGCCCTAATGCATTCTGAGTGGATACGGATCCGCTCAGAATGCATCAGTCTGGCAGCGTTCAGCCCCTGCTCCGGTCAGCAGGCGGACACCTGAACGCTGCTTGCAGCGTTCGGGTGTCCGCCTGGCTGTGCGGAGGCAAACGGATCCGTCCAGACTTACAATGTAAGTCAATGGGGACGGATCCGTTTGAAGTTGACACAGTATGGCTCAATTTTCAAACGGATCCGTCCCCCATTGACTTTCAATGTAAAGTCAAAACGGATCCGTTTGCACTATCATGAACCAAAAAAAAAAAAAAAAAAAAAAATGTTAATTTTTTTTTTTTTTTTTTGTTCATGGTAATGCAAACGGATCCGTTCTGAACGGAGCCACCGTCTGCATTAATATGAGCGGATCCGTTCAGAACGGATCCGATCGAACGCTAGTGTGAAAGTAGCCATTTAAAGATGCGGAAAAGGGCAATTCATCTTATGCAACATTATACTATAGTATTTTACACTTTTTGTAAGAACACCATAGCAGAAACAGGAAAGGACAATGTTCTATATATACGGCATGCTCACATATTCCATTAGTGGTGGAACTGTATTACTATTACATCTGTGAAACTATACCAAATAAATTGGTGTTTTGGCATGATGTATCGCAACAGAAAGGAGCAGTTGTAGAAGCTTTCTTCAGGAAGCTTTCACATACGCCGCTTTTGATTTTATGTAATTTTTTAAGCCAAAATTAGGAATGAATTGCTTTGGCTTCAAAATCTGCATACAGATGGCATGTGTGAGAGCACCTGTAAAGCCCCATTCACATGGCGGGATTGGGTGCCAAAAATCTGCCGGCGGACGTGCAGAATCTGCCTTTCATTGTTTTCAATGTGGGGCTGCAGTTCAAATCCGTGATTGCTTGGAAAAAAAGGGCATGCACTTTCTTGATGTGATCACAGCTGTAAACCACAGCCTCATGAACAGCAGTACAGCCCTCTATTGAAAACAAGGGGAGGAGTCTTCACTGAAACAAGCAACCATTTTGGTGCAGAAGCCAAATTGTGCTGACAAAGCTGATGTGTGAATGGGCCTTTAACTCGAATAACACCTTTCGATGGAGTTTTTTTGGAGCCAAAGCCAAAAGTGGGTCCTAAAAAAAGAGTAAGTGTAAAAGGAAGATTGATGATAAGTCTTATTGTGTCTGCTCCTGTGTTTGACTCAACACACTACATGATTCCATGTAGATTCCAGCCTCTAAATATGTAAATGGTTTAAATATATTAATGGCATATTTTTTTAAATCAGTCCATGTATTCGGCTTCTAGTCTTAGTTCTTAACTTCTTCCTTTGTTTGGACTTTGCCGTTCACTTCGTTTAGAGAGGGAAGTGGATTAGTTATCGCATCACAGATTGCACTGATAAGGACACAGGCAGAGCTCCAAACAGTGCAAAGTATCATACTGAAAGCAAACACATTCCTAAATTCACATTAGTAAGTTACCAAATGCCATCTAACCATGTTTTTTTTAATCTGTGTCTGTATATGCATATACAGTGAGATTAACTCCACTACAGGATCAGACACACAGGCCCATATTTACTACTCCTAAAGATGGTGTACACTTAGACCGACTGTGTAGACCTGCATCTGATTTATCACAGGGGCTCAGGCTGGATGATACATGTGGTACAGGGATAGACCCTTTTCTTTGACTCTATACCAACTACTGGTTGGCTTACGATGAGACTTCGAGATTTATATGCCAGAAGTGTAGTGTAGTTTTGATGCAAAATTGTGCATCTCTGGCCCTGTCCTTTCCAGCAAACTTAGGGCTATTTCTGTTAAGTCTTTCACCCTTGGCAAACATGTCAGAAGAAAGTATAGAAATCCTAGATGCAGCAAATTGGACCAGTTTTCTCCCCTTTTAGACAATTTTTTGCCGCAGACACATTAGTAAATCTGGGCCACAGTTTGTTTCTAGTTTACAATTTGAAGAGCCCACATATTTGCATATGAACTGTATAAATAAATCTGTAGGATTAAAAAAATAAATAAAGACTATTTACAAAGTTGCCCTATTTTCTATATTAATATTAATTAATATTAGCTAAAATTGGTTGTAAAGGTGGACGTATCCTGTTTATTCGAATAAATGCCAACTCCCTTCATATAGAAGATTTTTTCGATGTGCTGTTTACACAATACTTCTGTTTTCCTGCAGGATTTATACTCTTGGATGCCATATGGTTCTTGTATGTTGATCTTCATCTTTACATTGAGCTACGGCTTGGGACCAGGTCAGTAGAATAAATGCACCATTTTCGTCTGCATTCTTCTGCTCTTTAGAGGGAATCTGTCAGCGCCACCCCTTCTTCCCCCCAAAGTATAATAAGCAGTGAATAGTGTAAGTGAGTCTGATTAAATAATTTATATCTTCGCACTCACTTTCATTCTGACACTGAGCTCCTACAAACCAGCAATGAAATGCTTCGAGAGGACTCCTCTTTGAGTCCTCTCTACTATGTGCATTATGGGCACGGGAATCCTCTTATTGAATTTCAGAGTGTGAAGATAAAAATCACATAACCGGACTAGGCGTCACTTACTACATACACAGCTTATTCTAGTTTGGGTGGTGTTTCAGGGCTGACAGATTTCCTTTCACATGATAAAAATTAGTCTTATGTTATTGGGATATTATCTTCTGAAATATTATGGATAAAGTCAAGTGAAAAATAGCAAATTCATATTTTCATGTTTGTAAATGACTAAATTGTTAGTGATGGATATTGTTTTTAATATTTATTTTATAGGAGGAGTTACTTGTGTCCTGCCCACAGAGCTATTTGTTCAGTGCTACAGACCAGCTGCATATGCCATAACTGGAGCCCTCATTTGGCTGGGATTATTTGTGATAGGCTTGGCATTTCCTTTTGTTGAGGTAGGATCTTCAACACAGCAGGTGTAAACTACATGAGTTGCATAGAGAAATGAAGGCTCTGTCATGTTTAGCTGTTATTTTGGCCTACTCTGGTTTTCTAATCTAAAATTCACAGAGCACTTAGAATGATTGCTCGTTATGCTAAGTAGTGATGATTTAAAATGGCCACAAGCAACGTAGAATGTGAGCAGGATTGTTTTTTTCCACCTGCAGAGCTGCCTGGCGGAAGGGGGTGGCGGCTCACTAACCACGCTCCGGCACTTGCATGTACAACACATAGATGAGCGTTCCTGTCAGGCTGCTGAGCCATGATTACATATTATAGACAGGATTGCATCATTACCATTTATTGTAGAGCAGTCTAGTGAGGCCCTGTCGCTTCACCATTCTAGGCTGCTCTGCAGGTATCAGAAATGTATTAAGGGATTTGTGCCAGTTCTGTAGCATAAACAAATTTTCTTGCTTGAAAGTCAATTTTGAAAAAAGATGAGAAAAGTAAGCAGGGTTAACAAGGAGGGGCATGGTTCCATCGCTCCGACAAATGTATTATTACTTAAAGGCTATGGAACCTTCTCCAACTTTTTTTCTTTTGCCCATTGCATTTATAGTATGGAGAAAATGATTTCTCCAATTGACTGTTCCTTTTGAACAGCAAGCTGCTGTGTTCACTTTTGTAGAAATCCATCAGGTTTGATATCAGACGGGGAGCCTACAGCCCCTCACATCTGCTCTAGGGGGTGTGTCTCTAGTCTCTGTATATGCCTATGTATAAGGAACCAGTGCTGTCTTTCCCTAAAATGTGTAGGCACATGGTACATGATTATACTGGCATCAGCAGGCAGGAGATCTTCCCTCTGCTCCGACAGTGTAGGAGTCATTCTACAGCAGCACTCACTGACTGCTCTGCCGCCTCTGCACACTCCCACTACTTTCACTTTCTCATCAGACTGCAGAGGTGTGCAGGGAGGAAGGTATGTGCCTCTGTAAACTGATGCAGGGGAGGAGGCAAGGATGTGTAGACAGGTCAGGGGTGCAGTCATGGGGAGGTGGTGGAGCAGGGACAGAGCTGGTCGACCGGAGGCTATGTGTTTAATATCAGCAGCACAGACCAGAGGCATGGAGTAGGAGCCCTGTCTGTGAGGCTGGTAAGTAATGCAGCTGACAAGGGTCACCAGTTTTCTGTCCTACTGCTACTAATAGGTTACTCAATGATAAAGACACATCACACTTACAAAATCTGAGCTATTATGGGGGAGATTTATCAAAGCTCACTATCCTGGTCCTATGCAGGTCTAGGTAGAACCTGGTCAAGAGAGTGGGTTCTACATAAACCTGTAAGGGACCAGGGCTGTCTAACAGTGAGTAGGTGGAGTTATGCAAACCGAGAGAGTAGAGGAGTAGGGGAGCAAAGCTGAAGGGAACCCCCACAGAGCCAGAATTGAGAGTGTAGAAGAGTCTAGAAGAGTTGCTGTGTGTATAGAAAAGGTAGCTCAGTACAAAACACAGATATTTGTTCTACAGTAGTTAAAGGGGTTCTTCACTTTCATTTAACTGATGATCTATCCTCTGGATAGGTCATCAGCTTCTGATCGGCAGGGGTCCGACACCCAGGACCCCCGCCGATCAGCTGTTTGAGAAGGCAGCGGCGCTCCAGCAGCGCCACGGCCTTCTCACTGTTTACCGCCGGGCCGCCCGCCCACTGACGTCACGACTTGTATCAACTAGAGTGGGCGCGGCTAAGCTCCATTCAAGTGAACAGAGCTTAGCCGCGCCCACTCTAGTTGATACTAGTCGTGACGTCAGTGGGCGGGCGGCCCGGCGGTAAACAGTGAGAAGGCAGCAGCGCTGCTGGAGCGCCGCTGCCTTCTCAAACAGCTGATCGGCGGGGGTCCCGGGTGTCGGACCCCGGCCGATCAGAAGCTGATGATCTATCCAGAGGATAGATCATCAGTTAAATGAAAGTGAAGAACCCCTTTAAGTAAGATAAGTGTTTATTGGATTTTCATGCACAAAAGGTGCCCATAGCCTCAGATTTCAAGGGTCCGACAGCTGGGACCCTCATCTATCTTGAGAACAAGGACTTCCTGATTCCACTCTGTAAATGGAGTGGTAGTAGTCATAGCTGTTCAACTCTCTATTCCTTTATATGGGATTCATTGAGTGCTTTCTTACAAGGGTGGTTTGAGCATCAGAAAGCAGCAAACAAAATCTCTAATTTGTACAAAAATTCAAAAATGCAATTATTTGTCACCAGAAAACGAGTGCACAGGGCTTCATAAACCCCCACCATCACCACCACCATTCTATAGTAAACATTGTGAACATTATGCTAACCCTGTTGACTATTATTAAAGATTATTTTAAAACTTTTATTTTAGAAATGTCTCTAAGGTTAGCCACAAACTCTCACTATGGATGATACAACCAAAAGCAATATTTTGTGCTAGTAATTGGTAGATCTATCAGAAAAATGCATCACATGAAAGATTAATGTCATATATAAAAATGTGTGAGGTCTCTGGTACATTTATTAAATTGTTGCACTGTTAATGTAACTGTTTGTAGTCATAGACTAGCCAAACACTGAAGCCATACAAAAATAATACATGTGAAAAGATTCAGCCACACTAGAAGTTACATTACTGTACTCTGTTTTTCAATAGGAGGCATTGGGGACATTCTGCTTCATTTTCTTCTTGGTTTACTGCATCTCTGCGGCTATATTTTCCTTCTGGATACTACCAGAGACCAAGGATCGGAGTATGATGGAAATCCTGGAATCCTTTAGCAAGCTTAATTTTGGATCTAATAAAGACAAGGTCAACGAGAATAACGTTTTTTGTACTAGACTTTAATATAAAGAATAACTGCTGTTTCATTTTTTCCCATAAATCATTAGTACAAATGAAGATAAGAAACTTTATAATATCTTATTTCTTTTCGCCACTTATCAAACTCCTCTCTTGCTCCACGATTACCTCTTTCACACTGATCACTCACTCTGAATTCACTGCTAAAATGCATCTTCAGGCTGGGTTACCAGCTTACTGAGGGATCAGGTTTCAATTAGATCCTATTAAAGTCAATGGAAAGTGCAAGGATGAGGAGTGAGCTGCTGGAGGGAGGCACAGACACACAGAGATGCTGGTTAAGGCTGTAGTAGGTTTTCTGTCCCACCCAGTGCTGAATTTATAGCCACACTTCCCAGTTCTGATATATAATGTCCTCCATGCTGTTGCTGCTTCTGATGGTGTGCTAAAGAACAGAATTTCCTCTTATTTATATGTGTGCTGTGTATGGGAGACATCGAAGTACCTAGTCTCCACCTCTCCTGGTGAAAACTGCATATTTTGAAACAAAATCTCCCTACACGACAGTTACTCTTAAAGACTGGAAACACACTGGGGCACATTTATTAAGACAGTGTTTCAAACAACAGTCTTAAAAAAAAACAAAAAAAACATTGGAATACATTTTTCCAAATTTTTTAAAAGCGCATATCATAATATTAATAACCCTGTCTCAAAGGTTTGCATATTTATTTTTGCATTATTTGTGATTTTGTTTCCAGTTTTTTGTAGAAATTGTGACTTTACGCTAAACAACTGACACAAAGCTGTTGATAAATTATCCTTGTTGTGTGTGAATATATGTATTTATTGTTTAACCTCAGGACCATGAATTTCTAGAAAATAAAGCGTTAAGGAATTTTATTGTGGCTCCTGTTATTGGATGGCATAACCAGGCTTTTATAGTGTTGAAGCATTAACTAATTTTTAGGGCTAATGCATATGTTCATGTCATACAAATCCTGAATGTAATACCCAAAAAAATCTACAGATCCATACTCTAGACTCAGAAGTGAACTTCGTTTTTATTGTCACACACTTCTTGAAACTCTATGGTGCCAATGAGTACATTAAATGGCAGCTAACAGGTGGATTATGACATAATATGAAGCTGCCAATAGCCACAATTGCCACAAGTAAAAAAAAACTGTGAAAAAGTTGTTGCAGTAATCCTAATTATTCCACTATTATTTTTTCAAGTCATGAAAATAACCATACTCAGCCAATGTAGAATTAAGTCTTTCTGTACACCAATAAACAGCCAGCTAGAGCATATATTAACAAATGGCTATGTATATATAGAAGTAATTGGACAGCCACTCAGTTTTCTTGCCTCTGTACACCGTCACAATGGATTTGAACTCAAGCTATTGAAATGTGATTTTTTTTTTCCATCAAACCCCTAATCTTTGTGAGACCTCAGATCAGATCCACAATTTTCCTCAGGCCTCAGATCAGACCCCCAATATTTTTGAGATCTCAGATCAGACCCACAATCTTCATCAGACCCCCTATCTCCACCAGACTTCAGATAAGACCCCAAGCTTCATCAGACCCCAATCTTTGATAGGCCTCAGATCAGACAAAAAAAAAAAAGAAATAAAACACCTTACCTCTTCTGCTCTGGATGGGTCTGCCACTTGGAAGATCAAGCGCGCTCTTCCTGCAGCACTGCACTGTGACCTGATTTCACACAGCGTCAGGTCATAGTGCACGTCAGCGAGCACCATGTGCTTACTCTGTTAGGACACGGTACAGTGCCCGAAGAAGACCAGGGAGCGGGGAGTAATAATAGTGCTAGCAGTGCTACACTCACGGCTCCCCATACCTCCTGTGTATTAACGAGTGCTTCAATAAGATGCACTGCCATCTGCAGGCCTGCATTGGAATATAACAGTAAAAGGATTGGAAGCCTTGTACAGGATCTGGCCCTTTACTGCTAAGGAACGCCTTCCCCGATATCAGCAAAGCGAAGGCGTTCCTGCGCTAAAGTCTCTCTCTCACAAACACTGTATAATATGCTGTTAAAATATGAACACACTAACCAGCAGAGTGTGTATATTTAGTTATTATGTTTATTTGCCCACTTTTACATGATTAGCTTGGGGACAGGTGCAGTGTCGGACTGGGGTGCCTAGGGCCCACCAGTAAAACTGACTTCGGGGGCCCACCCTATATATGCAAATATTGAAAATTCTTTTTTTTTTCAGCCCGTTAGAAAGCTGTTTATTAGATTTTTCATCCTAGCATTTGAAGATCCATCTTTTTATTTTCCCACTTACTTTATTAGTGCCACAATGTGGGGGTACATATCTTTTATGGATTAGCCTTTATTTTTATTTATTTTTAGGGGGGGAGAGACAGTAAATCTGAAATAGTTTTTCATCTTTCTAATGATATGTACTGTGCAGTATAAATAACTATATAACTCGTGGCAATACGAGATATGTCTACTTTATTTCACAGTTTACCAATTTTGCTCTGCAAAAGCATCCTTTATGGAAAAAAGGTAATTTTTGTGCATATCTTTTTCATTTGTCCACCAATACTACCTAATGACGGCTTTTTGATTCCTCTGGTATCACTGCCGTATTGTGATAAGTCAGGTTACATGAGCACAACAGCAAACCCAAGCCGCAGTGAATGGATGTTACATGGACGCCTGAGTCTGCCAGAGCAGGATTCACTCTTACAGGGCGGGTCTCTGCTCTTGCTGATGGAAAATCACTTATGCTCAAAAAGGGCATGTACAGAGATTGTTCCATTCCATTGTTTCTAATAGGTAAGTGACATTTTGTTTTGTTTTGTTTTTACACTATTTCCTGCTCACGCTCAAAGTTCTTATAATTCTGCAGAATTTAGTTCCTTATATTACCATTGGAAATTAACCAGATTTTTACGAAAATTTCACAATAATCATAGCAACATAAAAAATGATGTTTGTTACTAAATTGATCACTACGCTATAGTTGGCATTGCTATGTGTATTTAGTAAACTTTATGTAGTGTAAAAATTGAGGACTACTTTTTGATTAGGGTTGCCACTTTTCACAAAAAATAGCCAGGTGAAGGCCTCATGCGCACTACCGTATTTAGCATCTGTGTCCAATCTGCAGTTTTTACAGATTGAACGTTCTTTCCATTCATTTCTATGGGGGTCCACAAAAAAAAAAAAAAAAAGGCAGCACACTGATGTCATCTGTGTGCTGTCCATAGCCATGTGGCTGTTCTGCAAATGATCTGTGGTTTGCAGACTGCAATATGAATGTGACCTTGTGCGTGAGACCTTATACAGGTTATAAAAGCTGAATAAATGGTGGGCTTAACAATACCATGTTTGTTAAAAAACAAATTACTCTCCTTGCTGTGACACATACTGAATCGAGCACCATTGCTACAATAGTAATGGCATATAGACCCAAACACTGCAAACAGAGGCTTTCCAGTTGTGGCTGAGACTTTCCATGCTGCAGCAGGGAAAACCTCTCTAGTGCGATGAATGGGCCTGAATGCCGCTGCGATTTTTATTGATTTATTTTAGCAGTGGCACTCAGTTCAGCACTGTATATGTCAAAGGGAAGGAAATCTTTTTTTTTTGTATGTATGTATTGTTACACTAGCTTCACATTTGCAGTTTGCAGGCTGTTGGAGATCACCGTATATGGCATAGTTAGATAATGCTGTGAACTGCCAGCATGTGCAACTTTTTGTCTGACTGAAAGCCAGCATTTCTGCCAGAAAGCAGCCAGATGCCGGTGGGATACCATGAAATTGAATAGGGATCCAATGACGCGTCTGCCTTTTCTTGACAGCGACTCCACTTGTGAGCAGCCCCTCTCTGCTTCCGGGTGTGGGGAGAACTGATCTGGGCACACCACTAAGCCTGTCCCTGCTCTCCACACGTTACACACTAGAGCAGAGCCAGTACTTAACTTTCAGGCAGCTCCCACGCTCCACTCTTGCTGTCGCTGCCTTGTGATGTCATGCCTGCTGGTGCTGCCCTAATCTTTAAAGTGATCAGCGCTCGAAATAGCTTTTCCTGTGGCGGTTGGCTGTTGCACATACAGTTTAAAGTTCTGCTGCTGTCTTAGCCGCCTGTCAGGGGGCTTGGTGGGTCTCCCTGACACACGGGGGCCCTACTGGTTATATGATCTCCAGCAAGAGGGGGTGGTGCACAGAAATACAGTGACAGCGCTTGCTTGCGCAGAGAAGAGGACAGAAAAACTCCTTACTGATTAGCTCAGGGGCCCAGCGAGGGATTCACTGGCTCCCCGGTGGGCTAGTCCGAGCCTGAACAGGCGTGTCCTAGGGTACGACTAGCACTTTTTGGCACACCATGAACACAGTTCACTTCAGTCAAATGTGGTGCGAGTGGTTGCAACTTGCTTTCAGGCAAGTCCTGCAAAACATAAACAACACAAAAATAAAATCCTCGGCTGTCTAGCCACCAACTAGCAAGAGCTGAGCCTACTGCACAGCATCCCAAACAAAACATACAGCAGTTGTATTACAGCAGTTTGTCCTAGTAGCAGAGAGACATCATCCTCTGCATTCTCTGAGCTTATGAATTCATATCTCCACTCTGCTGGTGATTAGCTAGAATCACTCCAAATACCTGGAGTGTCTAAATCGGAGTAGGCACACATCCAGCTTTCCTACTCTCTGACTGTTCCTACCATGAATAATGCATAATTCACACAATGTTTGGTCAGTGATTTCCATGAGTGGCTGTGAGCCAGTCTTCTACACTCTACAGAAACTGCCCTCACCAAAGTGACAAATGACAGCTACTGTAATTGCAATGGTAACTGTTCTCTGCTTATTCTTTTGGATCTCTCTACAGCATTTGACACTGTAGACCACTATATCCTACTCACAATGTTCCTTAAGGACACTGTTCTCTTTTTTCCCCTATATCTTTGGCTGCGCCTTCGGTGTATCATTCGCTGGTTCTACTTCCTCTACTCATCAACTTGTTGTTGGGGTTCCTCAGGGTTCAGTCCTACGTCTCTTTTCTATTTATACAGCCCCTATTGGACAGACTATCAGTAGATTTGGTCTACAGTACCATCTGTATGCTGATGACACATAACTATACACTTCATTTTGAATCACCCCTGCTGTACTACAGAACACCAATGACTGTCCACTGTCTCTAACATCATGTCCTCTCTACCTAAAATTGAATCTATCAAAAACTGAACTTCTTGTATTTTTATCTACTAACCTACCTAAACCTAAAATCTCCCTCTCAGTGTGTGGCACTATTACCTACTACCTAGGCAGGATGTCCCATGTCTCTGTGTTATGTTTGACACTGATCTTTTCCACTCACGCTCTTTATTCAATTGCTTGACCGCTCATGCTGCCTGCACCTGAAAAACATCTCTACAATCCACCCCTTTCTTACTGTGGAAGCAACTAAAACTCTCATTGTCTCCCTGATCCATTCTCAGTATCCACCACACCCCATGCCCTCAGAAGCACTACAAATATTGGCTGGTGACTGGCTCATGCAGCTTTATATCTATGCCTCTATTTATTCAGATGGCTGGACCATTGTTCAAAACAAGCACGTTTTACCTTAGTAACATCGTTTATAAGGCTGAAAAAAGACATCTGTCCATCCAGTTCAGTCGGTTATCCTGCAAGCTGATCCAGAGGAAAGCAAAAAAAACAAACAAACTGTGAGGTAGAAGTCAATTTTCCTCACTTTAGGAGAAAAAATTCCTTCCCAACTCCAATCAGGCAATCAGAATAACTCCCTGGATCAACCACCCCTCTCTAGTAGCTATAGCCTGTAATATTATTACACTCCAGAAATACATCCAGGCCCCTCTTGAACTCTTTTAGTGAATTCACCATCACCACCTCCTCAGGCAGAGCGTTCCATAGTCTCACTGCTCTTACCGTAAAGAATCCTCTTCTGTGTTTGTGTACAAAGCTGCTTTCCTCCAGACACAGAGGATGTCTCCTCATCACAGTGACAGTCCTGGGGATAAATAGATGATAGGAGAGATCTCTGTACTGACCCCTGATATATTTATACATAGTTATTAGAGCTCCCCTGAGTCGTCTTTTTTCTAAAGTGAATAACCCTAATTTTGATAATCTTTCTGGGTACTGTAGTCCCCCCATTCCAGTTATTACTTTAGTTACCCTCCTCTGAACCCTATCCAGCTCTGCTATGTCTGCCTTGTTCACAGGAGCCCAGAACTGTACACTGCACTCCATGTGTGGTCTGACTAGTGATTTAGTGGCAGGACTATGTTCTCATCACGGGCATCTATTTCCCTTTTGATGCAACCAATTATCTTATTGGCCTTGGCAGCAGCTGCCTGACACTGGTTTCTACAGCTTACATAGTTTGCTGTTCACTAAAATTCCTAGGTCCTTTTCCATGTCAGTGTTAACCAGTGTTTTACCATTTAGTATGTACGGGTGACTTGCATTATTTCTTCCCATGTGCATAACCTTACATTTGTCAGTGTTAAACCTCATCTGCCACTTATCTGCCCAAGCCTCCAATCTATCCAGATCCATCTGTAGCAGTATACTGTCCTCTTCCGTGTGAATTACTTTACACAGTTTAGTGTCATGTGCAAAAATTGATGCTTTACTGTGCAAGCCTTCTACAAGATCATGAATAAATATATTGAAGAGAATGGGGCCCAAAACTGACCCCTGTGGTAACCCACTGGTTACAGTGACCCAATCTGAGTGTGTACTCTTAATAACCACCCTCTGTTTTCTATCACTGAGCAAGTTACTTACCCACATACAGACATTTTCTCCTAGTCCAAGCATTCTCATTTTATATACTAACCTTTTAAGTGGTACAGTTTCAAATGCTCTGTTTTTGGACGCTTTTTTGATATTGGCACCACATTTGCTATGCGCCAATCCTGTGGAACACCCCCTGTCAGTATAGAGTCCATAAATATCAGAATTAAGGGTCTGGCTATGACATTACTTAATTCTCTTAGGACACAGGGGTGTATGCCATCTGGTCCCAGCGATTTGTCTATTTTAATCTTTGTAAGACGCCGCTATACTTCTTTCTGGGTCAGACAGGGCACTTTTAATGGGGAATTTACTTTTACATTCTGCATTTCATATGATAGTTTATTTTCTTCAGTGAACACAGTGGAGAAAAAAATATTTCATACTTTTGCTTTCTCTTCATCGCTCTCTGCCACTCCCCCCTCATTACTCTGTAAAGGGCCGACACCTTCAGATTGATAGTTTTTACCATTTATATAATTGAAGAAAATTTAAAAGTTAGTTTTACTCTCTTTGGCAAGTAATCTCTCTGTCTCTAGTTTGGCTGCTTTTATTTGTTTTTTACATATCCTTATGGTTTTTCAATGCTTCCTCGCTACCCTCCTGTTTTAGTGATTTAAATGATTTCTTTTTGTCATTTATTGATTTCTTTACATTTCTATTTATCCACATTGTTTTTTTCTTGTTCCTTAACCTTTTATTCCCATAGAGTATGTACCGCTCACAATTCGATTTTAGGATGCTTTTTTTTGTGGCTGTATTTTTATTTTTGAGGACTTTTTCCCAGTTAGTTAGGCCTATGACCTCTCTTAGTTAGCTGAATTTAGATTTTTTGAAGTTTGGTATTTTTTTTCTGCTTGAAGAAACACTCTTTTGAATGACAATTGGAAGGTTATTACTTTATGGTCACAATTTCCCAGGTGTCCCCCAACCTGCATATCTGTTGTTCTGTCAGGTCTATTGGTTAATACTAAGTCCAGTGTGGCCGTCCCTCTAGTCGGTCCTGAACCAGATGGGAGAGGTAATTGTCTTTGGTTATTGCCAAGAACCTGTTTCCTTTATGAGATGTATAGGTTTCAGTTTCCCGGTCTATATCTGGGTAGTTAAAGTCCCCCATAATAACAACCTCATTATGATTTTCCGCCTCGTCTATTTCGTTTAGTAGATTTTCTGTAGACTCAGGTATATTAGGTGGCTTATAATAAACTCCTATTAGTATTTTATTATAGTTTTTTCCTCCATGTATTTCTACCCACAGTGACTCCACATGTTCATGTCCCTAACTTATATCTTCCCGGGCTTTAGACAGGACTTTACATAAAGGCAGACCCTTCCCCTCTCTGGTTTTGACGATCCTTTCTAAACAGACTGTAACCCTGTATACATTAACCGCCCTGTCATAGTTAACATCCAGCCATGTCTCAGTTATTCCCACTATGTCATAGTCCTCCTCACACATCACTAATTCCAGTTTACCAGTTTTATTAGTCAGGCTTCTGGCATTAGTGTACATACAAAAATGAGGTTTATGTATATTTTTTACCCTACACCTTTCCTTATGAACCGTTCTAGTCCCTCCTTCCATTCCTCCCCCAGTTCCAATACCTTGCCCCAAGTCTCTATCTGCACTATCTTCCCCTCCTATAACATAAGTACCCTCACCCCCAGTCCCTAGTTTAAACAGTCCTCCAACCGTCTAGCCATCTTTTCCCCCAAAACAGCTGCCCCTTCCCCATTGAGGTGCAGCCCATCCCTACAATAGAGCCTGTAGCCGACAGATAAGTCAGCCCAGTTCTCTAGGAACCCAAACCCCTCCTTCCTACACCAGTTCTTGAGCCACTTGTTAAACTCCCTAATCTCCCACTCCCTTTCTTGTGTGGCTCCTGGTACAGGTAGTATTTCAGAAAACACTACCTTTGAGGTCCTTGCCCTAAGCTTGTGACCTAAATCCCTAAAGTCATTTTTAAGGACGCTCTACCTACCTCTAACTTTGTCATTGGTTCTAATATGGACCATGACTGCTGAATCTTCTCCAGCCCCTCCCAGTAATCTGTCAACCCGATCTGCGATGTGTCGAACTCGAGCGCCAGGAAGACACACCATTCAATGATCCCGGTCTTTGTGACAGATCGCCCTATCTGTACCCCATAGTTGTCTCCCCTATCCCCTCATAGATTGTCATGGGAACGTCCATGACTATAATACAGAGGGAATGGCAATGACAGGGAATGGCAATCATGCCGAACCCCGTCATTTGAACTCTCTGATGGTGTGGTCAACAGCGATCGCGTCATCTGATAGAGGGATGTGGCTCCCTCTGCCTTCTGATCGGAGCCACTGCATTGAAATCATGGGGCTCCAATTGGTTACCATGACAGCCTGGGAGCTGCTGAAGCATGAGGCACAGCTCAGTGTGGAAAACATCAGAATGCCATTCACCCTAATAGATTAGGGTGAATGGCACAAGGGATGAAAGGATCCCAGGTTCTAGCCCTCTAAGGGAGGTAAAAGTAATTGTGAAAGAAAAGAAACATCTTATAGTCTGAATGCTAATGACCGCTTCTATTATGGAAGCGGTTATTAGCATGCAGTAGGCATGGGGAGGTGAGGGCAGCACTGCGGTGGATGTACTCAACTCCCATGGTCTTCTTCCGGGACCCATTGTGGTGTCCCGACTGCACACGGCGGCAGGACGTAGTACGCGTAGGTGTGCGCTATGATCTGACACAGTGCGCGTCAGGTCACAGTACACAGCGGGACCCGGAAGAAGCAGTGCGGTGAGTCCTGGATATGTTGTGTTCGGAGCAAGCGAGTTAAGTTTAATTTTTTCTTTTTTAAACATCTGATCTGAGCGTTGGGGGTGCAATCTGAGGCTGAGTGGGGCTCTAGGGTCCAATCAGAGGCTGATAGGATCTGATTGGGGGTCTGATTTGAGTCTGATGCGGGCTGATCTAAGGCTGATGGGAGCTGCGGGGTCCAATCTGAGTCTGATGGGGCTGGGGGTCTAATGAGGGCTGATCTGAGGCTGATGGGGCTCCATCTGGGTCTGATTGGAGCTGGGGGGTCAGATCTGAGGCTGATTGGGCATCTGATCTGAGTCTCATGGGGGCTGGGGGGTCTGATGGGTGGCTGATCTGAAGCTAATGGAGGCTGGGGGGTCTGATCTGAGGCTGATGGAGGCTGGGGGGTCTAATGGGAGGCTGATCTGAGGCTAATGGAGGCTGGGGGTCTGATGGGAGGCTGAGTGGATCCAATCTGAGGCTGATTGGTGGTCTAATCTCTGAGTCTGATGGGACTGGGGGGGCAATGGGGGGCTGATCCGAGGCTAATGGAGGCTGGGGGGGTCTGCTCTGAGGCAAATGGAGGCTAGGGAAGACTTATGGGAGGCTGATGGGGCCTAATCTGAGGCTGATGGAGATAAAGGGGTCCTATACCTATTCCATCCAGTGACATCTCCTCTGATGTAGATGTTCTCTTTCTTCATCTTCTCCATTAATGGGGTTGTCAGTATTTTACTATTAATGACCTATCCTCAAGGTCATCAATATCAGATTAGTGAGGGTCTGACTACAATAGGTTGATGTAATTATCACAGGCAGGAGAATACATAGTTTTAAACAATGTCTTCTGTCCTGGATACAACCGAGGAGTAATTCAATTATCTCTCTGGACAAAGGGAAATCGCTAATACACACGTGAGGACAATAGGACAGACATCACTATTCAAATATACAATGTCCCAACCATTACAGTAAATATAGACATTTAACATATCCCCAGATGGCTTGGATCTGAGCGCTCAATATATCCAAACAGCGCTCAGATGCCATAAACACAGCCAAATCGCCATGGGGTTTAAGTTTAGCATGGGCTGATCAGAGGGCCCATAATCCTGGGGCAAGAGGCTGGCAACCAGGCTTCTCCAGCACCCAGTGGCAAGGTTGGTTTCGCCACATTTCTCCCCTTTTCCACACAAACAGGGTATCTGACCTTCTGCCGGTCAGTGCCCTTGTTAGTCCAGCAGCCCACCCACAAAACAGAAACAGCAGTACAGCCCACCCACAATAAATGGTTACTACACCTGAGCAAGGGATAAACCTGTTCATGTCCATGTGCCTCACCACGGCTGTGTGGGGGACTGGTAGACTGCCTTGGTGGGTTGCTGAGTGGGCAGAGACCAGTGGTACTCTGCCCTGGTGCCAGCGCTACCACGGAAGTAGCCTGGTTGGAGCTTTGTTGTTGGAGGGGGAGACTGACTGTCTCCCCTTTAGATACACAGCTCTGCTGTTGTAGGGAGAGGCCGACTGTCTCACCTTTAGATAAACCACCATGCTGCTGTGGGGGGAGACCGACTGTCTCCCCTTTGGCTAAATAGCCCTGTTGCTGGGGGACAGGACTGACTGTCCCTACCCCCTGTGCTGTGAGTGCAAAGACCACGGTCCCATCTGCACTGTTGTGGGGCTTAGTGTCTCCCCCTGGTGCGTTAAACTGCCGCTAGCGGATGGAGACTGGGCTCCCAATTCCCTGTAAATCACACGATCGATGGGGAATGGAGACCGTGCTCCCAATTCCCTGTAAAATATACTGCCGCTGGGGAGCAAGACCGACTGTCCCTACTCCCTGAAAATCCGGCTGCCGCTGGGGATCTGGGCCGACTGCCCTGCATCCCTGTAGGGCCGGTGGAGAGATCTCGGTCCCATCTCCACCTGCCATATGGGGTTTCCCCCCAGGACCAGTCTATGAGGTCCCCTACCTCTGTAGCTGGTACTGAAGCAGGGGATACTTCAGTCGGGTCTTCCCAGCTGAAGGGCTCTGGACCTGGGTCTGACACTCTGCTCTCTCGCTGAGCCCTCACTGGAGTGGAACAACTGCTGGTAGTCCTGTTCCAGCTCCATCTCCCGGGTCACCAGGTGGACCAGGTCTTGCTCAATTTTGTGAGTGTCGTCCCAGTCATACCTGCTCTCCTGCCACTCAAAGAGGTCCCTGAACCGGGCTTGTGTAGTGCTCCCAAACTCCAGCTCTGAAAAAGTCTCCCATAACTAGCCAGGACCATCAAACTCCTCTCCCTCTGGCTTGTCATGCTCAGCTGTCCTGGGTAGGTACTGTGCCCCATACCACCAGAGCGCCTGGTAGGCATCTTCCAGCCACAGCTCCTGCCATGCTAGGTGTTCCAATTCCTTTACCCATTCCTCCCGGGGCTGCTCTCCCAGGAAGGGCATCTGCAGGGCTACTCGCTTCTGCAACCACTGGTCTTCCGTGGGGAGTCTCTCGTCCCGCAGATACTCCACAATACCCAGTGCCTGGTACCAGAGGCCTTTTTGCGGGCTGTATCTCGGTCATCCATGACACCCTCATCGTACTCCACTGCTGTTTCCATTCTGCTATAGCCAGGGGCGCTGTACGGATACTAGCGTTGCCCTCAATATGTTCAAGGAACGTTGTCTCCGAGCTGCTCCTCCTCGCGCTAGGATGCCATCCCACTGCTTGCCCCCAATGTAACGGATCTCCTGGCACCCGACCGGGTACCTCCGTCGAATGATGCTCCTATTGCTTTCTGAGGACTCCAAGCACTCCACTTGACACCGTAAGAGCTGCAGACCCCATGAACAGCCGAAGCATGGTTGAGGTCTCATCGTCTCCTACCCACCCTGGACCTACAACAAGGCTCCAGGCTCCAGTGGGTGAACCTCTCCTAAATCCAGAGAGCAGGAACAGCTCTTACAAGAGCTAGTAGTTTTAGCCAGGGGAGTATACAGCGTATAGCAATCCCCATACACATGAGACGAGGCTCTATGTTGAATATAAAACAGGAACTCTTTGGTGAACACACAAGCATTGACTTATACACATTTTCCAACAAGGTTACCACCCCCGTGGACCTGGTTGGGAACTGAGGACATGACCTAGCAGCCAATCCTTTACAGCTTTACAGTTTAAACACTCCCATACAAAATCCCCCCCTCTGCCTGTGATCCAATTAACTTACACAATAGGTTGATGTAATTATCACAGGCAGGAAAATACATCGTTTTAAACAATGTCTTCTGTCCTGGAGACAACCGAGGAGTAATTCAATTATCTCTCAGGACAATGGGAAATCGCCAATACACACGTGGGGACAATAGCACAGACATCACTATTCAAATATACAATGTCCCAACCATTACAGTAAATATAGACATTTAACATGTCCCCAGATGGCTTGGATCTGAGTGCTCAATATATTCAAACAGCGCTCAGATGCCACAAACACAGTCAAATCGCCATGGGGTTTAAGTTTAGCATGGGCTGATGAGAGGGCCCATAATCCTGGGGCAAGAGGCTGGCAACCAGGCTTCTCGAGCACCCAGTGGCGAGGTTGGTTTCGCCACAGCAGCGCTCATACGAGCACTGCTTATTCTTCAAACAGCTAATCAGCGGGGGTGCCAGGAGTCGGAATCCCTCCAATCTAGTATTGATCTAGGTCATCAATAGTAAAAAGCAGACAACTCCTTTAAGACCTTTAAGGCTTTGCAGAGTTTGTCAGACAGACATCTTAAAATCATCCTTTTTCCATCATCCTTCCAACCCTGATGCCCCAACAGTGTAATTCTGCTGCCGTCTGCAATGTGCCTGTTGCATTTGCTTATAGGCCTGAGGCCTATGTGAATGGCGGAGTAGGGAACTGTTAGTTCCCATGCCCCAGTGCAGGAAGGCAATACAGTTAAATTGAGGAGGGCACAGACAGGTACTTAAGCACATGGCGCTTCAAACATTAATTAACACTGGGAGTGCCAGAATGCTTTACAGCTGCCCGGCGACCGTGATGACTTCAGTGGCCCACTGTGCATCAGCCCACCGGAATTTATGCTTGTGCGGTCTATGGTTATGAAAAAAAAAAATCTGCAATTGGCAAGATGATACAGCTCACTATTTTACCACAATTTCCATCTTTTCCTATCAGTGAATATAGGACACACAGAAATAGTGAGCAATAAAAAAGCAGTAAAACGCTGCACTGTGCACAAGCATCAGATGTTGAACTGTGCATTGCATCATTATTTCTGACAAATAGATATATTACATTTCAGAGACAAACTTTGGACTATGAAAATTGGAACTAGCAAGTTCTTGGAACTGGAAGATCTACAAACATATGTAATGCCAGAACTTACAGATACTGCAAAGTCATCCTAATTATAATACTGGGAATTCCTCCAGCATAAGACAATTACTCGCCATAATAAAGGTAATTACTGTATTTTTCAGACTATAAGACACACCTGACTGTAGAATGCACCAAAAAAATAAGAAAAAATATTTTCATATTAGTTTAGCATGTGACTTATGCTGTGTGTTAGTACAATTATGACAAAACCAAATATGTATAGTTTTTTTTTTGCATTCAAACAGCCATGCCTTTATTATTTTTCTGTCAATTGAACTGTGTGAGTTTTCTTTTTTTCTGTTGGATGAGTTGATGTTTTCATTGGTACAAATTTGGGATACATACTGTATGCTGTTTTGATAGACATTCCTCTCCATTGAAAGCCACTATCTCTTTTACTGCAATGTGTAACTAATAATACAGACATGGAGAGCGGCGCCCGGGGATCTCACTGCACTTACTATTATCCCTGGGCGCCGCTCCGTTCTCCTGCTATGCCCTCCAGTATCTCCGGTCACAAAGTTATGATAGGCGGAGTCTGCCCTTGTTCTGCTGTAGCGCTGGCCAATTGCAGAGCTCACAGCCTGGGAGAAAGTAACTTCCCAGGCTGTGAGCTCTGCGCTGCGATTGGCCAGTGCTAGAGCAGAACAAGGCAGACTCCGCCTACCATAACTTAGTGACTGAAATCTCTGCCTACTATAACTTAGTGGCCGGAGATACCGGAGGACATAACGGGAGAACGGAGCGGCGCCCAGGGATAATAGTAAGTGCAGTGAGATCCCCAGGCGCCGCTCTCCATGTCTGTATTCTTAGTTCACAGTGTCATAATCGGTGAAAGGTCCTCTTTAAAGCGGATATACTCACAAGCGCAGATGGGAGTCAGACACATCAAACCAGTATATTCATCTGAAATTCCTCCAAATATGGCTCTTCAGTTTCTGTCCTCTAGAGCATAAAACACTCCAATAGTGAAGAACCGCTGTTTACTTAAAAAAAATCCTTTTAATATACTCACAAGCGTAAGTTAGTATAAAACCGATAAAACAATTCACAACAATGTGCTCCTGCCCGACCCAGGTTTCGTTTCCAAGCTTCATCAAGGGCATTTATCATATTGTTAATAAGAAAATATGAACCATAAAAAATAAGATGTACACAAACTTTGTAATATACATGACTACAGTATTCTTTTTATCACAAACATCATCGATATGAATAGAACACCAATAAGCCATAACTTTAAAAGAGTTTTCAGGTAATAATTATACAACCCCAGTTCCAAAAAGGTTAGGACATTGGGTAAAATATAAATAAATGTAAATAAAAATAGAATGCAATGATTTGCAAATCTCATAGAACCAGTGGGTGGTTAGCACTAGTGCCTTGCGGTGCGGGGTTTCTAGGTTTGAATACGACCAAGGACTACATCTGCATGAAGTTTGTATGTTCTCCCTGTGTATGGCTCTTCAATTTCTGTCCTCTAGAGCATAAAACACTCCAATAGTGAAGAACCGCTGTTTACTTAAAAAAAATCCTTTTAATATACTCACAAGCGTAAGTTAGTATAAAACCGATAAAACAATTCACAGCAATGTGCTCCTGCCCGACCCAGGTTTCGTTTTCAAGCTTCATCAGGGGCATAAAAACATAAAAATGCATACTGACTTATGAACTGAGCCCACTTTACTCCTGGGACCTGCAGCAGTAAAATCTTTGTGGAGACGTGTGGGAGTTTTATTTTCTGTTTTATTGCTAGAGAAACGGGCTGCATATTTTATGGTAAAGACTGGCAATGGACATGAAAGGAGCAGTGTAAAGGGTATACTTTACTTATGTTTGTGGTAAACGTGTGGGTCATAGTGTCAATCAACGGCCAAATTAGGAACAGAGGAGAGATTAAATAAGCAAGTGCTCATCTTATCACTACTTTTCTGGAAAGAAAAAGACCCTCCTATATGTGACAATCAGAGAACAAGTATGATCTCTGATTGATGGAGCAGATGATACAATATGCAAAAGTTCATGTTACCCCTCCCCCTGGGGCCATGTACAGTTACACATCGAGAGGATGTCTATGCCTCTCCTGCAGGCTTCTGACATGAGAGTCAACTGAAGGGGGTTGTTTCCTCTTTCTCTATCTCAGGCTACATAGCAGCTAGAAATATGAGCCAGGTCTTGTTTTATAGCCATGGCCTTTAAAATGTGTAGGTCTTCAGTGCAAAAGATTTCAGTAAACTTGCCACTAAACAATGCAAGCAAAAAACAATGCAATGCAAGCATAGTACCCAATGTTCAGTCCCTGGATAATGAGCTGAGAGGTGCTGAAAGCTGCTTTAGCAGTCTACCTGAAAATAACATGTACATTAGGTAACATTTCAAAAGAAATAAATTTGTGGTCCTCTAATCAATGTTGCCACTTGGCACTGACCATGGCTTACAGTATGTGGTTACCTTTAAATGCATTTTCTTCTTCATATGTACAATATTGTCAGTAATTCACGTATCTGGCTTAGATGACCATTTATGAATCCAAATCAAACATTGATAACCCTTTGCACTGTTTTCTGAGTCCAGGAGTGAAGTTCTCAGCACAAAATTTTATTTATGTGACAAACATTTGTCATCTCATCATCTAAAGCATGGCTGGGTTTCTCTCACACCTGGTAAGTACACCTGTAACTAACCATAGAGCTATACTAAATGGATTTTTATATTATTAAAATGTGTCATAAAAAGTTTGTAAACTTAAAAGTTTTACGAAGCTTAAAATCTGCTTAGGTGCCTAGATTTCTGTACTGCTTATTTTATACTTTTAGTGAAAAGCAATGTATTTTTTCTGCATATCATTAATACAATTCTACAATGCAATAAATAACCCTTCAACTTAAATTTAATTGATCTAAAATAATTACTACTTTCTACAACTAAGTGGAAAGGACAACGAGCTTTGTGGGAAGGGGTGTGGCCTAAGATGTGCCAATTTGTGCCAAAATTGCTCTACACATTTGGTGTAAAATTCTGTCTCAAAGTCAAACAATAGTTGGTATAGAGTCAGAAAAAAGTGTTTCTCCCTGCACCACATGAATCATCCAGCCTGAGCCCCTGTAATAAATGTGGTGCAGGTCTGGACAGCCTGTCTAAGTTAGGGTTCATTCAGACATCCGTAGAATGGGTCCTGATTCGTTCTGCAATTATGCATGAAGTTCCGGTCCGCTGCTGTGCAAAAAAATAGAGCATGTCCTATTCTTGTCCGCAGCTGCGGACAAGAATAGGAATCCTCTATTAAATGCCGGCGATGTGCGGCGTCAGTGTTTTGCGGTCCACAATATGCGGATCGCAAAACACTACGGACATCTGAATGGACCCTTAATGCCATATATATAGGATGAGCAAATCTGGGCCTGTGTATGTTTGTACATTTCCTCCTGTTTTGTGGGAGGATTAAAAAAGGGTTAATTAAACTACAGTTTGTATATTTTTTTATCATATTGTTAATAAAAAAATATGAACCATAAAAAATAAGATGTACACAAACTTTGTAATATACATGACTACAGTATTATTTTTATCACAAACATCATCGATATGAATAGAACACCAATAAGCCATAACTTTAAAAGAGTTTTCAGGTAATAATTATACAACCCCAGTTCCAAAAAGGTTAGGACACTGGGTAAAATATAAATAAATGTAAATAAAAATAGAATGCAATGATTTGCAAATCTCATAGAACCAGTGGGTGGTTAGCACTAGTGCCTTGCGGTGCGGGGTTTCTAGGTTTGAATACGACCAAGGACTACATCTGCATGAAGTTTGTATGTTCTCCCTGTGTTTGTGTGGGTTTCTTCTGGGTTCTCCAGATTTCTCCCACACCAAAGACATACTGATAGGGACCTTAGAATGTGAGCTGCATTGGAGACAGCAAACAATGATGACGTATGTAAAGCATTGCAGATTATGTCAGCGCTATATACAAGTGAGTAGAATATCATATGTTGAAAGTGAGACATTTAGCTATTTCATGAAAAAATGAACTCCTTTAGAACTTTATGGCAACAACACACTTCAAAGTTGGGGACAGGGCATGTCTACCATAGTGTAGCATCCCCTCTTCTTGTAAGAGTCTGTGAAGTGAGGAAACCAATTGCTGGAGTTTTGGGAGTGGAATGTTGTCCCAGTCTTGTCTGATGTAGGATTCGAGCCGTTCACCAATCCTGGGTCTTCATCTGGTGGTGCTGCTTCCTCTGTGTGAACCAGCTATCACGTGATCATCACGTGTCTCTAGAATAGTAGAGCTGCAGGCAGACCCTGATCTCCTCTGCATGTGTACAACGTTCCCACAGAAATAAAGATTTAAAGTAAAAATACCTACGCCAACAAAAAAGGTCATCATTATTGCCCCATTTATGTAAAATTCTACATATTATATAATATTATATATGCAAACTGACATATTATATAACGACCAACAAAAAGTCGGGAACTCAAATTAATAATTTATTTCAGTTAGTTTGCATATTTAAAGAATAAGGAGCTATAGATTGGAAAAAATGACTTAAAAAAAAAAAGAAAAATGATTTTGGTAGTCAAATAAAAAAGTTGTAACAATTAAACTACCACAAAAAGTGTCAGGTCATTAAGGTCTTTTCAGTCCTGGTCATTAAAGGGGTTGTGCAAGAGTTAAAAAGACCTCAGAGACATCCATCAACCGGATGTTGATGCTAGAGCATCACGGAGCTGCAGAGATTGTCGGGGATCAATGGAACCGGAATCCAGCGAGTGTATAAGGAAAAAGACCAAGTGAACATACAGACAGCTGTCAGCAATGTGAAACATCTTAGACTACTTTCACACTTGCGTTTCTTGGTCCACTTGTGAGATCCGTCTCAGGGCTCTCCCAAGCGGCCCAAAACGGATCAGTTCAGCCCCAGTGCATTCTGAATAGATAAGGATCCGTTTTGAATGCATCAGTTTGGCTCCTTTCTGCCTCCATTCCGCTCTGCAAGCAGCGTTTTGGTGTCTGCCTGACGATGCGGAGCCAAAAGGATCCGTCCGACTTACAATGTAAGTCAATAGGGACGGATCCGTTTTCACTGACACAATATGGTGCAATTGAAAATGGATCCGTCCCCCATTGACTCTCAATGTAAGTCAAGACGGATCCGTTTTGACTTAGACTTTTTTTTTAAAGAATAATGCAAACGGATCCGTTCTGAACGGATGCAAGCGTTTGCATTATCGGTGTGGATCCGTCTGTGTAGATACAAGACGGATCCGCACCGAACGCAGGTGTGAAAGAAGCCTAGGGCCACTTTCACATGGTAAGGCCTCTTTCCCACGGGCGTGTGCCCCCCGTGGTCATGCCGCAATACACGAGCACAGTCTGTGGGGCAGCCGCATCGGATCGCGGACCCATTCACTTGAATGGGTCCGCGATCCAGCCGTTCCGCAAAAAGATAGGACATGTTCTATCTTTTTGCGGAACGGAAGTATGGGACGAAACCCCACAGAAGCACTCCGTAGTGCTTCCGTAGGGTTCCGTCCCGTGGTTCCGTTCCTCACCATTCCGCATCTCCGGATTTGCGGACCCATTGAAGTGAATGGGTCAGCATCCGTGATGCGGAATGCCCACAGAATGCCACCTGTGTATTGCGGATCCGCAAATGCGGTCCCAAATACGGCAACGGGGCGCACACGCCCGTGGGAAAGAGGCCTTAGTGTTTGGTTGGTGTTTGATCAGTGATTTCCATCAGAGATTGTGAGCCAAAACCAGTAGTGAAGTCTACACAGAGATAGTGTTGTTAGTTGTTTCACATTGCTGTGCTTTCAGTTGGTCTATTAAGCTATACACTTTCTGGTTGTTATCTTGCTACTGCTGACTGTCTGGGCTTCTAACCCTTTGAGGTTTTTTTAGGTTATTTTATTCAAAGTTATATTTTGTATTGGTAGATATTGTTGATAGAGTGAATCAACTTAGGCTACTTTCACACTAGCGTTCAGAGCGGATCCGTTCTGAACGGATCCGCTCATATAATGCAGACGGTGGCTCCGTTCAGAACGGATCCGTCTGCATTATGTTGTATAAAATTTTCTAAGTGTGAAAGTAGCCTGAGCGGATCCGTCCAGACTTTTACATTGAAAGTCAATGGTGGACGGATCCGTTTGAAGATTGAGCCATAGTGTGTCATCTTCAAACGGATCCGTCCCCATTGACTTACATTGTAAGTCTGGACGGATCCGCACGCCTCCGCACGGCCAGGCGGACACCCGAACGCTGCTAGCAGCGTTCAGGTGTCCGCCTGCTGAGCGGAGCGGAGGCTGAAAGCCGCCAGACTGATGCATTCTGAGCGGATCCGCGTCCACTCAGAATGCATTAGGGCTGGACTGAAGCGTTCGGGTCCGCTTGTGAGCCCCTTCAAACGGAGCTCACAAGCGGACAGCCGAACGCTAATGTGAAAGTAGCCTTAATGCTTGCCTTCCGTTATTTGTTTTGCTACCATAAAGGTTATACTCACACCTCTCTGGGTCCTTTTTTGGAGTTTTATTTTAGTACTTAGATGAATGAAGTATGAATTTTTGTGTTTGATGTGCCCATATATGACCAGAACACTCATCAATAGTGACACATTTGCTTGTCCTCCCAACTTTTTCTGCACCAGTGGCATAACTTGTGCAACAGGCAAGAGTGTAGCTAGAGGGGGCTGGTAGAGCATATTCTCTAGGTTCTAGGTCTCAAGAGCAGCATCAACAAACCACTCTGCCTTGGCCAGGGTATTAACTAAGGCAGCAAACTGCAACTGCCTCAGTGAAAGGTATGCCTTGCTACTTCTCTTAGTTAAATACAACAGATCAATACTAATGTGCAAAAAAAAAAAAAGAAACGGTCCAACAAAAAAAAAACACTTTAGAACAAGTCAGTTAAATGTAACAACTGTTGAGAAGTTACTTATCTTTACTTAAAGGGATTCTGTCACCTCCCCTAAGACAAAAAAACGATTTTAAAGCAGCCATGCAGCACAGCTTACCTGGATTAGGCTGTGCTCTTTTATCTTGAAATCCGTCCAGCAGTTACTGCAAAAAACGACTTTGATTGATAAGGAAATGTGTCCTGAAGGTGCCCAGAGGGGCGTTTTTTTCTTCTTAGAGAGCCCAGTACCGCCCCTCTTTCAGTGCCCAGCCCGCCTTCCTTGTACTGTCTAACCGTCGCCCCCAGCCTGCCACAGCCTCTCCTCCCTCTCCTCCCCCTCCCTCACGCCGAACGAACTCTCGCACAGGCGCAGTACCCACTGAGGGCTGCGCCTGTGCGATCAGCAGGAGACTGAGGGCAGGAGCTTCATCCTCGTCACTGGGCATGCGCCGAGCCCAGTGACGTCCGATGCTCGCTCTTCCCTGCTGACTGAGGAAGGCGGGCTGGGCACTGAAAGAGGGGCGGTACTGGGCTCTCTAAGAAGAAAAAAACGCCCCTCTGGGCACCTTCAGGACACATTTCCTTATCAATCAAAGTCGTTTTTTGCAGTAACTGCTGGACGGATTTCAAGATAAAAGAGCATAGCCTAATCCAGGTAAGCTGTGCTTCATGGCTGCTTTTAAAATCGTTTTTTTGGCTTAGGGGAGGTGACAGAATCCCTTTAAGGTAAATTCAACTAGCACAGATCATGTGTGCACTGATGTGAAATACTGGCTGGAACCTGTGGCTCCAGGAACTCTCCCCTCTCTTTCCAGCATCTGGTGCAGTACCCCAGAAGATGACTGCAAAGAGTTAATTGCTGCAAAAAGGTCAGGAGATTAAGGCTGGGTTCACACCTGAGCGTTTTACAGCGCGTTCCTACACGCTGTAAAACGCTCAACAAGGAGAAACCAATGCTTCCCTATGGGAATGGTTCTCACCTGGGCGTTTTACAGCGCGTACGAACGCGCTGTAAAACGCCCGACGCTCAAAAAAGTACATGAGCGACTTTGGGGCGTTTTGACGCGCGTTTGTGGCCATAGGACACTGTAGTCAATCACACAAACGCGCGTCAAACGCGCGTTTACTATTACAAAAAACGCGCATAAATATGCGCGACAAAAACGCGCGTAAAACGCGCGTTTGCGCAACGCTCAGGTGTGAACCCAGCCTAAAGATAAGGCTTCACACTAGCCATCAACTTATGGGACTGAGAAGTGATGTCTGCAAATAGACATAAATAATTTCCCTGCAGTTGTCCATAACTTAATTTATTGTTATTGAATTAAATGCTTTATTGTTAAAGCACTTATTGTATTTCTTTATGCACTAATGGCCATGTATGAGTAACATGTGCAGTAAGCCGGATTGGAATAATGCACTCTGACGCTATAATATGCAATGACTGGGTCAGGTGTAAATGATAGTTAATAGTTTTGTTTGTGACGCCAATTGCAGCGTGCGCAGGGTACAGTCTCAGGGCCCTTTAGGGTGTTGCAACTCGCGTACCAGGTTAGGAATGCCATAGTGGTGTAATGTCTCTGTGTGGTAGTAGCAATAGTGTCAACGGTGTCTCCTACCTTGGTACGGCTGGACTCCTGAATCCGGGCTCACTTGCAATAAAATGAATGTGTTGCTAGTAGGAGTAATTGAGGGATTTGCAGCAATAATTGAGATCCAGACTTGGAATATAGTTCAAACTGTTCTTTACTTGATGCATATTTCATCCAATGAGATACAGGAATAGTCTGAAGTCCCAGCAGGTATTGGCAATGTATGGCAGGAATATATCTCTTCTGATTCTATCATGTGCCTGGAGCTCTTTGCAGGATAAGTCGTCTGCTTGTGGCTCTGTAATGTGGCAGGAATTTATATCTTCTGCGCTATCTGTCTTCTGCTGTATTGGGGACTGACTAGCATAGGAGTAATTTGGCTTCTCCTGGTTTCTGGACGGTACTCACAGTTGTGCTCACAGGGTATGGTTCTTCCTGGTATACTAGAGGTGGCGGCTTGCTTTCCACCAGCTGAGGCTGAAGGCTCAGACTGGGAATGATGATCTTTTGTCTCAGCCGAGACAAGAGACTGGCTTGGATCCCTAGAACTGGGAGCTCCTACAAGCACAGCCTTCCCCTAGCCGGGGTGGCTGGCACACTGGCTCTAACTTCCTTCTCTCCCCATGAGGCAGGATATGGGCGAGCCCACTCTGCTAAACCACCTCCGGACCGCCTAACGCAGATCTGCGGTCCGGAGGTGGCAGCTGTGCGCTCAACGACGCATATACGCGTCATCTCGCGAGACGGGAGATTTCCTGGCACAGGCGCGCGCGTTCACAGGAACGGAAGGTAAGAGAGTGGATCTCCAGCCTGCCAGCGGCGATCGTTCGCTGGCAGGCTGGAGATGTGATTTTTAACCCCTAACAGGTATATTAGACGCTGTTTTGATAACAGCGTCTAATATACATGCTACCTGGTCCTCTGGTGGTCCCTTTTGTTTGGATCGACCACCAGAGGACACAGGTAGCTGTGTAAAGTAGCACCAAACACCACTACACTACACACCCCCCTGTCACTTATTAACCCCTTATGAACCCCTGATCACTTCATATACACTCCCTGATCACCCTCCCCCCCGTCATTGATCACCCCCCTGTCATTAATCACCCCCCTGTAAGGCTCCATTCAGACGTCCGTATGATTTTTACGGATCCACGGATACATGGATCGGATCCGCAAAACACATACGGATGTCTGAATGGAGCCTTACAGGGGGGTGATCAATGACAGGGGGGTGATCACCCCATATAGACTCCCTGATCACCCCCCTGTCATTGATCACCCCCTGTAAGGCTCCATTCAGACATTTTTTTTGGCCCAAATTAGCGGAAATTGTTGTTTGTTTTTTGTTTGTTTTATTTCTTACTAAGTCTCATAGTCCACTAACTTGTGTCAAAAAATAAAATCTCACATGAACTCACCATACCCCTCACGGAATCCAAATGCGTAACATTTTTTAGACATTTATATTCCAGACTTCTTCTCACGCTTTAGGGCCCCTAAAATGTCAGGGCAGTATAAATACCCCACATGTGACCCCATTTCGGAAAGAAGACACCCCAAGGTATTCCGTGAGGGGCATATGGAGTCCATGAAAAATTGACATTTTTGTCCCAAGTTAGCGGAAAGGGAGACTTTGTGAGAAAATACAAAAAAAAAAAATTTCCGCTAACTTGTGCCAAAAAAAAAAATTCGAGGAACTCGCCATGCCCCTCACGTAATACCTTGGGGTGTCTTCTTTCCAAAATGGGGTCACATGTGGGGTATTTATACTGCCCTGGCATTTTAGGGGCCCGAAAGCGTGAGAAGAAGTCTGGGATCCAAATGTCTAAAAATGCCCTCCTAAAAGGAATTTTGGCCGCTTTGCGCATCTAGGCTGCAAAAAAGTGTCACACATGTGGTATCGCCGTACTCAGGAGAAGTTGGGGAATGTGTTTTGGGGTGTCATTTTACATATACCCATGCTGGGTGAGATAAATATCTTGGTCAATTGCCAACTTTGTATAAAAAAATGGGAAAAGTTGTCTTTTGCCAAGATATTTCTCTCACCCAGCATGGGTATATGTAAAATGACACCCCAAAACACATTCCCCAACTTCTCCTGAGTACGGAGATACCAGATGTGACACTTTTTTTGCAGCCTAGGTGGGCAAAGGGGCACACATTCCAAAGTGCACCTTTCGGATTTCACCGGTCATTTTTTACAGATTTTGATTGCAAACTTCTTCTCACGCATCTGGGCCCCTAGAATGTCAGGGCAGTATAACTACCCAAGGTATTTTGTGATGGGCATAGTGAGTTCATGGAAGTTTTTATTTTTTGTCACAAGTTAGTGGAATATGAGACTTTGTAAGAAAAAAAAAATCATCATTTTCCGCTAACTTGTGACAAAAAATAAAAAAGTTCTATGAACTCACTATGCCCATCAGTGAATACCTTAGGGTGTCTACTTTCCGAAATGGGGTCATTTGTGGGGGTTTTCTACTGTCTGGGCATTGTAGAACCTCAGGAAACATGACAGGTGCTCAAAGTCAGAGCTGCTTCAAAAAGCGGAAATTCACATTTTTGTACCATAGTTTGTAAACGCTATAACTTTTACCCAAACCATTTTTTTTTTTACCCAAACATTGTAGAACAATAAATTTAGCGAAAGATGTATATATGGATGTCGTTTTTTTTGCAAAATTTTACAACTGAAAGTGAGAGGTCATTTTTTTGCAAAAAAATCGTTAAATTTTGATTAAGAACAAAAAAAGTAAAAATGTCAGCAGCAATGAAATACCACCAAATGAAAGCTCTATTAGTGAGAAGAAAAGGAGGTAAAATTAATTTGGGTGGTAAGTTGCATGACCGTGCAATAAACAGTGAAAGTAGTGTAGTGCAGAAGTGTAAAAAGTGGCCTGGTCATTAAGGGGGTTTCAGCTAGCGGGGTTGAAGTGGTTAAAGAGGGAGGGGACTAAACTGGAATGTACTATTCCAGTCTAGAAACACTAAACTGAACTGAGTCCCTGCTAAACATTGCTGCCACCTGCTGGTGAACATGAAAATTACAGCAAATTATATTTACAAGGCTTTCAATGCACATTAGTGAGGATGTTAGATAAAATCACACTAGATGACAGTACAAATACACTTAAGAGATTGTAGCGGGGTAAAAGAGTTTAGTAACATAATTCTGGGATGTTACATTCCCCCTTCGAGTTAAGCCTCCCTCGGCTTATGCTTAGGAGGGAGAGAAACCAGCTCTGGGGTACCCAATTAAGTACAAAGTGCTGCATGTATTACACATAAAGACATACAAAGACAAACATATAATGGCTATCCCAAGGTTCCTGCCTGCATGAGTAGGGTGTCCAATTCAGTTTCCCTCTATCGGTATAACCGGTGAACCAAATACTGCACTAAGCAAACATTACTGACTGACTTTGACGTGTTCTGGCCCTAAAACACCAAAGAAAGCATGGGGGTGTCTTTACTCCGTAATCCCACCATTATGTAATGGAATGCCTGCAAATGGAAGGGTGGCTTTGTCCTGTATTCCCTTCCCTGCACCAAAGTCTGAAAAATATGGCTTAAAGCACGATCACTAAGGTGACTAAAGGGTAGCTAAATGTGGCTCTAAGGCTTGAGGTACCATACCTTAGGCAAAGGCTGAGTCGGGGAGGTATTTAGCTTCTCCATACACTTCTGGCAATGTCACAGGAGGAGGGTAGTACAATCCCATGGAACTTCTGGAAGTAAAACACCTCAGGATGGGAGCAATCCTTAACATATAACAAACGGGAAGGAGGGGTCTCTGACTTCTAACCATTCCCGAAGCAGCGGGGTTACCCGTGTAGTTACTGGACCTGCCAGGACTTACCACTTGGTCCTACCTGGGTACCTAGGATATAACTCCAGATGTAGGCCATTAGTTTTAAGTATCCGTATAAAGGCAGTCCGTATAAAGGAATAAGAGCTGTAAAATAAGGCATACTTGAGTAAGTTGCAAGCTTTTAACGTTGCAATACACATTTTATTTTGATTTTTTTTTTATAAAAGTAGTGCAAATTCGGTTCTGTTGGCACACAATTCAATTCGTATCCTGTTGGCACACAGCTCGATCCTGTTCGTGACGCCACTTTAATGCAATGAGCCGGACCGTGGCTGCAGTTACACGGACACCAATTATGCAGTGGGTCAGGATATGGGTGTAATAGTCTATTGTTCGTGATGCCAAAATATGCAGTAAGCCGGATTGGAATAATGCACTCTGACACTATAATATGCAATGACTGGGTCAGGTGTAAATGATAGTTAATAGTTTTGTTCGTGATGCAAATTGCAGTGTGCGCAGGGTACAGTCTCAGGGCCCTTTAACCGCCTCCGGACCACCTAACGCAGGATCGCGGTCCGGAGGCCGCAGCTCCAGGCAGAGTCACGCAGTAATGCGTCATCTCGCGAGACGCGAGATGACGCGATTAGCCGGCCCGAACATGCGCATCGCGGGCCGGCAATAGTTAGAGGGGGGTCGGGTCATCAGCTTGCCAGCCAATGATCGTGGCTGGCAAGCTGATTTAAAAAAAAAACAATCAGAAGCCAGTTAACACATTATATTAGTAAATATAATGTGTTAAATGGCTTCCCTGCTCCTCTGCTGGTCCTTTTGGTCGGTTGGTCTCAGCAGAGGAGCAGGAATCACAGTGAGTAGCACCAAACACCACACACTTAGCCCCAGATCACCCCCCTGCACCCCAATTAACCCTTTGATCGCCCCTGTCAATCACCTAGTGAAAGGAAAAAAGTGATTAGTGTAAACTGTCACTTTTTTTTTCACTGGTATTGAATGTTAGGTTTTAGGATAGTTTAGGCCCCTTGGTTAGGCAGTTTAGCGATCGTTTAGCGCCCAGCCCACTGCACCGCAGTCGCTGATTAGCGTATCGCTAATCAGCATTTGTACTTTTATAGTATCTGTAAGTGATCAAAACTGATCAGTCAGATCTATAATAGTATTAGTGTCACCTTAGCTCGCCCTCCACCCAAAACGCAGTGTTTGCCCGATCAGGCCTTATCGGTCGCTTACATGTGCGTTCACCCACGCCCGCCCTGCCGCAGTGACCAAAAAAATATATTTTTTGATCACTGCACAATCACTTTACAAGCGCTGCGGCGATAAAAAAAAATCAGTTTTGATATTTTTTATCAACCGCAGCGGCCTCCGGTACTTCGCTAGCCTCCCATTTGTAAGACAGGCTTGCTTTTTTTTTCTTGGGTAGTCTCAGGGAATACCCCTAAATTTAGTAGCCCAAATGTCAAACAAGGGGTATTCTTCTGAAGAGGCCTACTGGCTTCTGACCCAGTCGGATGAGGAATGGGAACCCTCATCTGATGAATCTAGCGGGTCAGAATATGAACCTGTAGAAAGCAGTGGCAGTCTGACTCAAAGTTCGGACGAGGAGGTTGAGGTCCCTTATAGCACCAGGCGTACCCGGCCCCGTGTCGCTAGACCACAGGTTGCGCAGGATCCGCTTCAAGGGCAGCAGAGTGGGGCTGGCGCTGTCGGATTACGTGGTGAGGCATACACCAGCAGCGCAGCCCTCCCTGGACCTAGTACCAGCACTGCCGTACAACATGGTGAAGTGGCGAGCACCAGAAGGGCAGTTGAAGCTGGTACGATGGCACGTGCAATAGTTACCCCGTCGCAGCCACCGCACAGACAGGCCCGTAGACCCCCTTGAATCCCTGAGGTGCTGGCAAATCCTGATTGGCAGTCCCCAACTTCAGCCGCACCATTAGTTCCCCCTTTCACCGCCCAGTCTGGAGTTCGGGTTGAGACAGCTCAGATCTGGGATTTTTTTAGCTGTTCTTGACTGCGGAGCTCTTGGACATAGTCGTGGCAGAAACAAACTGTTATGCCACACAATTTATAACCGCCAACCCGGGAAGCTATTATGCCCAGCCTTTCCGGTGAAAACCAGTCCAAGTTTCCGAAATTAAAACTTTTCTGGGCCTTCTCCTCAACATTGGTCTAACCAAAAAGCATGAATTGCGGTCATATTGGTCCACGAACCCAATTCATCACATGTTCTCTGCTGCCATGTCCAGGGCATGATTTGAGGCCATCCTGCGTTTCCTGCACTTTAGCAACAACACCACCTCCCGTCCCAGAGGCCACCCAGCTTTTGACCGGCTCCACAAAATTTGGCCCCTCATAGACCACTTCAACCAGAAATTTTAAGATTTGTATACCCCAGAGCAAAACATCTGTGTAGATGAGTCCCTAATACATTTTACCAGGCGCCTTGGCTTCAAACAATACATCCCAAGCAAGCGCGCCCGGTATGGGGTCAAATTGTATAAGCTCTGTGAAAGGGCCACAGGCTATACCCACAAATTTCGGATCTATGAGGGAAAAGATCAGACCCTGGAGCCGGTCGGTTGCCCTGACTACCTGGGGAGCAGTGGGAAGACAGTCTGGGACTTGGGGTCACCCTTATTTGGCAAGGGGTACCATCTTTATGTGGACAATTTCTACACAAGTGTGGCCCTCTTCAGGCATTTGTTTCTAGAACAGATTGGCTCGTTACCACCCGTCTTGCAAGGGGGGAGAGGGCTGCCTTGTGTAACGAAGAACTGCTCGCGGTGAAATGGAGAGACAAGCGTGACGTTTACATGCTCTCCTCCATTCACGCAGACACGACAATCCAAATTGAGCGAGCAACCAGAGTCATTGAAAAGCCCCTCTCAGTCCACGACTATAACCTTCACATGGGAGGGGTGGACTTCAATGACCAGATTTTGTCTCCGTATTTAGTTTCCCGGCGCACCAGACGCTGGTATAAGAAGGTGTCTGTATATTTAATTCAATTGGCTCTGTATAATAGTTTTGTTCTCTACAGAAAGGCTGGGAGAACAGGATCCTTCCTCAAATTTCAGGAAGAGATCATCGAGAACCTCCTGTATCCAGGAGGTTCCGTGGCCCTATCCACCAGTGTAGTTAGCCGTCTACACGAGCGACATTTCCCCAATGTCGTTGCTGGTACCTCAACCCAACCGTCGCCCCGAAAAAGATGTCGTGTCTGTAGCAGGAGCGGAATAAGGCGTGACACCCGCTATTTCTGTCCTGACTGCCCTGACCACACTGCCCTATGCTTAGGGGAGTGTTTCCGGAAGTACCACACACAGGTACACCTAGCATAGGGATCACATCTCACCAGGACAGGCACACAGGGCTATTAGGGCCCATTCACACACAGCTGCTGCAAACCTCTCCTTTCACCTGGGACAAAGTGCATAATGCACTTTGCCACATCTTTGGGCGATTTGCGCTTTGCACATTGTCCCATGGGGAAGGAGAGGTTTGTCCTATAAAAGGTAAAAAAAAAACAAAAAAAAACAGTAAGCAAAAAAGTTAACGTTCAGTTCCAAAAGTTAAATAAAGTTTATATGTTCTGTTCAAAAGTTATTATAAAGTTAATAAAATTATTGCGTTGCGGCCTGGTTTTCTTTTTTTTTACCTTCCAGGTGGACCAACCGATCGACTAGCTGCAGCACTGATGTGCATTCTGACAGAAGCATTGTGCTGCTGTCAGATTACACACAAGTCGGTGTATGCGGCGCTGCAAGATGAGATTTCTCCTCTGCAGTAAAAGATACGTTTGCCGAGGCATATGAGCTGAGGAGGTGGCGGTGTTCATATGCTTTGGCAAACACTTTGTATATAAAAAATAAATAAAAAATCCCGGCAATGATTTATTCATCCACATCGATTGATGTGAATAGAGAAATCTGGTTTGCCAGGGCATACGAGCTAAGTGGGTATGGATGTTGGGCGGAGCTCCTATGTCCTGGCAGACGCCTTTCCCCCTCCTTTTTTTTTGGCAGAGATGGGAAAAGTTGTCTTTTGCCAAAATATTTCTCTCACCCAGCATGGGTATATGTATGTAAAAGACACCCCAAAACTTCTTCTGAGTACGGCGATACCAGATGTGTGACACTTTTTTGCAGCCTAGGTGGGCAAAGGGGCCCACATTCCAAAGAGCACCTTTTGGATTTCACATGCCATTTTTTACAGATTTTGATTTCAAACTACTTCCCACACATTTGGGCCCCTAAAATGCCAGAGCAGTATAACTACCCCACAAATGACCCCATTTTGGAAAGAAGGCACCCCAAGGTATTTCATGATGGGCATAGTGAGTTGAGGAAAGTTTTGTTTTGTCACAAGTTAGTGGAATATGAGACTTTGTAAGGAAAAAAAAAATCATCATTTTCCTCTCACTTGTGACAAAAAATAAAAAGTTCTATGAACTCACTATGCCCATCAGCGAATACCTTAGGGTGTCTACTTTCCGAAATGGGGTCGATTGTGGGGTTTTTCTTCTGTCTGGGCATTGTAGAACCTCAGGAAACATGACAGGTGCTCAGAAAGTCAGAGCTGCTTCAAAAAGCGGAAATTCACATTTTTGTACCATAGTACCCAAACCATTTTTTTTTACCCAAACATTTTTTTTTTATCAAAGACATTATCAAAGACATGTAGAACAATAAGTTTAGCGAAAAATTTATATATGGATGTCATTTAAAAAAAAAAAAAATTTACAACTGAAAGTGAAAAATTTCGTTACATTTCAATAATGAATTTAAAATTCATTTGGGTGGTAAGTTACATGACCGAGCAATAAACGGTGAAAGTAGTGTAGTGTAAAAAGTGGCCTGGTCATTAAGAGTGTTTCAGCTAGGGGGGGTTGAAGTGGTTAAGGTGTTGCAACTCACGTACCAGGTTAGGAATGCCAGAGTGGTGTAATGTCTCTGTGTGATAGTGGCAATAGTGTCTCCTACCTTGGTACAGCTGGACTCCTGGATCCGGGCTCACTTGCAATAAAATGAGTGTGTTGCTAGTAGGAGTAATTGAGGGATTTGCAGCAATAATTGAGATCCAGACTTGGAATATAGTTCAAACTGGTCTTTACTTGATGCAGCTTTAATACATGCGAGATACAGCATTTGTAGTTCATACTACACATGTAGTTCATAAATTAGCAAACTGGTTAGGTTACCAGGGGGATGGACTCAGCCTGCTCCCTGATTAAGTGAGTGTAGTCAGAGCAGAGCAAGGAAGAAGACCTACATGTGCAAGCTTCTGAGAGACAGGCTCGTCTAAAGAACCTTTGTCTCTGGGACTACAGATGCCAGAGAAGTTTCTTTACCATCAGAGTAATCCTGAGAAAAAGAGACCAGACATGTTAGAAGATCTAGAACCATCCAGATCCTGCAAGCTTCAGATAAGCATTTGCTTGTTTATGGTATTGAGTAGAGATGAGCGAACCCGAACTGTATAGTTCGGGTTCGTACAGAATTTTGGGGTGTCCGTGACACGAACCCGAACATTTTCGTAAAAGTCTGGGTCGGGTTCGGTGTTCGTCATTTTCTTGGCGCTTTTTGTAAGGCTGCAAAGCAGCCAATCAACAAGTGTCATACTACTTGCCCCAAGAGGCTGTCACAGCCATGCCTACTATTGGCATGGCTGTGATTGGCCAGTGCAGCATGTGACCCAGCCTCTATTTAAGCTGGAGTCACGTAGCGCCGCACGTCACTCTGCTCTGATCAGTGTAGGGAGAGGTTGCAGCTGCGATGTTAGGGCGAGATTAGGCAGTGATTAACTCATCCAAAAGACTTCATTCAGTGATCGATCTGCAGCTGTGGATCATTGAACTGCTGCTATCCAATTGCTCACTGTTTTTAGGCTGCCCAGAGCGTTTTTCATTCACTTTTTTCTGGGGTGATCGGCGGCCATTTTGTGTATTGTGGTGCGCCAGCACAAGCTGCCACCAAGTGCATTTAACCCTCAATAGTGTGGTTGTTTTTTGGCTAAATCCTACATCAGTGTCAAGCTGTCACACCAAGTGCATTTAACCATCAATAGTGTGGTTATTTTTTGGCCATATACTACATCAGGGGCAAGCTGAGCCTGTCACCAAGTGCATTTAACCCTCAATAGTGTGGTTGGTCAAGCTGTCACACCAAGTGCATTTAACCATCAATAGTGTGGTTATTTTTTGGCCATATCCCAGTCTAATTCTGTCTGTAAACCTATACCTGTCACCCAGCGCCTAAATAATAGGCCTCAAATTTATAGTCAGCTAAATCTGTGGTTATTGCTGTAGCTGGTCAAGTTATTTTGTGTCCGTCAAAGCACAGTTTTTGTTCTGGGTTGAAATACAATTCCCAATTTAGCAATTCTCTAAATTAGTGGTTTCTGCTGTATCAGGCCTACTTTAAATTTATCCCTAAAAGGGTATATTAGATTCAAGGTGCTGATAGGGTCATTCTCAATAACTTCACACACACTCTACTGTGCATATCCAAGTCTAATTCTGTCTGTAAACGTATACCTGTCACCCAGCGCCTAAATAATAGGCCTCAAATTTATATTCAGCTAAATCTGTGGTTACTGCTGTGCCTGTATTAGTGTAATACGGTACCTAAATAGATAGCCAGATAGTGTTAGGTGTCTGTAAAAAAAAAAAAAAAAAAGGCCTGAATTTGAATTCAATACATTGGGCCAAATAATATTTTTGTTGTTGTGGTGAACGATAACAATGAGGAAAACATCTAGTAAAGGACGGGGACATGGTCGTGGTGGTGTTAGTGGACCCTCTTGTGCTGGGAGAGGACGTGGCCGTTCTGCCACAGCCACACGTCCTAGTGTACCAACTACCTCAGGTCCCAGTAGCCGCCATAATTTACAGCGATATTTGGTGGGGCCCAATGCCGTTCTAAGGATGGTAAGGCCTGAGCAGGTACAGGCATTAGTCAATTGGGTGGCCGACAGTGGATCCAGCACGTTCACATTATCTCCCACCCAGTCTTCTGCAGAAAGCGCACAGATGGCGCCTGAAAACCAAGCCCATCAGTCTGTCACATCACCCCCATGCATACCAGGGAAACTGTCTGAGCCTCAAGTTATGCAGCAGTCTCTTATGCTGTTTGAAGACTCCGCTGGTAGGGTTTCCCAAGGGCATCCACCTAGCCCTTCCCCAGCGGTGGAAGACATAGAATGCACTGACGCACAACCACTTATGTTTCCTGATGATGAGGACATGGGAATACCACCTCAGCACGTCTCTGATGATGATGAAACACAGGTGCCAACTGCTGCGTCTTTCTGCAGTGTGCAGACTGAACAGGAGGTCAGGGATCAAGACTGGGTGGAAGACGATGCAGGGGATGATGAGGTCCTAGACCCCACATGGAATGAAGGTCGTGCCACTGACTTTCACAGTTCCGAGGAAGAGGCAGTGGTGAGACCGAGCCAACAGCGTAGCAAAAGAGGGAGCAGTGGGCAAAAGCAGAACACCCGCCGCCAAGAGACTCCGCCTGCTACTGACCGCCGCCATCTGGGACCGAGCACACCAAAGGCAGCTTCAAGGAGTTCCCTGGCATGGCACTTCTTCAAACAATGTGCTGATGACAAGACCCGAGTGGTTTGCACGCTGTGCCATCAGAGCCTGAAGCGAGGCATTAACGTTCTGAACCTTAGCACAACCTGCATGACCAGGCACCTGCATGCAAAGCATGAACTGCAGTGGAGTAAACACCTTAAAAACAAGGAAGTCACTCAGGCTCCCCCTGCTACCTCTTCTGCTGCTGCCACCTTGGCCTCTTCCTCTGCCTCTGGAGGAACGTTGGCACCTGCCGCCCAGCAAACAGGGGATGTACCACCAACACCACCACCTCCGTCACCAAGCATCTCAACCATGTCACACGCCAGCGTTCAGCTCTCCATCTCACAAACATTTGAGAGAAAGCGTAAATTCCCACCTAGCCACCCTCGATCCCTGGCCCTGAATGCCAGCATTTCTAAACTACTGGCCTATGAAATGCTGTCATTTAGGCTGGTGGACACAGACAGCTTCAAACAGCTCATGTCGCTTGCTGTCCCACAGTATGTTGTTCCCAGCCGGCACTACTTCTCCAAGAGAGCCGTGCCTTCCCTGCACAACCAAGTATCCGATAAAATCAAGTGTGCACTGCGCAACGCCATCTGTGGCAAGGTCCACCTAACCACAGATACGTGGACCAGTAAGCACGGCCAGGGACGCTATATCTCCCTAACTGCACACTGGGTAAATGTAGTGGCGGCTGGGCCCCAAGCGGAGAGCTGTTTGGAGCACGTCCTTCCGCCACCAAGGATCGCAGGGCAACATTCTTTGCCACCTTCCCCCTCCTCTTCTTCCACCTGCTCATCCAGTCAGCCACACACCTTCACCACCAACTTCAGCACAGCCCGGGGTAAACGTCAGCAGGCCATTCTGAAACTCATATGTTTGGGGGACAGGCCCCACACCGCACAGGAGTTGTGGCGGGGTATAGAACAACAGACCGACGAGTGGTTGCTGCCGGTGAGCCTCAAGCCCGGCCTGGTGTTGTGCGATAATGGGCGAAATCTCATTGCAGCTCTGGGACTAGTCGGTTTGATGCACATCCCTTGCTTGGCGCATGTGCTGAATTTGGTGGTGCAGAAGTTCATTCACAACTACCCCGACATGTCAGAGCTGCTGCATAAAGTGCGGGCCGTCTTTTCGCGCTTCCGGCGTTCACATCCTGCCGCTGCTCGCCTGTCTGCGCTACAGCGTAACTTCGGCCTTCCCGCTCACCGCCTCATATGCGACGTGCCAACCAGGTGGAACTCCACCTTGCACATGCTGGACATAGTGGAGTTTCAGCTGCAGCACGCACGGGTCAGTCGCACTGCGGAACAGCACCACTTCACCACCAATGACTGGGCCTCCATGCGAGACCTGTGTGCCCTGTTGCGCTGTTTCGAGTACTCCACCAACATGGCCAGTGGCCGTTATCAGCGTTAGAATACCACTTCTATGTCTCCTTGAGAAAACACTTAGGGCGATGATGGAAGAGGAGGTGGCCCAGGAGGAGGAGGAAGAGGGGTCATTTTTAGCACTTTCAGGCCAGTCTCTTAGAAGTGACTCAGAGGGAGGTTTTTTGCAACAGCAGAGGCCAGGTACAAATGTGGCCAGCCAGGGCCCACTACTGGAGGACGAGGATGAGGTGGAGGAGGATGAGGATGAAGCATCGTCACAGCGGGGTGGCACCCAACGCAGCTCGGGCCCATCACTGGTGCGTGGCTGGGGGAAAACGCAGGACGATGACGATACGCCTCCCACAGAGGACAGCTTGTCCTTACCTCTGGGCAGCCTGGCACACATGAGCGACTACATGCTGCAGTGCCTGCGCAACGACAGCAGAGTTGCCCACATTTTAACGTGTGCGGACTACTGGGTTGCCACCCTGCTGGATCCACGCTACAAAGACAATGTGCCCACCTTAGTTCCTGCACTGGAGCGTGATGGGAAGATGCGCGAGTACAAGCGCATGTTGGTAGACGCGCTACTGAGAGCATTCCCAAATGTCACAGGGGAACAAGTGGAAGCCCAAGGCCAACGCAGAGGAGGAGCAAGAGGTCGCCAAGGCAGCTGTGTCACGGCCAGCTCCTCTGAGGGCAGGGTTAGCATGGCAGAGATGTGGAAAAGTTTTGTCAACACGCCACAGCTAACTGCACCACCACCTGATACGCAACGTGTTAGCAGGAGGCAACATTTCACTAACATGGTGGAACAGTACGTGTGCACACCCCTCCACGTACTGACTGATGGTTCGGCCCCATTCAACTTCTGGGTCTCTGAATTGTCCACGTGGCCAGAGCTAGCCTTTTATGCCTTGGAGGTGCTGGCCTGCCCGGCGGCCAGCATTTTGTCTGAACGTGTATTCAGCACGGCAGGGGGCGTCATTACAGACAAACGCAGCCGCCTGTCTACAGCCAATGTGGACAAGCTGACGTTCATAAAAATGAACCAGGCATGGATCCCACAGGACCTGTCCATCCCTTGTGCAGATTAGACATTAACGACCTCCCCTTAACCATATATTATTGTACTCCAGGGCACTTCCTCATTCAATCCTATTTTTATTTTCATTTTACCATTATATTGCGGGGCAACCCAAAGTTGAATGAACCTCTCCTGTCTGGGTGCCGGGGCCTAGATTTATGACAATGGACTGTTCCAGTGTTGGGTGACGTGAAGCCTGATTCTCTGCTATGACATGCAGACTGATTCTCTGCTGACATGAAGCCAGAGTCTCTGTTACTGGACCTCTCTCCTCTGCCTGGGTGCCGGGGCCTAAATATATGACAATGGACTGTTACAGTGGTGGGTGACGTGAAGCCAGATTCTATGGGACCTCTCTCCAATTGATATTGGTTAATTTTTATTTATTTTTTATTTTTATTAATTTCCCTATCCACATTTGTTTGCAGGGGATTTACCTACATGTTGCTGCCTTTTGCAGCCCTCTAGCCCTTTCCTGGGCTGTTTTACAGCCTTTTTAGTGCCGAAAAGTTTGGGTCCCCATTGACTTCAATGGGGTTCGGGTTTGGGACGAAGTTCGGGTCGGGTTCGGATCCCGAACCCGAACATTTCCGGGAAGTTCGGCCGAACTTCTCGAACCCGAACATCCAGGTGTTCGCTCATCTCTAGTATTGAGACTTTGCTGTTGTGGAATGGGTATATTGTTTTGGCAACTACCACATTTTGAGATGGACTAGCCATCTGTACCTAAAGATCTGCATCCCTCAGTCTGGAAATTGCAGAGATAGTTAGCAAAAACTGAGTTTCATGCCTGTAGTTATTCAGAGAGACTGCAAAGTGTATCTAGAAAGGAAGACTCAGGGAGTAATACAACTAACATCATCGAGGTTGCCTATACATAGCAACTGGGAGAAGACTGCACTGTTTTATACTTTGAAACTGTGCCTTTTGCTGTTATATGTACTACTGCTCCCACTATCAATACACTAAAATGTAATGTATGTAATGCCACCAATGGGCTTGGTTATTGTCTTCAGCTGTTGCTAGTTCTGCATCCGCCCTCTTGCCTTGTAGCCTGCTAACTATTCATTATCAAGAGCATCTCAATTACCACCAGGCAGTAGGCCCAATACCATGGTGTGCCCTGAGGGAGGAAAGGGTGCGCCCGTCAGTCACTGCATGGCCCCAGGGAGCACCAAGGAGAGGATTGCCTCTGTGAACTGTTAGTACCACTACCACCATCATAGCTACTATCACTCCTCCCATCCACCTCTCCCCTTCCTGGGATAGCTGCACTAGAAGCAGTAGCAACTAACTTTTCCTTATTCAGAGGATCTCAGTGGAGCCATGTCCAGGAATCTGGATAATATAACAGGTTTCCAATGAAGGTGAAGTATGTCATACCATAATTACTGGTAGTTTTGTGGGAAAAGATTCATTATAAGTTGTATTTCATTCATTTAAACTCCTGCTCATTCTGGGCTTTGAAGTCAAGGAGGCGGTCCTATCAGTGACCGACAGCTATCTCTCTATGCACAGTAATAGAGGGCAGGCTGTCAATCACTGATAGGACCGTCTCCTTGACTTCAAAGCACAGAATGAGCAGGAATTAAAATGAATAAATTTCAAGTTATAATTAATCTTTTCCCGCAAAACTATGTATCAATCTGCTCTGCTCCTCCTGCTCTTTAACATAGTGCTTGTAGCTTATATTGCATTTTCATGGTGATGGGTTCCCTTTAAGTGTACTCTCAAAATGTATCAGCGCTATTCCAAGTAATCTGGAGTCCATGCCTATTGCATTTAATGAAAACTGTTTGTTATGCAACAACATTTTTAGGTAAGATTCTCATTAACAGTGTTTAATGTTTAACTCTAAATCTGCCTAGCAGAATAATCAAGGCTTTTTTTTTCACAACTTTGTGATCATTTACCAGCAAAGTCAAAGCAAAATATGCATCTCAATCGGGGAATACACACATTTTCTGTTTATTGTACTACTTGTGATATTGGAACAATATTACCCTTTAATCTTTACATACACATCTCTAATCAAATACTTTGCATTATATCAGGTCCAACACTGGAGAATTCTTCCATTGATTATTGTGCTAGGTCTTGGTAGTGGTTTACCATATGGCTACCATATATCAGTGGTCAGCTCATCATCTTTGGTAAGCAAAAGTTCCCTTCTTTTTTTTTTTTATGCAACCAAGTCAAATCAAACTTAATTTATTGAATATAATAATACCTATAGCAAGCATTACAAATATTAAGGGGATTGTCTGATACCTAAAAGGTGGTTGGGCATGGGTTAAAAAAAAAAAAAAACACGACTCGCCTTATCGGAGCTTCCCAGTTCTTGTACTGTGGCTCCTGTTGCCAATAGTTCTGCCCCTGCCAGACCAGAAGTGTGATGTACCATCTAACTGCAGGTCACCACTGCTGGCCAATCAGTGCATGTAGACTGCACATCACACTTCCAGTTTGGTGGAGACGGATAGCATAGGGGCCAGGAGACACAGAGCAGGAACCGGGAGGCTCTGACCTGGTGAGTGGTATTTCTTTTTATTTTGAGCCCATGCTTGGCTACCCCTAAAATGTTTTTGGTAGGTGCCCCTATGAAAAAAACCACACAGGACACATAGCACACATATGGCAATTGCATATAGGATACAAGGCACATTCACCGCTAACATATAGCACTAATGTCACACGCTCCACTCACATATAGGACTAATACCATACATATACACCTCCCATACATGGCACATCATTTATACATAGGACACATGCCGCACATATAAATGCAGACACAATAGCACTGACATGTCTGCCAAAGCAGTGTACAGCATGCAATATCTCTATCATCAATCAATGAAGGGATATTCCAGGTGTAAAAAAATCTGAATTACAGAATACATGTAAAAATACCAAAACATCCATTACTCACATGTTAAATCCCCACTGCTCCAATACCAATGCCTCTTTTGTCCTCCGTTGGTCTTTGTTTACATGGCAGCAACCATACTGGCACAGACCACTGCAGCCAATCTTTAATGACAGCAGACACATTCTTTAGGGCAATTAGCCTCAGTGGCCATAGGCCAATATGGCTTCCACCGTGTAAATAAAGACTGGTGAGGACTACAGGACCATCATTGGTGGTGTAGTGGGGTAACTAACAGTATTGTTTATTTTATTATTTTATCTTTTTTTTTTTTACAGCTGGACAATCCCTTTAAAGGTGGGCAGATTATTGTTAAAATGATCGCTAACCAGCTTTTCATATGAACGCTCCTTAGCGATCATCTTTCAGTGTAATACTGCTGCTGATTACCCGATGAATGAGCAAGCACTTATTTATTGGGTAATCGGGATCTTTTCACATGTTATAAATCGCTTATTTCCGGCGGCAGATCACGCCGTGTAATAGGCACTCTGCTGCCGGCAAACAATGAGACAGCATAGGAACAAGCGATGCATTAGCAATTGCTCGTCCCTATACTGAGGAGGAAATCACTGCATGTTATTGCAGCAGTCTCCTCCTCTAGCAAGTATGCGATTGATGGGAGTGAACGCTTCCCTCCCTACAATCGTCTGCTCTATCTGCCCGTGTAAGGCTCCATTCACACATCCGTATAATGGGTCCGCATCCGTTCCGCAAATTGCGGAATGGGTGCGGACCCATTCATTCTCTATGTACTCTCCGCATCCGCATTTCCGGAGCGCGCCCCTGATCTACTGGTCCGCGGCTCCGGAAAAAAATAGAACATGTCCTATTCTTGTCCGCAATTGCGGACAAGAATAGGCATTTCTATGAGGGTGCTGGTCGGGTGTATTGCGGATCCGCAATGCACTACGGATGTCTAATGTACCTGATACAAGCTTATATACACAGTATTGCAACCCTATCCTTACACAGCTCCTATAAACAAAGGCATTCCACGCTAATTGAATACATATCAGTGACAAATTTATTGCTTTGGGCTGGCGACTGCCACTGCCGTCTGTATTCTGTTCACACTGTGTATTTAATCCATTTATTATTACTCTTTCCTCCACTATGGATTAATTATTTAAATACAGTATTAGCATTTGCTCTTTATTATTGTGTATTGATCCTAGTGATAGGTCACCCCTTGGTGCATTGTAGTTTTCTCTATCATATTTTGCTTGTTTTTAAATGTATTATTTAATAAAATGGTTAATGATTTGTATTTAATTGGCGTAGAGTGCCTTTGTTTATAGGAGCTGTGTTTTATGTGTTAACTGTATGTCTCCCATCTTTACTATGTACCCCCATATAGGACACCTATCCTATGTCCCCTATTTGCTCTTTACATGCTGTCTTACTTCTGAACATGCACTATTGAGGCTGAACTGACCCGTGTAGTCTGCTCAGCACTGCAAAGGACTCCCTTCAAAATCCTCTTCTGGTTGACACTTCAGCTCGTTCTCTTCTTCATCCTCTTTCATTCCCCAGCAGCAGCCTCCATGAATCATATTGCTGAACCCTGTGAGGCTGTCTCCTACTTCAAAATGATGTCTCCTCTAAACAAGAAGAGACATACTCATTAGAGTCTTCTTACTGCTGACCCCCTTCCTCTTGGCCCCGGTGCAACTGAAACAACCGCACAAAATGTTAATGTATTGTATTTTATGCATTTTTTTGTACCCAAAGACCAGTCCATTCTAACCCCCCTGTGGAGGAGTGGGCGAGTCACATGTCCTGCAAGAAGGGTGGGGACCAGTTAGTTCCAGTTAGCTAGTGCTAGCTGACCCCCTGCTAAGGAAGCAGGTGTGCAGTGCTGCGTCCCTCCTGGACGTGTGTTGCCGGGCACCTCCAGTTCTGCTGGAGAAGAGAGACCACTTCTAGAAGTCTCATTAGCCAGAAAGAAGTTGCCCTGTGCCTTGCCATAGAGTCAGACAAAGAGAGAAGTTGCAGTAAAGTTCTTATTTAATCCAGTCAACATAGTAGAGCCGAAAGGCTTTGCCTACCATTTTCATGCTAAAGCTTGCTGGATACCAACACCAAGTCTGTAAACCATTTGAAGAAACGTTTATGCAAAGTAAAGCTGTAGTTGAACTTCGTACAAAGTCTGGACTCAATTTCTTTCATCATCCTATTCACCCTTTTTGCTCTGCTTTGTCCGGTGACTCCTGGGGTTCCCGGATATCCAGGTAGTAACTTTGTGACAAGTGCACAGCTACAACACCTAAAAGGGAAATTATAGGCCACTCTTACACCACTCTGGCATTCCTTCACCTGGGTTCCACCATCACCTTCTACATAAGGGGGCTTAGTCCCTCGTTGCTGAAATGCAACTGGCATTACATTACATTTATCACATCTTAGAAGGACCCTAGTCACACGTACATACGTTGCAGAAGTTGGTAGTCATTCCGGAATTAGCTTGAACTCCTAAGAGAGCAGTGTCACTGGGAATCTCCCTGGCCCATGCATCACAAAGCAGCAAATTTACCAGCCCTTGAGGGAACAAATTTACTGAAAGCCAAAAAAGGTAACTGTCTACACTAAGGTTACATCTGCATGCAGTGAGAGAAAGCTTCAGGCCTAAGGACAGGAAATCGCCCTTCAGAGATTGTATTCCATTGTGGATACTTCAGAGCTAATATATAGCTCAAGTGAAAAAAGGTCAGTTGCACCCCTTGATTGGTTTGGAAGGATGGTACAGATTGCAGCAAAGGGACCCCTCCCTCCATCTCTCATACACATACTTGAGAATTGCATTGACTAACTGTGGAAACTGCATTTGATGTACACCATGCTTGTGTAACTTATCTATTGACTGCTGCAGTAAAGTACAGTGAAGTTGTTGCTGGTCTCATAATTGATTCCTGCATCACTACCACACTGCAAAGTGTTGGCATTACCACAACTGGGAGCCTGCCTTACACCTCAAAACTACTAAGAGAACCACAGAACTGGAGTTTGCCCTGAAGGGAAGAAAAGTTGTTCCCTTCCCATCACTACACACCAGCCCAGGGAGTGTCAGACCCTTGAGTACTGCAACTTATACTACCACCTTCTGGCCACTCACACACATGCTCCTGTGCCCTGGGTCATTGCACGGACAGTTTGTCTGCCATTGGTCTTATGTTTGAATCTGCAGATTTTCCCGTAGTTATGATTACCTTCTCCTAGGAGAGGATGCCTGAGCTTTAGATTTCCTAGTTCTCTAGTTACCAGTGAAGGTATGCTATTCTGACCAGCTTCCTGTAAATCATACCTCTTCCTGTGTTACTGACTCTGATTCTCTGCTACCTGTATTGACCTTAGCCTGTTTCTCTTATTAACCCCTTTGCTGCCTACCCTGAACTCGGACTAATCTCTCGTTTACGCACATACTTTGCCTGTCCTGATCTTAGCCTGACTATGTGACTGCATATATTGCCCAACCCTTCGCTGATCTGCATCGTGTCACTGACCCCCTTGGGGTAATCTCTTTTCTCTGGCCAGCATTGCCCCAACACCTCTCATGTCCTCTGCAGTTTGTCAAAGGCTTTATCAACCAGACCTGGATAAAAAGGTATGGATCAGCTGTGCCCCAAGAAACAATCACTCTGCTGTGGTCCACAGCTATTTCTCTCTACAGTCTTGGAGGACTGATGGGATCACTGGTATCCGCGTACCTGAGCAGAAGGTTTGGAAAGTGAGTACTTTTATTCCACAATTTATGTCATCTTCAAAAATTGACCAGTGGATTTTCCTACACCTCATCAGAATAATTATATCTGCTATATCCACAAACCTTAACAAAATTGTTTGCAAGAATATAGAGAAGACAGGAGAATACATAGTTTGTCATTTGTATTACTGGATTTGCATTGCTTGGGTTATGTGCAATGTAGCCAAATGTATGTAGGAAGATGCAAGGCTCCTAATGTATCCCTCAAATTTTCTTCATTACAGCACTCTGAATGTATAGAATAGTTCTTCTATTTCCTGTCTAAAATTATTTCAAGTTTTCAAATTTGTTATTCTCAGTACGTTTAATTATATCATCCAAGCAAATGTTTAGGTTTTACTACCTTAACCTTTAAGGTCCGGGATGTTTGGTCTCCTGCTATATTGTAATAATGGTCTGAGCTTTTTTTATGATTCAGTAGACTACATTTATAAGTACATAGTGCATGCATTTCTAACTGTATACTGCTGATGCATTTCCAACTTGTCCATGCCAGTCAAAACCATGTGTGATACTTCTTTCCTTTTCTTCTCTTTAGGAGAAGGTCTCACATCTTCAGTGACCTTTTGGGTATAACTGGCTCTCTGTGCCTTGGTATTAGCAAGATTGTAGGATTATATGAAATGATTTTTGTGGGACGGTTTCTCTATGGATTCACAGCAGGTACATGTTAGGAACAAGAGTTCTATTTCTGTAAATTGTCTTCAAAAACATGGGTCACAGTGACAGTTATTATGTTTCACCATATAGTTAGCCAGTTTTCTAAGAAAGTTATTTACATTTGAATAGTTGTACATACCTTGTACAAGACCTTATCAAATATTACGTAGTAATGCACACCCAGTTAAACGTAGTCTCCTGCAATATTAATCAAGAGGAAGGAAAAATCCCCCATGGAGCAGAACCCTCACTTCCTTAACTTAGAGGAAAAAGGCTTTCTTATGTTCAAAGTGAATCATTGGATCAACAGTCCATTCCTAGTAATCTGAACCATATCTTGTATTATTATTACTACTAAAAAAGACATCCAGGCCCCTTTCAAACTCTTTCAATAAATTAACCATGACAACTTTAGAGTGCTACAGTCTCTCTGCTCTTACAGGACAGGACCCCATTTATGTTAGTGTACAAACTTTTTTGCTACCAACAGTGGATGGTCCTCTAGGCATAGTTATGTCTTACCATAGCTGATAACAGAACTGCTACTTTGCAGATACATCAGCTTTTTATTTCTGGCAGGTTTGGCACTTAACATTTATATTCAGTATCTTGGAGAAATCTCTCCCCGTAACCTTCGAGGATTCATCAGCACATCGGCCCCAATCTTTGTAACATCAGGGAAACTCTTTGGTCAACTTGTTGGACTCAGGTAAGAGCCAGGAACAAATATCATATAAAGGAAAAATGTAATATACCTAATATCTGATATTAAAATTGACCAATTTCTTAACAATGTAAAGCAGGGTTGTCACCTGGAGCACCCCTATAATTTAGAGTTTAATTCCAAAGCATTGTTCATACAAACTCTGCCCAGTTTTGCTTCTATCAGTAGATTTATTTGGCAGATTCACATTTATGCATTTTTTTTACAATTTTTTTTCCCATATCCTTTCCAGGGAGGTTCTTGGCACAGCGACATTGTGGCCCTGGATGCTCTCACTTTGTGGTTTTGCACAACTGCTGCAATTAATAGTAATGCACTTTTATCCAGAGACTCCTCCATATCTGATATTAGTGAAGAAAGACCAGGATCGCTGTATAAAAGGTAAACTACTATTTTAATTACAGTATTTTTTTTTTTAAAATAGAATTTACAGAATTGACTAGTTTACTTATAGGGGTTGTCTGGGAATACCTAACTTTTCTGTGATGTCTTCAGCCTGCCTCTGCTATCGAAAGATTCATATTTACCTGCTCCCCACCGATTCAGTATGGCGTTTCCATCTTCTATAATAGTCTTGTTTACTTCTAGCTTTGTATGGTGATGGTCACCTGCTCCACTACGGCCAACCACTAACTTCAGTGGTGACGTGTTGCTTGTGGACAAGTCACAGCTAAAACCAGTGGTTGGGTATGGCAGAGCAGGTGACCATGCCTGTGCTCATTTATGTGACACACACAGAATCCCTCAGGAGGTTGCAATGCTCTACTTAATATGCTATAGGGTTAATGGTCACTAGGACCTTAGCGTGACTTTTGCAACCTCTCTGACTAGTAGATTATAAATTATATCTTTATTATTTTCTCTTAAAATACATATATTTCTTGGGAACTAGTTTAAAATTCCTCAGGGAGAACAGGATCCGGGTTCTATCTCCTGTTTATTTTATAATGTGTATTCAGATTCGACTTGTATAGTACGAGATATCTGGTCACCTCTAGAGAGTCACCAGACTCTGCTAATTTGCCTTGTCTATCTGTATACACTGTCCCACTATGGGGTCTCTACCTCTAATCCCTGAACTAAAATCTATTCCTGCATCCCTACATGTTTCGCCATTTACTCGGCGTCTTCAGGGGATGACATGCAGGTTATGCTTGTGGGGGCGGTATCTAAGCTTTACCTCCTCGGTTTCTGCAGGTGAGGTTGGCCCATCCAATCACCACGTTCTATTTCAGTGATGGATGTTGCCTCGACTAATAGGTCATGGTTTCCGGCGCGCCTCTATACCGTCACCAAGGACGCGCCACTGACGTCATCGCGCCATTGGCGTCATCATGATGATGCATCGCACCTGTGTCCATACTTACGAACTATTGGGCTGTCACTTTCGAGCCTCTGCGCTTGCGTCTGTGTTACATCCATGACGCATGTGCTAGTACTTGGAGATTATTCATATTGTTCTGTCCCCTGCGCATGCGCTAACACTTAGAAATCTTCGTTGCACTTGCGTCAGTACTTGGAACTTATTCCTGTCACTCCGTCCCCTGCGCATGCGTTAGCACTTGGAATTATTCATAGTAGATTCCGTTCCATTCCGATATGGCCTTCAAGGCTTGGAGATCCATCCCTCTACCTATGTATGTGCTCATGTAGCTCTGCTCATCCTTCTATGTTTAACTAATATTAGCTACTCTTTACCTTCGCACTTAATAGGTTTGGGTTTTTTATACCATTCGTTCTTACTTTTAATTTTTTCTCACAATAGATGAAATACCTGTGAATAATAGATGGGAATATAAATGGCAATAAATTATAATAATACAAATAATAAAAAACAAAACAAATAATAACAGCAATCAAAAATTGTGAGAAAAAATGAAAATTAAGAACGAATGGTATAAAAACCCAAAACCTATTAAGTGCGAAGGTAAAGAGTACCTAATATTAGTTAAACATAGAAGGATGAGCAGAGCTACATGAGCACATACATGGGTAGAGGGATGGATCTCCAAGCCTTGAAGGCCATATCGGAATGGAACGGAATCTACTATGAATAACGCATGCGCAGGGGATGGAGTGACAGGAATAAGTTCCAAGTACTGACGCAAGCGCAACGAAGATTTCTAAATGACATTAGCTGCACCACATCTCCTGTGTAAAGTGTGCGCATCCCAAAAAATATCTGACATAGTGTACTTTTTCAATAGACTGTGTCCGCTGTGGACAGTGACATTAGCTGTGCCACATCTGTAGTGTAACGTGTGCGCTTAAAAAAATGTATCTGTGACATACAGTGTACTTTTCTGTAGACTGTGTCTGCTGCGGACAGTGACATTATCATCGCCACATCTGCAGTGTAACGTGCGCGCTTCTAAAATTTATCTCTGACATATAGTGTACTTTTTCTGTAGACAGTGTCTGCTGCGGACAGTGATATTACCAGCGCCACATCTCCTGTGTAAAGTGTGCGCATCCCAAAAATATCTGTGACATACAGAGTACTTTTTCCGTAGATGGTGTCTGCTGCGGACAGTGACATTACCAGGGCCACATCTGCAGTGTAACGTATGCGCTTCAAAGATTTATCTGACATACAGTGTACTTTTTTTGCGTAGACACTGCGTACAGTGACATTACCGGTGTTACCTCTACTGTACTTCCTCATCCCAAATGCCTGTGACATTCCCTGTAATTTTTCATTACCCGCTGGTGACAGCATTGACATTATCTGCGGGATATCTCCTGTGTGATGTTTTCACATCCCAAATACCTTTTTAAATTTGTTTGCGCATACACTTCCAAATCCTACGCTACTGTACGGGTGACAGACTTTCAATCATATATAACATTTAATATGAAGAAGGCGAGCAGTAAGGGACGGGGCAGTGGCCGTGATGCTAATGGTGCACGCAGAGGCCGTGGCCCTTGGCGCAGTGAAACTGTGCCTGCTGCCAGAGCACAAGAAAAACAACCATCCACGATACCCAGCTTCATGTCCCAGTTTGAAGGGCGGCGCAGGACACCACTCTTAAAGTCAGTCCAGTGAGACCAGGTGGTAGGTTGGATTGCAGCAGATAATGCGTCCAGTCGCTTAAGCACCACCCTGTCTTCCACCAAGTTCAGTCTCAGTAGCCAGGAGTCTGCTCAACCCAATCCTTACCCTGCTCCTCCTTCCTCCCACCATGGAGAGTCTGGGCAAACAAGTGATCCCACACTCGGATATTCAGAGGAGCTCTTTTCAGCGCCATTCCTTGATTTGGACCTGTCGCCAAGCACGCTTGAAAAGGGACAGATCTCGTGCCCTGATTCCCAAACTCTTGAGCATCCACAATCACAAGAAGATGATGGTGGGGAAAGGCAATTATTGTTTAATGAGGTGGATGATGATAAGACACAGTTGCCAATAACTCAACGGCAATTACTGTCTCAAGAGGTTGATGAAGAGGATGAGACACAGTTGTCAATCATTGAGGTTGTCAATGGTTAGGTAAACAAGTCAGGAGGATGAGCAGAGTGAGGAAGTGGAAGAGGAGGTGGTGGACGATTAAATCACTGACCCGACCTGGGAAGGTCGAAAGCCGAGCGAAGACAGCAGTACAGAGGGGGAGGTATCCGCAGCACCGCAACAGGCTGGAAAAGGCAGTGGGGTGGCAAAAGGGAGAAGGCGTGCCACACCAAACCCGCAACTGTTCCCCGGAGCACCCCAAATCTCCCTTGTCAGGGGAGAGTGCGGACGACAAAAGAATTGTAATTTGCAACCTGTGCCATACAAAAATGGGCATTGATAAAAAAAAAGGAGGATATGTATGTCTACATATGTATGTAATCCAGCAGTGGTTTCGATTCGGACCAATGTCACTACTGGATTCCAGAATTCCTCTAACAGTAAATAGCGCCACACCCCAAATTGAATAGTAAGTGTATGAGTGTATAAAAATGCTCATTTGTCCATTTAAATGGCTATTTTAGCCAGAGAGTAGAAGTTGATCGCATCAGCTATATAAGACACATCCTGGAAGGAAAATAATGTTATATTATGGTAGAATATGGCTGAAATGAAGCAGATAAAAATAGTATAGTGTTACAGTCCGTAACAAAATTAATGTTCCACTCACTTCACAGGGGGTTGTCCACAGGTTAAGCTCAAGACGCACAAGACTGTGACAATACTCCCCCTCCGGCCAGGATCGCTTAATAGATGTACAGTCATGTGAAAAAATTAGGACACCCTTTGAAAGCATGTGGTTTTTTGTAACATTTTTAATAAAAGGTTATTTCATCTCCGTTTCAACAATACAGAGAGATTAAAGTAATCCGACTAAACAAAGAAAACTGAAGAAAAGTCTTTTCAAGATCTTCTGTAAATGTCATTCTACAAAAATGCCTATTCTAACTGAGGAAAAAGATAGGACACCCTTGCCCCTAATAGCGAGTGTTACCTCCTTTGGCTGAAATAACTGCAGTGAGACGGTTCTTGTAGCCATCTACCAGTCTTCGACATCGGTCTGAGGAAATTTTACCCCACTCCTCAATGCAGAACTTTTTCAGCTGTGAGATGTTTGAGGGGTTTCTTGCACGTACAGCCCTTTTCAAGTCACCCCACAGCATCTCAATGGGATTCAAATCTGGACTTTGACTTGGCCATTCCAGGACTCTCCATTTCTTCTTTTTCAGCCAATCTTTGGTTGATTTACTAGTATGTTTTGGGTCATTGTCATGTTGCATGGTCCAGTTCCGCTTCAGCTTTAATTTTCTAACTGATGGTCTCACATGTTCTTCAAGCACCTTCTGATACACAGTAGAATTCATCGTGGATTCTATGATGGTGAGCTGACCAGGTCCTGCTGCAGCAAAGCAGCCCCAAACCATGACACTTCTACCTCCATGCTTCACAGTTGGTATGAGGTTCTTTTCTTGGAATGCTGTGTTTGGTTTACGCCAAACATGTCCTCTGCTGTTGTGTCCAAATAATTCAATTTTGGACTCATCTGTCCAAAGAACATTATTCCAGAAGTCCTGGTCTTTGTCAACTTTATCTCTGGCAAATGTCAGTCTGGCCTCGATGTTTCTCTTGGAAAGCAAAGGTTTCCTCCTTGCACACCTCCCATGCAAGTTAAACTTGTACAGTCTCTTTCTGATTGTAGAGGCATGTACTTCTACATCAACAGTAGCCAGAGCCTGCTGTAGTTCTCGAGATGACACTTTAGGGTTTTTGGAGACCTCTTTTAGCATCTTGCGGTCTGCTCTTGGGGTGAACTTGCTGGGGCGACCAGTCCTGGGCATGTTGGCAGTTGTTTTGAAAGCCCTCCACTTGTAGACTATCTTCCGGACAGTGGAATGGCTGATTTCAAAATCTTTTGAGATCTTTTTAAATCCCTTCCCAGACTCATAGGCTGCTACAATCTTTTTTCTGAAGTCCTCTGACAGCTCTTTTGCTCTCACCATGGTGCTCACTCTCACTTCAACAGTCAGGAGCACACCAAACTAAATGTCTGAGGTTTAAATAGGGCAAGCCTCATTCAACATGCAGAGTAACGATCTACTAATTATGTGCACCTGGTGTGATATACCTGTGTGAGATCTGAGCCAATTTAAGAGGGAATACATGTGAGGGTGTCCTATCTTTTTCCTCAGTTAGAATAGGCATTTTTGTAGAATGACATTTACAGAAGATCTTGAAAAGACTTTTCTTCAGTTTTCTTTGTTTAGTTGGATTACTTTAATCTCTCTGTATTGTTGAAACGGAGATGAAATAACCTTTTATTAAAAATGTTACAAAAAACCACATGCTTTCAAAGGGTGTCCTCATTTTTTCACATGACTGTAAGAGGTTGCAGTCAGCAGAAAAATAAGAGCTTCAATCTCTTTATTCGTGATATAGGCTCAATACGTTTCGGGGTTCTAGTATAGGTGACCCCTTCCTCAGGAGCATGATTGTTATCTGAGGCTTGTGGACACTGAGGCCTTTCGCAGCCTGATGTCGGTGGCTGTCCCGCGTTACTATTTTTTAAGGTGTGCCATGCCCGCCTTAAACCAACATGTGTCCCGTAACATCACACGTGCCCAGACCAACGCAGTTACTGAGAAGGTCCACTTAACCACGGACACATGGACAAGTGCATTCAGCCAGGGACACTACATTTCCTTGACGACACACTGAGTGAATGTTTTGGAGGCTGGGAGCGAGTCGTACCTTGGGATCGCACAGGTGCTACCGACGATAAGGGTTTCCGCCAGCACCTACGTTAGTGGCTCCAACCCCCACTTCTCCTCCTCCTCCACTTCCACCTCCGAATTATCTGTGTGCAGCACCAGTCAGTTATCAGTCGGTAGCTGGAAGCAGTGTAGCACTGCAGTGGGGAAGCTGCAACAGGCCGTGCTGAAGCTGATATGCTTAGGGGACAAACAGTACACCACCTCAGAGCTGTGGCAGGGGATAAGAGACCAGACTGAGCTGTGGTTCTCGCCACTCAACCTAGAACCAGGCATAGTGTCTGATAATGGCTGTAACTTGGTGGCGGCTTTGGAGCTCGGCAAGCTCAGACACATCTCATGCCTAGCCCACGTCTTAAACTTAGTGGTTCAGCGGTTTCTCAAAACCTACCCCAATTTGCCAGAGCTACTGGTGAAGGAGCACCGTGTGTGTGCACATTTCCGCAAGTCATCGACAGCTTCAGCCGGTCTGTCAACGCTGCAGTAGCGCTTGAAATTGCCAGCTCGCCGGCTGTTGTGTGATGTGAGCACGCGCTGGAACTCGATATTCCACATGTTGGCCAGGCTTTGTGAGCAGCAGAGGGCAGTTGTGGAATACCAGCTGCAACATGGGCGTCGCCTTTCCATTCAGCTTCCGCTATTCACAAGCGAAGAGTGAGCATGGATGTCTGACCTCTGTGAGGTTTTAAGAAATTTAGAGGAATCAACACAGATGGGGAGCGGCGATAACGCTATTATCATCCCACTTCTGTGTCTACTCAAACGCTCGCTGCTAACAATTAGGGATGACGCATTGCATGTGGAAGAGGTGGAAATGGGGAAGACATTACACAGGGTGATAGCTAGACCACCCTCAGTACTTCTTCTCAGCGCGAATTGGATGAGAGGAGGAGCAGGAGACGGTTGTCTCTGCTACAGAGGGTAGTACCCATGGAAGTTTAATTCCATCTGTTCAGCGTGGGTGGGCAGAAGAGGAGGAAGAGGATGAGGAGATTGAGAGTGATCCTCATGATGACGACAGCAAAGTCTTGTCTGTTGGTACTCTGGCACACATGGCTGACTTCATGTTAGGCTGGCTTTCCCGTGACCCGCGCGTTATACGCATTTTAGACAACACGGATTACTGGTTGTTCTCCCTTCTCGACCCCCACTACAAAGAGAACTTCTCATCTCTCATTCCTCTGGTGGAGAGGACGGGCTAAACGATGCAATACCAGAAGATCCTTGTTGAAAAATTGCTTCAAAAATTTCCAGCTGACAACGCTGGCAGCATAGTTTGTAGTTCCTTGGCCAACCGACGAGGGGAGACAAGCGGAACACACAGCAGTTCCAAACAGAGGCAGGGCAACACTCTCCAAAGCCTGGGACAGTTTCATGACACCCTGCCAGCACCCTCACCCTGATGCACGGCCTAGTGTCACAAGGAGGGGAAAATTTTGGAAGATGGTGAAGAAGTACATAGCAGACCGTGTCAGCGTCCTCAATGATCCCTCAGTGCCTTACAACTACTGCTTGTCCAAGCTGGACACGTGGCACGAACTGGCGCTCTACGCCTTGGAGGTGCTTGCCTGCCCTGCCGCCAGCATTTTGTCTGAGCGTGTGTTTAGTGCTGCTGGTGGCATTATAACAGATAAGCGTATCCGTCTGTCAACTGAAAATGCTGACAGGTTGACTCTTATAAAAATTAACAAGGTTTAGATTGACCATGACGTCTCGACTCCACTAGAGGAAAGCTAATGAACATAAAGGCACTTTAACCCCTTAAGGACTCAGCCCTATTTCACCTTAAGGACTTGGCCATTTTTTGCAAATCTGACCAGTGTCACTTTAAGTGCTGATAACTTTAAAACGCTTTGACTTATCCAGGCCGTTCTGAGATTGTTTTTTCGTCACATATTGTACTTCATGACACTGCAAAAATTGGGTCAAAAAAGTTAATTTTTTTGGATAAAAAAATACCATATTTACCAAAAAATTGGAAAAATTTGCAAATTTCTAAGTTTCAGTTTCTCTACTTCTGTAATACATAGCAATACCCCCAAAAATGTTGATGACTTTACATTCCCCATATGTCTACTTGATGTTTGCAGCATTTTGGGAATGACATTTTATTTTTTGGGGATGTTACAAGGCTTAGAAGTTTATAAGCAAATCTTGAAATTTTTCAAAAATTTACAAAAACCCAATTTTTAGGGACCACTACAGGTCTGAAGTCACTTTGCGAGGCTTACATAATAGAAACTGCCCAAAAATGACCCCATTCTATAAACTACACCCCTCAAGGTATTCAAAACTGATTTTACAAACTTCGTTAACCCTTTAGGTGTTGCACAAGAGTTATTGGCAAATGGGGATGAAATTTGAGAATTTCATTTTTTTGCCTAATTTTCCATTTTAACCCATTTTTTCTACTAACAAAGCAAGGGTTAACAGTCAAACAAGACTTTATCTTTATTGCCCTGACTCTGCCGTTTACAGAAACACCCCAAATGTGGCCGTAAACTACTGTACGGCCACACAGCGGGGCGTAGAGTGAAAGGTGCGCCGTATGGTTTTTGGAAGGCAGATTTTGCTGGACTGGTTTTTTGACACCATGTCCCATTTGAAGCCCCCCTGATGCACCCCTAGAGTAGAAACTCCATAAAAGTGACCCCATCTAAGAAACTACACCCCTCAAGGTATTCAAAACTGATTTTACAAACTTTGTTAACCCTTTAGGTGTTGCACAAGATTTAATGGAAAATAGAGATACAATTTCAAAATTTCACTTTTTTGGCAGATTTTCCATTTTAATATTTTTTTTCCAGTTACAAAGCAAGGGTTAACAGCCAAAAAAAACTCATTATTTATGGCCCTGATTCTGTAGTTTACAGAAACACCCCATATGTGGTCGTAAACCGCTGTACGGGCACACGGCAGGGCGCAGAAGGAAAGGAATGCCATACGGTTTTTGGAAGGCAGATTTTGCTGGACTGGTTTTTTGACACCATGTCCCATTTGAAGCCCCCCTGATGCACCCCTAGAGTAGAAACTCCATAAAAGTGACCCCATTTTAGAAACTACGGGATAGGGTGGCAGTTTTGTTGGTACTAGTTTAGGGTACATATGATTTTTGGTTGCTCTATATTACACTTTTTTGTGCGGCAAGGTAACAAGAAATAGATTTTTTGGCACCTTTTTATTTTTTGTTATTTACAAAATTCATCTGACAGGTTAGATCATGTGGTATTTTTATAGAGCAGGTTGTCACGGACGTGGCGATACCTAATATGTATACAATTTTTTTTATTTATGTAAGTTTTACACAATGATTTCATTTTTAAAACAAAAAAAATGTTTTAGTGTCTCCATAGTCTAAGAGCCATAGTTTTTTCAGTTTTTGGGCAATTATCTTAAGTAGGGTCTCATTTTTTGCGGGATGAGATGACGGTTTGATTGACACTATTTTGGGGTGCATATGACTTTTTGATCGCTTGCTATTACACTTTTTGTGATGTAAGATGGCAAAAAATGGCTTTTTTTACACCGTTTTTCTTTTTATTTTTTTACGGTGGTCATCTGAGGGGTTAGGTCATGTGATATTTTTATAGAGCTGGTCGATACGGACGCGTCGATACCTAATATGTATACTTTTTTTTTTTATTTAAGTTTTACACAATGATTTCATTTTTGAAACAAAAAAAATCATGTTTTAGTGTTTCCATAGTCTAAGAGCCATAGTTTTTTCAGTTTTTGGGCGATTATCTTGGGTAGGGTATGATTTTTGCGGGATGAGATGACGGTTTGATTGGTACTATTTTGGCGTAAATGCGACTTTTTTGATCACTTTTATTACCTTTTTTGGGAAGTAAGGTGGGCAAAATTTCAATTTTCTCATAGTTTTTTTTTTTTTTTTTTTATGGCGTTCACCGTGCGGGGAAAGTAACATGACCGTTTTATAGATCAGGTCGTTACGGACGCGGCGATACCTAATATGTGTAGTGTATTTTATTTTTTTATTTTTATTCAGTGATAAATGTTTTTTTTTTATCTTAACTTTTTTCACTTTTTTTTTACATTTTTTTTGACCCAGACCCACTTGGTTCTTGAAGATCCAGTGGGTCTGATGTCTGTATAATACAGTACTGTACAATATATATTGTACTGTACTGTATTTTACTTACCACTTTGTCTGAACAGATCTCTGCTTTCAGCACAGATCTGTTCAGCACCATGGACAGCAGGACGCCTGAGAAGGCGTCCTGTTGCCATGGGAACCTTCCCCGTCTGCTCAGTAGTGTTCAGAACTTCGCAGACGGGGAAGGGTAAGGACGGGTCTGTCGGGGGGCTGCCTGGGAGCTCTCTCCCTCTCCCATCGGGGGGCTGCAAAGGCACAGCAGCCCCCGATGGGAGAGGGAGGGAGCTCCCTGACCTGTTAACCTTTTCCATACAGCGGTCCGTACGGACCGCTGTATGGAAAGGGTTAAACGGCTGACATCGCATCACCGATGTCAGCCGTTTATACCAGGGTGCCAGCAATGTGCTGGCACCCTGGTATACCCACTAGAAGCCAACGATTATTCAAGGGGAGGCGGGCGGGGGATCGTGATCCCGCCTCCCGCACCGCCCGCCTCCCGCACCTCCCGCACCGCCTGCGACACCCCCCCTGCACCTCCCACCCACATAATATCATTCAGGGGTGCAGGGGGGGTTAATAAAAACTTAATTTCTGGCATTTTAACGTTTGATCCCCGCGGTCTCTGACCGCGGGGATCAAACGTTAGAATCGGCTAAAAGCGCAGCAAACCGCAGGTCTGAATTGACCTGCGGTTTGCTGCGATCGCCGATACGGGGGGGTCACATGACCCCCCTCGGCGTTGTGACAGGATGCCGGCTGAATGATTTCAGCCGAAATCCCGTTCGGATTAACCCCCGGGGCGCCGCAATCTTATTTTAAACTCATGACGTACCGGTACGTCATGGGTCCTTAAGGACTCGGGAACCATGCCGTACCGATACGTCCTAAGTCCTTAAGGGGTTAAATGTGTTGTTTATAATGTACTGAATACACTGTATTCCCATGCACCCCTTCCACCACAAACAGGGTATATGGTCGAATCTTCCTTTTCTCATCCTCCTTCTCCTCTTCCATCATATGAACATGCGTATTCGTCGCATATAATGCCCTCGCATATATGCCCTTCGCATATAATGTTTTACATGGTCAGCTCAGCTGGAGGCCCTTGTATATAATATTTTAGAAGGTCAGCTCCCCAGCAGACCCTCAACTACAATGTTTTACAGGGTCAGCTCACCAGCAGGCCCTCGCATATAATTTTTTTACAGGGTCAGCTCACCAGCAGGCCTTCACCTACAATCCTTTACAGGGTCAGCTCACCTGAAGACCCTCGCATATAATTTTTGGGAGGGTCAGCTCACCAGCAGGCCCTTGCTGAAACCAATTAATATTGTAACTTGAGGGACCACTGTATTTGCCGTTCAGCGGTGTAGTTATCTGTTTTAAAGCCATTTTTGCTATGTATTAGTGGCAAAATATAAATATGTTTGCCGTTCAGCTGTGCAGTTATATGTTCTAAAGCCCTTCTTTGCGTGTATTGGTGGCACAAAAAAAGTATTTGCCGTTGTGTGGTAAAGTGAGAAAATTACAGCCCTTTTTGGCGTGTATTAGTGGAAAAAAAACGGGCTTACATAGAAACATAGAATGTGTCGGCAGATAAGAACCATTTGGCCCATCTAGTCTGCCCAATATACTGAATACTATGAATAGCCCCTGGCCCTATCTTATATGAAGGATGGCCTAATGCCTATCCCATGCATGCTTAAACTCCTTCACTGTATTTGCAGCTACCACTTCTGCAGGACGGCTATTCCATGCATCCACTACTCTCTCAGTAAAGTAATACTTCCTGATATTACTTTTAAACCTTTGCCCCTCTAATTTAAAAATATGTCCTCTTGTAGCAGTTTTTCTTCTTTTAAATATTCTCTCCTCTTTTACATTGTTGATTCCCTTTATGTATTTAAAAGTTTCTATCATATCCCCTCTGTCTCGTCTTTCTTCCAGGCTTATTAGCCGTTGTGTGGTGAAGTCAGAAAATTACAGACTTTTTGGGGGTATTTTAATTTTCTTTTTTTGATCTAACAGTATGTCAGGCAGAGAAGTGCCAGGCCCTGCATAGGGGAGTGGCAGAGGCCTGAATGTTTCTGGCGCAGGCACAGATCGCAGCAGAGTTAAGGGGCGTTGCAGCAGGAGTCGCAGCGAGAGGCCTGAACTCCCGGTGTCATCTAGCGGTTGTGTCTTGACCAGCAATCCAGCGGTTCTTGAATGGTTGACTCAGTCACCCACTTCCTAACAAGTGACATCAGACGCCCCCAGCCAAGAGTCGGTGGGTTTGTCAGACACAACCCTTAGTTGGTATGGCCCGGCAGCAGGCCCTGTGCCCTCACCTGTCCTCTGTCCTTTTCTGTTCCAAGTTGCTGGTGCTGCAGTCCCTCCCTTTCAAAGTGGTGGACTCTGCAACTTTCAGAGAACTGATGGCTTCTGCCGAGTCACGGTAGAGAGTCCCAAGCCGTAATTTCATTGCCAAAAAGGCAGTACCAGCCCTGCACACACCTGTAGAACAGAAGGTGGGCCAGTCCTTCAACCTGTCGGTGTCTGGCAAAGTGCACGGCAGCGCCGACATGTGGAGCTGTAACTACGATCAGGGACAATACATGTCCTTTACAGCCCACTGGGTGAATGTGGTTCCTGCACAGCCACACCAGCAACTTGGCCAGGTGATGCCGCTTTTACCACCACATTGTCACACTGTTAGTCCTGCAACAATGCCTGCCTCTGCCTCCTCATGCTCCACCATCTCCACTGGAGGGACAATTTACAGTGCCCTTCCAGCATGCCACATGTGCAGGGCATGGTGGTGTCATGCTGTTCTGCACCTCGTTTGCCTGGGCGAACAGAGTCAAGTTGATATAGTGTGGAGATGGCAGCAGCATCAGGAGACCCCAGAGTGGCAAGGTGACATAGTGTGGAGGTGGCAGCAGCATGATGAGACCACAGAAGGGCCCTATGACAGTCTGGAGGTGGTGGCAGCATCAGGGGGCCACGGAGTGGCACAATGACAGTGTGGAGGTGGTAGCAGCATCAGGAGACCACAGAGTGGCAAGGTGACATAGTGTGGAGTTGGCAGCAACATGAGGAGACCACAGAGTGGCAAGGTGAAATAGTGTGGAGGTGGCAGCAGCATGTGGAGGCCACAGAGTGGCACAATTACAGTGTGGAGGTGGCAGCAGCATCAGAAAACCACAGAGTGGCAAGGTGACATAGTGTCAGGAATCGAACCAGGAAACTCCTGTATCGCAGGCGGTAGCCTTTCTCACTGAGCTACCACCGGCTACTTAGGACAGCTCCGCTCCTGAACCTAGTGAATAGTTTCCTAGTCTTGGACAATCTCTGCTCATTTAGTCTAATCAGTCACACCTTGGAACTTCCTATATAAACCAGACCTGGTCACTTCCTCCTTGCCAGATTATTGTGCTTCCTGCCTCTATCTAGCTCCTGTGCCTTATACTAATTTGCGGTGTTTACTCGTGTACTGAATTTGGATTGTTACCTGACCACGCTTCTGCCTTATCCTAGCTGCTGTGTTTACCTGTTACCAACCCGGACTGTTATTCGACACCTGTGTCAGGGGCAGAGATAGGAAGAATATTAGTGAAAACAATAATTTTTTTTCCCATAATTTATCCACATTTTTGCCATGTGTCATCTGTGAGTTGTCAGATTTGCGCTGCAATACCTTGTGTAGTTGTCAGGGCCAGAAACAGGGAAAAAATTTGAATACAGAAAACACTATTTTTTCCCCATAATCTATCCACATTTTTGCTGTCAACGGTGCAATCCGTGAATTGTGTGATCTGCGCTTCAATACATTTTGTTGTTGTCAGGGCCAGATATAGGGAAAAATATAAATATCAATATAAACTACATCAGAAAACAGTGTCTGTATCGCAGATTCCAAAATTCTGGGCCTAAAATAGTGTCCATATTCTGTGTGTTTCTGTGACATATACTGTCCTGCATTAGAAAACTGTATATTTAGGTCAAATTCCAAAAATCTGGGCCTAATCTAGTGTCCATATTCTGTGTATTTCTGTGACATATACTGTCCTGCATCAGAAAACAGTGTTTTTAGGGCAAAATCCAAAAATCTGGACCTAATCTAGTGTCCATATGCTGTGTATTTCTGTGACATATACTGTCCTGCATCAGAAAACAGTGTCTCTAGCGGACTGTAAAACATTCTACGCCACATCTAGTGAAAAAACAATTAAAATGAAGAAGGCGAGCACTAAGGGACGGAGAAGTGGGCGTGATGCTGATGGTGCACGCAGAGGCCGTGGCCCTAGGCGCAATGAAACTGTGCCTGCTGCCAGTGCACCAGAAAAATCCACTGTACCCAGCTTCATGTCCAACTTAGCTGGGCGGCGCAGAACAACACTGTCCAAGTTGGACCAGTGCGAACAGTTGGTTGGTTGGATTTCTGAAGATAATGCCTCCAGTGGGTTAAGCACCACCCTCTCTGTAGCCAAGAGTCTGGTCAACCGAATACTCTCTCTTATCATCCTTCCTCCCACCATGAAGAGACTTGCCAAACGAGTGATCCCACACTCAGATATTCCGACAAGCTCTATCCAGCTCCGCTATTACATTTGGCCCTCGCGCCCAGCACGCTTGAAGAGGGACCTGAGATATTATTCCCTGATTCCCAACATCTTGAGCCTTCACAGTCTCAAGAAGATGACGGTGGTGAACGGAAATTATTCGTTCACGAGGTGGATGATGATGAGACACAGTTACCAATCACTAAGATTGTGGTTAGATCAAGTCAGGAGGATGAGCAGAGTGAGGAAATGGAAGAGGAGGTGGTTGATGATGAGGTCACTGACCCAACATGGCAAGGTGAAAAGCCGAGCGAGGACAGCAGTACAGAGGGGGAGGTATCCGCAGCACCGCAACAGGCTGGAATAGTCAGTGGGGTTGCAAAAGGGAGAAGTCGCCCACACCAAACAGGCCCCCAACTGTTACACCGAACACCCCCATGCGTAAATCTACCTTGCCAAGGGGTAGTTGTTCCACAGTATGGTGCTTTTTTGAGGAAAGTGCGGACGACAAAAGAGTGGTAGTTTGCAACCTGTGCCGTACCAAAATGATCCGGGGCGTGAACACTAGCATCCTCACCACCATCAGCATGATCCGTCACATAGCATCCAAGCACCCTAACAAGGCCGAACGCCTGTGTCCACAATCTGGGTCTGCGGGTCACACCACTGCCTCCTCTTCCCCTGTGTTACGCACTGCTGGCCAATCCCCTGTTGAAGGTGCAGGCCCGGATGCCCCTCGCCCTGCACCTGGATCTTCGCATGAACCATCAGCAACAACATCCACTTCCCTGTCCCAGTGCAGCATCCAAATGTCCATAACACAGTCATTTGAACGCAAACGCAAAACGCAAATACCCACCCACAGGCCATAGCACTAAATGCGCAACTTTAGAAATTACTGGCCATTAAACTGTTGCCATTTAGGCTTGTGGACACTGTCCCTCTGTACGCAGTCCCCAGCCGCCACTATTTTTTACGGTGTGCTGTGCCCGCCTTACACCAGCATGTGTCCCAGAACATCACCCGTGCTCTGACCAACACAGTTACTGGGAAAGTCCACTTAACCACGGACACATGGACAAGTGCTGGTAGCCAGGGATGCTACATTTCCCTGACCACACACTGGGTGAATGTTGTGGAGGCCGGGAGTTAGTTGTACCCTGGGATGGCACAGGTGCTACCCACGCCCAGGATTGTGGGCACTACGTCCATCAGGGTCTCCGCCAGCAGCTATATTACTGGCTCCAACCCCCACTTCTCCTCCTCCACCGCCTCCACCTCCAGCAGCAGTCAGCCATCAGTCGCTAGCTGGAAGCAGTGTAGCACTGTTTTGGGTAAGCGTCAACAGGCCATGCTGAAGTTTATCTGTTTAGGGGACAAACGGCACACCGCCGCAGAGCTGTGGCAGGGTATAAGGGACCAAACTGAGCTGTGGCTCTCGCCACTCAACCTACAACCAGGCATGGTTGTGTCTGACAATGGCTGTAACTTGGTGGTGGCTTTGGAGCTCGGCAACCTGACACACATCCCATGCCTAGCCCACATCTTAAACTTAGTGGTTCAGCAGTTTATCAAAACCTATCCCAATTTGCCAGAGCTACTAGTGAAGGTGTGCCACGTGTGTGCCCATTTCTGCAAGTCATCCACAGCTTCAGCCGGTCTGTCAACGCTGCAGCAGCGCTAGTGGCTTCCAGCTCAGTTGATAGGGCAGACATCTGAATGGGGTTGTGCGTATTTTTGTCAGTCTATAAAAGTGGCGTATGACTCAGACAACTGGGTTCCCAGCAGAGACCTGGGAATCCAAGATGCATCCAGACATCGTCCCCATGGTGTTCCCGATCCATTTCGGTGGTGTTTGTCACTTTCTGACCTTTTCCAATGGACCAGGCACCCTCCCCTCTTCAGAGCAGGGGGTGCCTGGTTGTCTCCCATTGACTTCCATTATACTCAGGTGCTTGGCCGAGCACACGAATATAGTAATGTGTTCGGCCCAAACACCCGAATACTTTGGTGCTCGATCATCACTACAGGCGAGTTCTTCTTGGGGTAACTATGGCCCCCGCCATACTAAACACCTGCTCTGATGCCACACTAGTGGCTGGGATGAAAGGACACTTGACTTTTTCAGTCGAATGTATGGACAGTAGGAGGCACACTTTCACAACTGGGTATTTTGCAGTTTTCAGGTTTATTGGTAGACAACGCTTTTTGGGGTACTCCTGACCCCCAAGTCTAAAAAATACCAGAGACACATGTACAAAATATACGACAATATACGTGTGAAGGTCTAAGAGAAGAATAAAAATCATAATGATGATAAAAGAGAAAATATTGTCCATACTAATATAAATACACATACGTGAATATATGGGTATATAGGTCAATAAAAATAGATACAAACAGATACAAATGAATGCATAAATATATATAAAAATATATAAATATATAAAAATGCACATAAATACATCAAAGTAAAAATAGATTTAAAAAAATGGGAAAACCATTTATGAATCTTATTTTATGTAAAATGTAAATGCTGACCCAAAAGATTTTTTTTTTTTTAAATAATTATAATATCGGTGATACATAATATAAGGTATAAAAGATAGCTTGTACATACCGGGGATTTTTGGGGGGATGTTAATAAAAACCTATTTGATAAGAAAATGTATTAATTAATACCAGATGCTCATGTGCGGATGTAAGCTAAAAGGGACATGATATGTATATATATATATATATATATATATATATGTGTGTATACACAGAACTCTGGAGCAGCCACATTTACAGAGGGAATTGCGCTTGTAGTGATTTGCCAAGACTCACATGAGAACATGAGATGCAGGGGCGGATTAAGTGCATGATAGGCCCGGGGCTGTCTACCCAACTTGCCGCCCCCCCCCCCCCCCCCCCCCCTCCATTTTAGTTTATTTTTTTATTTTTTTTGTATGAAGAGGCTGCGGTGCTTTATGAGCGCCACAGTCTCTTCTTAGGCCATATGACATCTTCAGACAAAAAAAAAAATACCCCAAATTGGGTCCTAAACTGAAAAATTTGGTCGTCAAATTTAAAATACATATAATTGTAATAAAAAAGACATGGAGGAGAATACAGCACCACATACCTGTTACATCCAGTGACATCTCCTGCCATGTAGACCTTCTACTTCCTCTTCTCCTCCATTTGACCCAGACCACCATGGCAAATTCTTTTAGCTGCATCTCGTCTCTACAGTTTGTAACACAGACACGTTAGATTTCTCAATTTTTCCATCAACCTCCTCATCCTGGTGTCCCCACAGTGTCATCCTGCCACTCCCCATAACTGTGCCCGTTGTGCTCCACAATGCCCCAGGAACTATACTGCTGAAAAAATAGTGACCCTGATAGATATATTTGGGGTAATTTATCAAACTGGTGTAAAGTAGAACTGGATTTCCAAAAGAGCTGTCAAATATGAAAGGTGGAATCTGATTGTCTGCTATGGGCAACTAAGCCAGTTCTGCATTACACCAGTTTGATAAATTACCCCAAATGTCCCTATAGTGTCCACAGCAGCTATAATGTCCCCTAGAGACCCCCAGTAATAATACCACCCTCTATTGTGCTCCAGGCAATAATCCCTGTATAGTGTCCCCAGAAATAATAGAATTGCCCCTATAGTGCCTCCCCAATAGCAACACCCCCATATAGTAATTTCTACCACACTGCCCCCACATAGTAATCCCCCATAGTAATTTGCCCCCACACAGTAATTTCCCCCAAACTGCCCCCATATAGTAGTTTGCCCCCACACAGTAATTTGCCCCACACTGCCCCATATAGTAGTTTGCCCCCACACAGTAATTTGCCCCCACACAGTAATTTGCCCCACACTGCCCCCACATAGTAATTTGCCCCACACTGCCCCCACATAGTAATTTCCCCCACACTGCCCCATATAGTAATTTCCCCCACACTGCCCCACATAGTAATTTCCTCCACACTGCCCCCACATAGTAATTTCCTCCACACTGCCCCCACATAGTAATTTCCTCCACACTGCCCCCACATAGTAATTTCCACCACACTGCCCCCACATAGTATTTTGCCCCCACATAGCAATTTTCCCACATAGCAATTACCCCACACTGTCCCCACATAGAAATTACCCCACACTGTCCCCACATTGCAATTTCCCCACACAATAGTTTCCCCCACATAGTAATTTGCCCCCACACTGCCCCACATAGCAATTTGTCCCCACATAGCAATTTGCCCCCACACTGCCCCATCTAGTAATTTGCCCCCACACTGCCCCATCTAGTAATTTGCCCCCACACTGCCCCATCTAGTAATTTGCCCCCACACTGCCCCATCTAGTAATTTGCCCCCACACTGCCCCATCTAGTAATTTGCCCCCACACTGCCCCATCTAGTAATTTGCCCCCACATAGTAGTCCCTCTCATAATAATTTGCCTCACATAGTAATTTGTCCCTACATAGTATTCCCTCTCATAATAATTTGCCCCCACACAATAGTTTTCCCCACACTGCCCCCACATAGTTATTTGCCCCCACATAGCAATTACCCCACACTGTCCCCACATAGCAATTACCCCACACTGTCCCCACATAGAAATTACCCCACACTGTCCCCACATAGAAATTACCCCACACTGTCCCCACATAGAAATTACCCCACACTGTCCCCACATAGAAATTACCCCACACTGTCCCCACATGGCAATTTCCCCCACACTGCCCCCACACAATAGTTTCCCCCACATAGTAATTTGCCCCCACATAGTCCCCACATAGCAATTACCCCCCACACAATAGTTTCCCCCACACTACCCCCAGATAGAAATTTGCCCCCTCATAGTAGTCCCTCCCATAATAATTTGCCCCCACACAGCAATTTCCCCCCACACAATAGTTTCCCCCACACTGCCCCATCTAGTGATTTGCCCCCACATAGTAGTCCCTCATAATAATTTGCCCCCACATAGTAATTTGCCCCCACATAGTATTCCCTCATAATAATTTGCCCCCACACTGCCCCATCTAGTAATTTGCCCCCACATAGTATTCCCTCCCATAATAATTTGGCCCCATACAGCCCCCACATTCCCCCCCCATGTAATCGATTTATCTTCCCTAATAGGTCCTCCTGTGTCCCCCCCAAATAGGCAAAATAAATACTTACCTATGTCCAGGGCCAGGCGCTTGCTCGCAGAGGAAGGCGGGCGGGATGAGTCAGGCGCGTCACAGTGCTGCGTCCCGGCACAGGCGCGTGATGACGTCATCACGCACGCCTGCGCCGGGATTTCACTACCGCATAGGCCTCAGGCCTACAAGGCCTGAGGCCTATGCGGTGAATGCCGGTGATCGGCGACGGGACAGGGAGCTATGCGCTCCCGTGCCCCGCCGCAGTATGTGGGTGTTCGGGTCAGCGTTGGGCCCCCCAGCGGTGCTGGGCCCGGGGCTGCCGACCCGAACGTCCCTATTGTAATCCGCCACTGATGAGATGGGTTCTATAACTAATGCTGGGAATAAAGGAATGATAGATACAAGGTTGTATACCATGGCCAGTATTAGGGATAGAGAGGGGAAGGCTTGAATTACCTTATATAGGTCAACAGTGCGGGCGGCACAGCTGGTGTTTCGGCAGCACATAGAGAACGCTGACAATCGCAGCGTGCTCTCTCTGCTGCACAAGATAAGGGGGAGTGAGGAGGAACGGCGGCGCTCCATTGGAGGAGAATCAATGGGGGGCGGGGCTAGGGCGGCAGTTCGTGCGGCAGTGGAGAATAGGCAGGGGATTGTGTACCGCTGGATATTGCTGTTTCGAGCATTGGAACCACTAGTGTGTATTAAAAGATGATGCGAGGATCAGGTAGATAATGATGGCAACATCAGAATGAATGATGCCACATATCTTCTGGTGGGATAAAGGGGAGAGAAACGTTATGATTGTATGAAGGGAAAAAATTTAACAGATGGTACGAGGGCGGATGAGGGGGATTGACGGAAGATGGGGAGGGTAAATTGAGGGAATAAATGGGATTGGGACCATTGATAGGGTGGTGGGAACAAGGTGTAAAGTTATAAACGAGAAACACCATGTCACCACTTAAAGGAACGGAAATACATTTATATATATATAGTGTTTGTCGGGCACTCGCAACAATGATTCACTCAGAGAGCAGGAGATTTAAATAATTAAAATCCTATTTTATTGTTCTATAAGCATATATGTTAGGTTTGACGATTAAAAAAAAAATATACATAAAAACTCAATAAAAGATAATAAGTAATATATAATGCATGTGCTTTAAAACTTCTATGACAGGTCGACCTGCCATCTAGTGTCCAAAAAACAAAATACACTAGCAACTTTTATTAACAGTTGGTCATAAGAAAAATATACCACCAACTCTCACTAACAGTGTACCATAGGAGCTTTATTAATAGTATGTTATAGGAGTATACCAACAGTGGGTCATAGAAGTTTTAAAGTATTATATATTACTTATTATCTTTTATTGAGTGTTTTTATGTATCTTTTTTGTGATTGTCAAACCTAATATATATATGCTTATAGAACAATAAAATGGGATTTTAATTATTTAAATCTCCTGCTCTCTGAGTGAACCATTGTTGCGAGTGCCCGACAAACACTATATATACAAATTTATTTATTTATCCTCTGACAGGGTGAGTCAGTCAAAGGCACCCACCCTACCCTTGCTAGCGGGTAAGCCTCTTAAACAAAAATTCAATTTGACTTAAAGGAACAGATTCACAAACAAACATGTCAATTGACCAATTTTTTATACACACACAGAATACACCAAGTATGATAAACTCATCACAGGCCGACTTCTCCAACTCGAGTGCGAAGTCATCTAAAAGACCATAAAGCTGTCCAGGGACAGATCCGATTTCCAAAACAATAATATCAAGTTTTGGTTAAAAGATAAGACAAGAACTAACAATAGGACACAGCCCCAGAGAACTAGTGAGCCTGCGGGTTCCAACATCCCTAAGCATCATGCCAAACCATCTAACTACAGGCCTCAGACTTACACCAGATCTCACGATGATCACTCCAATCACAAACGTGCTCCACACTCACCCCCTAGAGCTCATTCCACCTGCAAGGAAACCGGTTCAGGGCCCACCCAGCCTCTCAACAAACAAAATGTTCCTCACAATAATCAGGATCAATTATCCACTAAACATATTAATCCCATTAAACTAACTAACCCACAAACATCTCCTTCTACTGACAACAAAACCAGCACAACACACACACATTCCTTATCGTCTCATACTCTACCCCAATCTGACATTCCCATTTGGTTCACCCTGCCATCCATCCCACTGCTACCACAGCCTCACCCCTCCTCTAGTCCCGCTCTTGAACTATCTCAAGGTTGCCCCCTCAACCTGGCCCCCAATGTCCTTTCCTTCGTTAGCCATCATTATATCCAACGGAGACCGATCCATCCATGTTGGAAGACTCTTTGATCACTGTCCATAATACAAGTACATCAGAAGATGCGCAGACTTCTCAGAATCATACCAACAACCAATCAGAGTCTTTTTATATTGCTACCCGGGGCACTGACCCTGCAAGCAACGTATGCTTTAAAACAACCGTCAGGCCGAACAACGATCATATCATATTTTTTCAGAACAAGAACAGGACCCCCATAGGGCACGAAAAGGGGGAATACTCATCCGAGAGAAAGGAAGGAACGTTGAACATGGAAGGAAACAGACAGAACCCACACAGCCCAAAGAGGAACAAAATCATGCCACAGTAAAAATATTCAACCTATCTGGATTCACTCTCTCTCGTGTACAAAGATCAGTTCTCCAGAGAGACTTGTCCTTCTGTCCGGCTGAAAAATTCAACGAGTTTGAACTTTTCATTAATTTCATTAATTTATCAGTAATATTATACTCCAAAGACACTTCGCCATCGAGTCCAGACAAACTATGGCTGATGGCAAAGAGGAGGACCTGGGAGCACTGCCGAAATATCTACCCCTCTCACTAGTCTGAAGCCCAAATCTACCATCCCACACACCACAGGGGTAATCACATCAATACCTTTTTTTTTCTCTGGTCGCCAGAGAGACGAGAAGCATTAATTAAAGCATTATGGTCAAAAACAACCTGACTAAAGAGGAAAACTAAGCATTGGCCGAACTTAATAACAACGATCTCCTGGTTATTAGGAGCGCAGACAAGGGAGGTGAAATTGTCTTACAAGATAGAAAAGACTATATAACTGAAGCCAACAGGATACTAGATGACCCGTTCTACTAAGAACCACTCCAGGCCAATTCACTTATAGAGGATAAGAAGAATCTGAGCATCCTTTTGAAACAGGCCGAGGAGAACCACATTCTAACCAAAAAAGAAAGGGAGTATATAACGATTGACCATCCGAATACTGCACTGTTCTACCACAAAAATCCACAAAGGACACTAGGAACCCTCCCGGAAGACCGATCATCTCTGGGATTAATGCTCTCACCAGCAATCTTTCTCATTATGTGGATATATTCCTACAAAAACATGTTATGAACCTTCCATCCTATTTGAAGGACTCAACTTAATTGATCACCTTATTGAAAGATATTAACTGGGAACCGCATTACAGCTGGCTTATACTTGACGTAGCAGCCCTCTATTCAAACATCCCACATATAGCAGGAATCAAAACTACAAGCCACTATCTGGAAACCAATAGCCGCCTTTCTTTCGACCACAAAGTTTATTTTGGACGCTATCCATTTCATCCTGACACACTATGGGCCAGATTTATCATGACTCTGACAGCTCACTCCACTTTCACATATGGCTAAAGTCAGTTTTAGCCAAGTCAGATTTATGATCGCCCCTTTAAGACTGTAATAAATGTGGTTTGACGGTAGCAGTTTATCCGTCAGTAAGCAGCTTTACAAAAGTCGCAAGTTTTTATGAAAAAGTCGCATGTTCTATTAAAAAGTCTCATAAGATAAGCATGGTCCTCACTGGAGTGAAGTTGCGACTTTTTTGCGACTTTTTTGCGACTTTTAAAAAAAGTCCCAATAGTAAATCTGTCTAGAGATTCATTTACATAAGAAAACACGCCCACTTTCAGAAAACTGGCGAGCATAGTGCAGAGCAGAAAAAAGTCGCAAATTTGTGCGCAGTTTTAGCCTTTGGGACTTTTTTGCGACTTTTCCACTCCACAAAAGTGACTTTGCCTAATGATATATCTGGCCCTATGTGTTCTCATTCGAGGGGAGGATCTATAGACAAAGGAATGGGACCACGATGGGGACGCGTTTCGCGCCAAGTTTCATGAACCTATATATGGGCCTATATATGCGCCGTTTTGAAGACGAATTTATGATGGTCACTGCTGGAAAGACAATATCGTTTTCTATAAACTACATACAGGTCCTTCTCAAAAAATTAGCATATTGTGATAAAGTTCATTATTTTCTGTAATGTACTGATAAACATTAGACTTTCATATATTTTAGATTCATTACACACCAACTGAAGTAGTTCAAGCCTTTTATTGTTTTAATATTGATGATTTTGGCATACAGCTCATGAAAACCCAAATTTCCTATCTAAAAAAATTAGCATATTTCATCCGACCAATAAAAGAAAAGTGTTTTTAATACAAAAAAAGTCAACCTTCAAATAATTATGTTCAGTTATGCACTCAATACTTGGTCGGGAATCCTTTTGCAGAAATCACTGCTTCAATGCGGCGTGGCATGGAGGCAATCAGCCTGTGGCACTGCTGAGGTGTTATGGAGGCCCAGGATGCTTCGATAGCGGCCTTAAGCTCATCCAGACTGTTGGGTCTTGCATCTCTCAACTTTCTCTTCCCAATATCCCACAGATTCTCTATGGGGTTCAGGTCAGGAGAGTTGACAGGCCAATTGAGCACAGTAATACCATGGTCAGTAAACCATTTACCAGTGGTTTTGGCACTGTGAGCAGGTGCCAGGTCGTGCTGAAAAATGAAATCTTCATCTCCATAAAGCTTTTCAGCAGATGGAAGCATGAAGTGCTCCAAAATCTCCTGATAGCTAGCTGCATTGACCCTGCCCTTGCTAAAACACAGTGGACCAACACCAGCAGCTGACATGGCACCCCAGACCATCACTGACTGTGGGTACTTGACACTGGACTTCAGGCATTTTGGCATTTCCCTCTCCCCAGTCTTCCTCCAGACTCTGGCACCTTGATTTCCGAATGACATGCAAAATTAGCTTTCATCCGAAAAAAGTACTTTGGACCACTGAGCAACAGTCCAGAGCTGCTTCTCTGTAGCCCAGGTCAGGCGCTTCTGCCGCTGTTTCTGGTTCAAAAGTGGCTTGACCTGGGGAATGCGGCACCTGTAGCCCATTTCCTGCACACGCCTGTACACGGTGGCTCTGGATGTTTCTACTCCAGACTCAGTCCACTGCTTCCGCAGGTCCCCCAAGGTCTGGAATCGGTCCTTCTCCACAATCTTCCTCAGGGTCTGGTCACCTCTTCTCGTTGTGCAGCGTTTTCTGCCACACTTTTTTCTTCCCACAGACTTCCCACTGAGGTGCCTTGATACAGCACTCTGGGAACAGCCTATTTGTTCAGAAATTTCTTTCTGTGTCTTACCCTCTTGCTTGAGGGTGTCAATGATGGCCTTCTGGACAGCAGTCAGGTCGGCAGTCTTACCCATGATTGCGGTTTTGAGTAATGAACCAGGCTGGGAGTTTTTAAAAGCCTCAGGAATCTTTTGCAGGTGTTTAGAGTTAATTAGTTGATTCAGATGATTAGGTTAATAGCTCGTTTAGAGAACCTTTTCATGATATGCAAATTTTTTGAGATAGGAATTTTGGGTTTTCATTAGCTGTATGCCAAAATCATCAATATTAAAACAATAAAAGGCTTGAACTACTCCAGTTGGTGTGTAATGAATCTAAAACATATGAAAGTCTAATGTTTATCAGTACATTACAGAAAATAATGAACTTTATCACAATATGCTAATTTTTTTAGAAGGACCTGTATAGATGATCTGATCTTGATCTGGAATGGCTCTAATGAATAAGCCCAAGCATTCGTATCCTATCTCAATAAGAACTCATGGAATTTCTCTTTCACTTCCAATCTGGCAGCTCTGTATACTGAATATTTAGATTTGATACTATATTCAGATAACAACACCATTAAGTCTAAGACATATTGTGAGAAAGTGGATGGTAATAGTTATCTCGATTATAGGAGTGCCCACTATAAAAAAAATTTAAGACAACCATACAGTCAGTTTAAATGGATCAGAAGAACTTGTACAGACACCAGCGACTTTCTCTCACAGAGCGACATATTACGGTCCAGATTTACAAACAAGAAATATCCCAAGGGGATCATAGAAAACGCCTTTCAATTAGCAAACAGTCAGAGCCAGGAGGAATGTTTGAATGTTAAAGGGAAGAACAAACCCGTTGAAATAACAAGTACCAAGAAATACACAACTTCATTTATTACCACATAATTCCAACCACGAGGCTCTAAGAACCATTCTTATAAAACACTGGCATATACTCAAAAACGATCCACACCTCAAAGACATCATACCACCTAAACCACAGATCACCTTTAGGAGACCAAGAACGTTAAAAAACATACTTGCACCAAGTAAGCTAAAAAGGAAGAATACCACTATAGCCACAAACAATATGATGGGTCTTCCCAAACACGCTGGCAGCTATAAATGCAACCACAAGCTATGCAAATGCTGTATCAGTAGTACAAACCGCGTGCAAAAGTTCAGGAGCAATGTGACAGAAGAATTCACCATAAAAAGTTTTTTGAACTGTTCATCCTCCTATATAGTGTACCTAATGGAATGTGAATGTAGATTGCAATATGTGAGCCGTACGATACAGTCTTTGAGGGAGAGATTGAATAAGCACTGTTGGAACATTTTGCGGGGGAATCTCAAGGAAAACATCTCCCGACATTTTCTTTCCAGCCATAACAAGGACCCATCTAAATTGACAATTTTACCAATTGAATGTATCACTGAAACCGCTTCGGATAGATTCAGAACATTACAGAAGAGGGAAATGTTCTGGATCTTCAAATTACAAACCCTGGAACCATATGGACTAAATGAAAGTCTAGAAAGCAAGTGCTTCTCATCCCCTCCAAAGGTTCTCCCTCTTTATCTTCCCCCCTCAGTCACAGCTAACTTTACACCTTGTTCCCACCACCCCTATTAATGGTCCCAATCCCATTTATTCCCTCAATTTACCCTCCCCATCTTCGTTCAATCCCCTTCATCCGCCCTGGTACCAGCTGTTCAATTTTTTCCCTTCATACAATCATAACGTTTTTCTCCCCTTTATCTCACCAGAAGATATGTGGCATCATTCATTCTGATGTTGCCATCATTATCTACCTGATACTCTCCTCATCCTTTAATACACACTAGTGGTACCAATGCTCAAAACAGCAATATCCAGCGGTACACAATCCCCAGCCTTTTCTCCACTGCCGCACGAACTGCCGCCCTAGCCCCTCCACAGATTCTTCTCCAATGGAGTGCCTCCGTTCCTCCTCACTCCCCTTTATCTTGTGCAGCAGAGAGAGCGTTCTCAATGTGCTGCTGAAACACGTGCCGTGCCACCCGCACCGCTGTCCCATACAAGGTAATTCAAGCCTTCCCCTCTCTATCCCTAATACTGCAGATAATGGCCAATAGGATAGAGAAGGCGCTCATAGGGTAAGTAAATTCAGCAAATCAGATTTCTAATGAAAGAAATGGTTTGCTCACCTATTGTGGTTGCATCAATTGGATGCAACTGCAATGGAGAACGAGTGTAGATAAATGACGGTTGGTGCAGCCTATATTCGTCCGATCGCCTTGGGCAGGAGCCACCCTGCCACTTGGGTAACGATATGAAGAGGAGTACGCTAGACCTTAGGTAGAGCGTGTGGACCACAGAGGGCGCACGAAACAACTGGTCAAAGACAATATTTTGGTTTCAGCAGTATTCCATTTATTCGTAAGACAACGCGTTTCGGGGTGCTAGGGTCCCCTTTATCAAGTCTGAGCCGGAAAGCTGGAGGGATGTCACGGCTCGTCTGCAGAGGCACGTGTAGAACGCTGACCAAAGTTCTACACGTGCCTCTGCAGACGAGCCGTGACATCCCTCCAGCTTTCCGGCTCAGACTTGATAAAGGGGACCCTAGCACCCCGAAACGCGTTGTCTTACGAATAAATGGAATACTGCTGAAACCAAAATATTGTCTTTGACCGGTTGTTTCGTGCGCCCTCTGTGGTCCACACGCTCTACCTAAGGTCTAGCGTACTCTTCTTCTTTATCCCTAATACTGGCAATGGTATACAACCTTCTATCCATCATTAATTTATCACCAGCATTAGTTATAGAACCCATCTAATGTTCTCATGTGAGTTTTGGCAAATCACTATAAGTGCAATTCCCTCTGTAAATGTGGCTGCTCCAGAGTTCTGTGTATACACACATATATATATACATATCATGTCCCTTTTAGCTTATTCCATGCTTATATATAGACACATATATGTCTATGCACGTTTCCATACTCTATATGTAGTTTTGTTATATATATATATATATACAGGTCCTTTTAAAAAAATTAGCATATTGTGATAAAGTTCATTATTTTCTGTAATGTACTGATAAACATTAGACTTTCATATATTTTAGATTCATTACACACCAACTGAAGTAGTTCAAGCCTTTTATTGTTTTAATATTGATGATTTTGGCATACAGCTCATGAAAACCCAAATTTCCTATCTCAAAAAATTAGCATATTTCATCCGACCAATAAAAGAAAAGTGTTTTTAATACAAAAAAAGTCAACCTTCAAATAATTATGTTCAGTTATGCACTCAATACTTGGTCGGGAATCCTTTTGCAGAAATCACTGCTTCAATGCGGCGTGGCATGGAGGCAATCAGCCTGTGGCACTGCTGAGGTGTTATGGAGGCCCAGGATGCTTCGATAGCGGCCTTAAGCTCATCCAGAGTGTTGGGTCTTGCGTCTCTCAACTTTCTCTTCCCAATATCCCACAGATTCTCTATGGGGTTCAGGTCAGGAGAGTTGGCAGGCCAATTGAGCACAGTAATACCATGGTCAGTAAACCATTTACTAGTGGTTTTGGCACTGTGAGCAGGTGCCAGGTCGTGCTGAAAATGAAATCTTCATCTCCATAAAGATTTTCAGCAGATGGAAGCATGAAGTGCTCCAAAATCTCCTGATAGCTAGCTGCATTGACCCTGCCCTTGATAAAACACAGTGGACCAACACCAGCAGCTGACATGGCACCCCAGACCATCACTGACTGTGGGTACTTGACACTGGACTTCAGGCATTTTGGCATTTCCCTCTCCCCAGTCTTCCTCCAGACTCTGGCACCTTGATTTCCGAATGACATGCAACAGTCCAGTGCTGCTTCTCTGTAGCCCAGGTCAGGCGCTTCTGCCGCTGTTTCTGGTTCAAAAGTGGCTTGACCTGGGGAATGTTTCTACTCCAGACTCAGTCCACTGTTTCCGCAGGTCCCCCAAGGTCTGGAATCGGTCCTTCTCCACAATCTTCCTCAGGGTCCGGTCACCTCTTCTCGTTGTGCAGCGTTTTCTGCCACACTTTTTTCTTCCCACAGACTTCCCACTGAGGTGCCTTGATACAGCACTCTGGGAACAGCCTATTCGTTCAGAAATTTCTTTCTGTGTCTTACCCTCTTGCTTGAGGGTGTCAATGATGGCCTTCTGGACAGCAGTCAGGTCGGCAGTCTTACCCATGATTGCGGTTTTGAGTAATGAACCAGGCTGGGAGTTTTTAAAAGCCTCAGGAATCTTTTGCAGGTGTTTAGAGTTAATTAGTTGATTCAGATGATTAGGTTAATAGCTCGTTTAGAGAACCTTTTCATGATATGCTAATTTTTTGAGATAGGAATTTTGGGTTTTCATGAGCTGTATGCCAAAATCATCAATATTAAAACAATAAAAGGCTTGAACTACTTCAGTTGGTGTGTAATGAATCTAAAATATATGAAAGCCTAATGTTTATCAGTACATTACAGAAAATAATGAACTTTATCATAATATGCTAATTTTTTTTAAAGGACCTGTGTATATATATATATATATATATATATATTATAGTTATAGGTATATGTATATTCCCACACTCTACACTCACCTAAAGAATTATTAGGAACACCTGTTCTATTTCTCATTAATGTGATTGGTTGACTAGATAATCACATGGCAGTTGCTTCAATGCATGTAGGGTTGTGGTCCTGGTCAAGACCATCTCCTGAACGCCAAACTGAATGTCAGAATGGGAAAGAAAGGTGGGCTACAACAGCATAAGAACCCACCGGGTACCATCTCCACTACAAATAGGAAAAAGAGGCTACAATTTGCACGAGCTCACCAAAATTGGACTGTTGAAGACTGGGAAAATGTTGCCTGGTCTGATGAGTCTCGATTTCTGTTGAGACATTCAAATGGAGTCCGAATTTGGCGTAAACAGAATGAGAACATGTATCCATCATGGCTTGTTACCAGTGTGCAGGCTGGTGGTGGTGGTGTAATGGTGTGGGGGATGTTTTCTGGGCACACTTTAGGCCCCTTAGTGCCAATTGGCCATCGTTTGAAAGCCACGGGCTACCTGAGCATTGTTTCTGACCATGTCCATCCCTTCATGACCACCATGTACCCATCCTCCGATGGCTACTTCCAGCAGGATAATGCACCATGTCACAAAGCTCGAATCATTTCAAATTGGTTTCTTGAACATGACAATGTGTTCACTGCACTAAAATGGCCCCCACAGTCACCAGATCTCAACCCAATAGAGCATCTTTGGGATGTGATGGAACGGGAGCTTCGTGCCCTGGATGTGTATCCCTCAAATCTCCATCAACTGCAAGATGCTATCCTATCAATATGGGCCAACATTTCTAAAGAATGCTATCAGCACCTTGTTGAATCAATGCCACGTAGAATTAAGGCAGTTCTGAAGGCAAAAGGGGGTCCAATTAGTATGGTGTTCCTAATAATTCTTTAGGTGAGTGTATATATTACATTTTATTACCACATAACATTGATTTTTAAACCACGCAGCATCTGGTATTAATACATTAATTTTCTTCTATACCTTATATTATGTATCACAGATATTATCACAGATATTATAATTATAAAAAAATTTGGGTCAGTGTTTACATTTTACATGAAATAAGATTTTTTTTAATTTTGAGCACTCTAGATAAATGGTTTTCCCCTGTTTTTATCTTATCATAGCTTTACTTTGATGTATTTATGCACATTTTTATATATTTATATATATATTTATGCATTCGTGTGTATCTGTTTGTATCTATTTTTATCGACCTATATACCCATATATTCACTGCTCCATATTATTAGTATGGTCAATATTTTCTCTTTTATCATCATTATGATTTTTTTTCTTCTCTTAGACCTTCACACGTATATGGTCGTATATTTTGTACATGTATCTCTGGTATTTTTTAGACTTGATAAAGGGGGTCAGGAGTACCCCGAAACGCGTTGTCTACCAATAAACCTAAAAAAATTGCAAAATACCCAGTTGTGAAAGTGCGACTCCGACTGTCCATACGTTTGACTGAAAAAGTCAAGCGTCGTTTTTATCCCTACTGTCTCACCTGAGTGGTGGGGTGGCTCTCGCCCAAGGTGTTTGGACAACCCCGGGCTGCACCAACTGTAAACCATCTACTTTTAACCTTCATTGTGGTTGCACTCAAATAGGTGAGCAAACTAATTTTTATTGTGGATCATCCACTTATCGAACATACTCACCCTTTGAGCACCTCTCTCTACCCTCTGGCCATTATTTACACTACTGGACGGGCAGGACAGCTTTTCCAGGGCAAACACTGCCACTTGCAGCCACAAATCCGGTTTGGCTGCCCAGTAGTCCAGTGTATCTTCAATGTGTTCAAGTATGCCACCACCTGCTGGTTCAGGTCCTGCTCTAGGTGAGTAGTTTCTTCACTAGGCAGGTGAAGAAAGCTGCTCATCAGCGACTCTAGACTCAAGTTGCCGCTGATAGAGCTGGAACTGCTCCTACCCCCCCCCCCCCGCCACAGCAGCCATGGAAGAGGAACGTGAGCACAGAGGGCCCCCCGGTCCTGCAACTGGCTACATAGGATCTCTCTATAGTAGTTAAGTTTGTCCTCCGTCTAAGCGGGTGTAAAAAAGGACCCCATTTTGAAACAGTAGCGAGGGTCAAACAAAGTGGAGAGCTAGAAGTCATCGCTCTGCCGAATGGTGACAATTTGACTGTCACTACGCGAGCAAGTGAGCATGCAGCATTTGTGCAAGTGACTCGGAGGGACTCCCTGCCTCCATCTCCACTGCATACTGCCACGATGTGTCTGGGTCCTCTGCCTCATCTTCCTCATCGCCCTGTAGCTCCTCTGGCTGCTCCTACTCCTCCTCTCCTGTCACCTGTGTAGAAATACCACCCATTTCGCTACACATTGCTTGTGCTCCAATGTCTTCCTCCTCCTCCAGTTCAGCCCCCACAGTCCCCTGACCAGCTAGATTTACCAGCATCTGGTCTAAGAGATGAAGCAGTGGAATTACATTATTCATCCCGTAGTCCTGGCCTCCTCTAAGGACCTGAGCAAACGGCAGTTCTCACACATGAGCTGCCTCTGGCTGAAATCGAAGTTACACAGGGGAGTACTCCTGTCCGCTTGGATCATCCAGAAATCGTTGATGGCCTTTCTCTGTTCGTATAGTCGGTCCAACTGTCACGGCCATGGTCATGGTCGTGACTCCTGTGTCCGCATGCTGTTGCCTGCGGTTTGGGTCTTGTTGTTCAGCCACAGGTGAGGGCCGCTAGTTTGTTGCCTCACTTGTGGTTGCCGCTGGCAACATGTGTTTGTACTTGGCAGTATAGCAGCCGGAGCTGGTGCTAGGTAGCTTACTGTCAAGTGCATGCGGTTACTCCTGAGTGGTGTGTGTCCTGCTCCCTAATTCTGTCGTCCTGGCCGAGCAGCCATTAACATCTTCCGGCATCGCACGGCTGAGGGTTTTCCCCATCCTCAGCCGTGACAGTATGACCACAAGGGTAATTCACCATCTGCCAGTGGGGGTCACCCTTGTGGTCATACTGTCACGGCTGAGGATGGGGAAAACCCTCAGCCGTGCGATGCCGGAAGATGTTAATGGCTGCTCGGCCAGGACGACAGAATTAGGGAGCAGGAAAACCCTCAGCCGTGCGATGCAGGAAGATGTTAATGGCTGCTCGGCCAGGACGACAGAATTAGGGAGCAGGAGTGTCACGGCCATGGTCATGGTCGTGACTCCTGTGTCCGCATGCTGTTGCCTGCGGTTTGGGTCTTGTTGTTCAGCCACAGGTGAGGGCCGCTAGTTTGTTGCCTCACTTGTGGTTGCCGCTGGCAACATGTGATTGTACTTGGCAGTATAGCAGCCGGAGCTGGTGCTAGGTAGCTTACTGTCAAGTGCATGCGGTTACTCTTGAGTGGTTTGTGTCCTGCTCCCTAATTCTGTCGTCCTGGCCGAGCAGCCATTAACATCTTCCGGCATCGCGCGGCTGAGGGTTTTCCCCATCCTCAGCCGTGACAGTATGACCACAAGGGTGACGCCCCTGGCAGATGGTGAATTACCCTTGTGGTCATACTGTCACGGCTGAGGATGGGGAAAACCCTCAGCCGTGCGATGCCGGAAGATGTTAATGGCTGCTCGGCCAGGATGACAGAATTAGGGAGCAGGATGGGCTTGTGATTTGGTAACCAAAAGCAGAAGTGGATACAAAACACAGAAGACATGCAAATATTCCATTCATGTGTCATCTCTGTTTTGGATCCTCCACAGACAGGATCAGTTTTTTGGGGGTTATTGTTCTGACAATCAGAAGATGGACAAAATAGTGAAAATCAACACAAACTTACTGCTGACACCCTCTCCACTCTGGTGGGGCTCTACTTGTATAAGCGTTTAATAGAACAGGTTCTGTAGAGATCTATGTGTAATCAGCTGCCGACGGTGTAAAAGGAGTGCGCTTCTTCTTGGCGCTAACATCAACCTGTAAGGCTGAGTTCATACTTGAGTTATTTGGTCAGTTTTGGCCCTGTAACTGCCCAAATAAGAGAAGTGCGCAGTGATTCTAAGAGCGACACCTGTCATCTGCATGTCATACGGACTCACAGTATTATTTCACTATCAAAGCAGACTCCCTATGCGTGTTACTGCAAGGCACAGTGTTCTACACCACCATAAAGGCTCTCTGAAGACAGGAAATAGACATTTTTTAACGCGATTCACTGTGAATATATTCGGAGCAAACCAAATCTTTAAAAAAAAAAAATTGGCTAACCAGCAATTAATTTTTTTTTCAAAATTCGCTCATCTCTAATTAAAATGTATTTTGTTGAAAATCACATTGCAAAACTGTGGCAATTCTCAATAAAACAGTAATACTTTTTAGTATCTGGTTTCTATGTAGCAAATTTTATAATAGCGGTATGGGCAGTGGATGTGGATCCACTGTGCCAACCAACTGGTTTGACTTTGGGCTAGTCCTGAAGGCATTATCCTGGTGGTCCCCTGCTTTTCACCCATTAGCACCTATTACAGGATCTGTCCTTTGCTGCAGGGGAGCCACCAGGTCACTACCTCTTAAAACAGACATAGGTCAGGTACTCAGGAAGGCAAATAGAAAAAAAAGTTAATTTACAGGTTCTAGAGAGATCAGGAAGATCTGTTGAGACCTATTGCACAGGCAAGGACTGAAGGAAACAGCCAGGTATATATAGGAGTTCTGATTAGCAATTGGGAACAGCCTTGGCAGCAGCTAAAATACACAGCAAGAGAAGGTTAACCCTCGCAGTGTTGAAGACAAATGTTCTATGAATACACAGAAGGCCAGCACCTGTGCCCACAGGATAGTGGTGGTCACCATTGTAACAGTGGTCCTTCAAGGTACAATATTAATTGGTTCTGGAGCAACCATTGTAAGTTAAACAATTCAAAATACTTAGGCACTCCTTAAGATGTGTTTAAAATACTGTGCTTATTTTTATTTGGTTTTCATATGCAAGCCTACTTCAAGTGTGTACATGTGACGTTTAGGTCCCTCTGGGACCTTTATCAAACACTAGATGACAAGAGTACAGAAAATAACATACATAAATATCGGAAAATAATAAAATAAAATATATAAATATCTATATATACTCTTACAGTCAAGTGAGTAAAATTGAACAGGGTAACATGATGTGATTATGAAATTATGTCAACAATCAAGAAGGATGTCTAATGTAGTAAGAGCATGATTAGGTAGAGTACGCATAGTAAGTAATTCCTATATAATGCTTGAGGGGCATGATTATACGTAGGAATAAAATGAACATGATATTATACTAAGAAAATTAAACAAAGAATAAACCAAAAAATCTATTAAATTAAACACTTGCTAGTAAACTGAGAATAAGGATAAAAGTAGATATAGTGTATAATATGTTGCCAAATAATATAAAGACTGTTCTCTAGTACAGGAAGGTAAGAGAGTGGATCTCCAGCCTGCCAGCGGCGATCGTTCGCTGGCAGGCTGGAGATGTGATTTTTTTAACCCCTAACAGGTATATTAGACGCTGTTTTGATAACAGCGTCTAATATACCTGCTACCTGGTCCTCTGGTGGTCCCTTTTGTTTGGATCGACCACCAGAGGACACAGGTAGCTGTGTAAAGTAGCACCAAACACCACTACACTACACTACACTACACCCCCCCTGTCACTTATTAACCCCTTATGAACCCCTGATCACTTCATATACACTCCCTGATCACCCGCCCCCCCGTCATTGATCACCCCCCTGTCATTGATCACCCCCCTGTAAGGCTCCATTCAGATGTCCGTATGATTTTTACGGATCCATGGATACATGGATCGGATCCGCAAAACACATACGGACGTCTGAATGGAGCCTTACAGGGGGGTGATCAATGACATGGGGGTGATCACCCATATAGACTTCCTGATCACCCCCCTGTCATTGATCACCCCCCTGTAAGGCTCCATTCAGACGTCCGTATGATTTTTACGGATCCACGGATACATGGATCGGATCCGTAAAACACATACGGACGTCTGAATGGAGCCTTACAGGGGGGTGATCAATGACAAGGGGGTGATCACCCATATAGACTTCCTGATCACCCCCACTGTCATTGATCACCCCCCTGTGATTGATCACCCCTCTGTAAGGCTCCATTCAGACGTCCGTATGATTTTTACGGATCCACGGATACATGGATCGGATCCGCAAAACGCATACGGACGTCTGAATGGAGCCTTACAGGGGGGTGATCAATGACAGGGGGGTGATCACCCATATAGACTTCCTGATCACCCCCATGTCATTGATCACCCCCCTGTCATTGATCACCCCCTGTAAGGCTCCATTCAGACATTTTTTTTGGCCCAAGTTAGCGGAAATTTTTTCTTTTTTTTTGTGTTTGTTTTTTCTTACTAAGTCTCATATTCCACTAACTTGTGTCAAAAAATAAAATCTCACATGAACTCACCATACCCCTCACAGAATCCAAATGCGTAAATTTTTTTAGACATTTATATTCCAGACTTCTTCTCACGCTTTAGGCCCCTAAAATGCCAGGGCAGTATAAATACCCCACATGTGACCCCATTTCGGAAAGAAGACACCCCAAGGTATTCCGTGAGGGGCATATTGAGTCCATGAAAGATCTCCCTTTTCCCAAGTTAGCGGAAAGGGAGACTTTGTGAGAAAATACAAAAAAAATCTATTTCCGCTAACTTGTGCCAAAAAAAAAAAATTCTAGGAACTCGCCATGCCCCTCACGGAATACCTTGGGATGTCTTCTTTCCAAAATGGGGTCACATGTGGGGTATTTATACTGCCCTGGCATTTTAGGGGCCCGAAAGCGTGAGAAGTCTGGGATCCAAATGTCTAAAAATGCCCTCCTAAAAGGAATTTGGGCCGCTTTGCGCATCTAGGCTGCAAAAAAGTGTCACACATGTGGTATTGCCGTACTCAGGAGAAGTTGGGGAATGTGTTTTGGGGTGTCATTTTACATATACCCATGCTGTGTGAGATAAATATCATGGTCAAATGCCAACTTTGTATAAAAAAATTGGAAAAGTTGTCTTTTGCCAAGATATTTCTCTCACCCAGCATGGGTATATGTAAACTGACACCCCAAAATACATTCTCCTGAGTACGGCGATACCACATGTGTGACACTTTTTTGCAGCCTAGGTGGGCAAAGGGGCACACATTCCAAAGAGCACCTTTAGGATTTCACAGGTCATTTTTTACACATTTTGATTTCAAACTACTTTGCACACATTAGGGCCCCTAGAATGCCAGGGCAGTATAACTACCCCACAAGTGACCCCATTTTGGAAAGAAGACACCCCAAGGTATTCCGTGAGGGGCATGGCGAATTCCTGGAATTTTTAATTTTTTTTGTCACAAGTTAGCGGAAAATTATGATTTTTTTTTTTTCTAACAAAGTCTCATATTCCACTAACTTGTGACAAAAAATTTAAAATTCTAGGAACTCGCCATTCCCCTCACGGAATACCTTGGGGTGTCTTCTTTCCAAAATGGGGTCACTTGTGGGGTAGTTATACTGCCCTGGCAATTTAGGGGCCCTAATGCGTGAGAAGTAGTTTGAAATCAAAATCTGTAAAAAATGGCCGGTGAAATCCTAAAGGTGCTCTTTGGAATGTGTGCCCCTTTGCCCACCTGGGCTGCAGAAAAGTGTCACACATCTGGTATCGCCATACTCAGGAGAAGTTGGGCAATGTGTTTTGGGGTGTCATTTTACATATATCCATGCTGGGTGAGATAAATATCTTGGTCAAATGCCAACTTTGTATAAAAAAATGGGAAAAAAAAAATCATAATTTTCCGCTAACTTGTGACAAAAAATAAAAAGTTCTATGAACTCACTATGCCCATCAGTGAATACCTTAGGGTGTCTACTTTCCGAAATGGGGTCATTTGTGGGGTGTTTGTACTGTCTGGGCATTGTAGAACCTCAGGAAACATGATAGGTGCTCAGAAAGTCAGAGCTGTTTCAAAAAGCAGAAATTCACATTTTTGTACCATAGTTTGTAAACGCTATAACTTTTACCCAAACCATTTTTTTTTGACCCAAACATTTTTTTAAATCAAAGACACGTAGAACAATAAATTTAGCGAAAAATTTATATATGGATGTCATTTTTTTTGCAAAATTTTACAACTGAAAGTGAAAAATTTCATTTTTTTGCAAAAAAATCGTTAAATTTCAATTAATAACAAAAAAAGTAAAAATGTCAGCAGCAATGAAATACCACCAAATGAAAGCTCTATTAGTGAGAAGAAAAGGAGGTAAAATTCATTTGGGTGGTAAGTTGTATGACCGAGCAATAAACGGTGAAATTAGTGTAGTGCAGAAGTGTAAAAAGTGGCCTGGTCATTAAGGGGGTTTCAGCTAGCGGGGTTGAAGTGGTTAAATAGGACACGAGTGCCACATCTTTCCTAATTGTAAGCTAAAACCATTGGAACTTGAGACCATAATGTTATGGAAAACTGGTAATTGGTTCCAAAGCCCCAACATATCATCCTAAAATAACATAAAATTTAAGGAAATTAAGCAACTAACTACTACACATAACGTAAGTCCTTACATATAACAGCCAGAAAGAGCTGCTGAAAGCTGTAAATCCCTTTCTGTTTAGAGGAGAGGAGCTTTTTCAGGGTTTAGAAAAATACAATGGAGCTTCCCTCATCTGGTGTCCAAAGGAGAAGCTCATCTTGGCACATGTAGTAGCACTACTGTATTGAAGAGAGGCACTAGTAGACAGTCAATACAGGTGTTTTACCTTTGAAATGGCCATGATGATTGGTTGGATCTTCCAGTCAATCACATGGACCAGAGATCAGCAGTGTCGGAGGCATTGTATGTTGAGTCTGGTCTCAAGTTCCGATGACCCAGGAAAGACCCCCCATATTTGATTCATTTGATGATCTCAATAAGTTAATTCCAAGCAATTTTCCTGGTATTCTAGCTATGCACAGAATTTGGGGGCCTGGAGACTATCAATCAGAGATGAATGAAATTTTGTCAGTGCAGGAGATGCACAAGAAATCTAAAAGCATGACTGTAATGGAGCTGGTGAGAGATCCATCCCAACGTTGGCAGCTGTACGTCTTGATTGTCATTACAGTTACTATTCAGATGTCTGGCATCAATGCAGTTAAGTCATTTCTTTACATATTCAATGTAAACATACAAATGGACATTATAAGAAAAAAGGCCTCCACAAGTAATAAAAAAATAGGTGTTACAGTGATCAAATTTTGGCTGGATATCTATTCAAATTGGTCTTCTGATATGGCTAAATTCAAGTCCGAAGACCACATTGGTCAAGCTGTGATCTATTGTGGGCAGATTAACTATTGAAAATGCACTAGAATTTTGGTGCAATTTGTGCCTAAAACTGACATATATACCTTTCAATACATTTATTAATTATTTAAGGAGCATTTGTTAGCATAATCAACCCCATTAAGTCAGGCATATTGCCTGGTACAGTTCATTATGCCGTGCTAAATGATACATTTCTTTTGTCTGTAGGGTGGACTGCTGCAGCAATAGCTACCTATTTATATTAATGTAAATTAGCAAATTTGAGTGTCAAGGGGCTGGCTGGAGCCCTTGGAGCACCCCTGTGCTCTATGCACTCCTCTCTCGACTTTGATTGACAGGGCTAGACATCTAGTCTAGTTTGCAAGGGTCAACTTACTGAGGCACTGCGCAAGTGCTAGAACACTGGGCTGGATAAGATGTCTAGCCCTGTCAGTCACAGGGAAGGGGGAGTGTATAGAGCACATGGCCATTGTGTTAACATTGCTCCAAGGGCTCTGGCTAGCCCTTTGGTGCCCAAAATTTCTAATTTGCATAAGCATTAAAATTAGACATCTCTGATTTAGTTCACCCAACAAAAGAAAGCTATATTTTTACTCAACACCAACCCTACCAGGCAATAGGACTGTTTTAAATGGGTTCATCATATTGACTGATGTTCTTTAAAGGCTATGTACACCTTTGGGGACAATTTATATTAGTGCATTGTACTCATTATGAGCTAAAATACTTTTTTTCAATTGGTCTTAAATATGGAGGCCTTTTTCTGTACATAGCTGAGATGCTCTAGTAGCAGCCTGTGGATTTTCTCTCTTTTCCATCATCGAGCAGACGGACTCCTTATCTCTGCTCTCTGATCTTCTAAACACTCATTGATAAGAATGTGACTTAAATAAGTGTTTATGACCTCTTAGGGTACTTTCACACTAGCGCTAAAGTTTTCCGGTATTGTTGTCCTAATGCATTCTCAATGGAAAGCATTCCTTTTAGTATGCATCAGGATGTCTTCAGTTTAGTCACTGTACGGTATTTGGCCGGAGAAAATACTGCAGCATGCTGCAGTATTTTCTCCTGCCAAAATTTCCGGAACACATGCTGGAATGCCGGATATGGCATTATTTTCCAATGAAATGTATTAATGCCAGATCTGGTACCAAGTGTTCGAGAAAAAACTGATCCAGTTTTCCAGTCTGCGCATGCATAGATCCTTAAAAATGAGAAAAAAATAAATACCGGATCCGCTTTCCGGATGACACCAGAGAAACGGATCCGGTATTTCAATGCATTTGTCAAATGTATCCGCATCTGGATCTGGAAACAAATGGTATCCGTCTGCAAACAGATTTCCGGATCCGGCAGGCAGTTCTGGCAACGGAACTGCCTGTTGGATTTCTCTAACGCTAGGGTGTAAGGTTATTAGATGTTAGAAAAACAGTTAACCCTTTGTGACAAAACAGCTCAATATTTTTAATAAAGACCAATTGAAAAAAAGATTTTTAGCTCCAAATTGATGAAACGCAATCACCTTACCAGGCAATAGGACTGTTTTAAATCGGTTGATCATACTGACTGTTTGTTTTTCTTTAAAGGCTATGTACACCTTTGGGGCCAATTGATATTAGTGCATTGTACTTATTATGAGCTAAAAATATATATTTTTTTCAATTGGTCTTAAATATGGAGGCCTTTTCTGTACATAGCTGAGATGCTCTTGTAGCAGCCTGTGGATTTTCTCTCTTTTCCGTCATCGAGCAGACAGACTCCTTATCTCTGCTCTCTGAGCTTTTAAACGCTCATTAAAGCCCAATCCTTATCTTACTGATAAGAATGTGACTTAAATAAGTGTTTGGGTTCGAGAAGTTCGGCCGAACTTCCTGAAAATGTTTGGCACTAAAAAGGCTGTATAAATAGCCCAGAAAAGGGCTAGTGGGCTGCAAAAGGCAGCAAAATGTAGGTAAATCCCCTGCAAACAAACGTGGATAGGGAAATGAATAAAAAAAAAATAATTAACCAATATCAATTGGAGAGAGGTCCCATAGCAGAAAATCAGGCTTCATGTCACCCACCACTGGAACAGGCCACTTTCAGATATTTAGGCCCCGGCACCCAGACAGAGGAGAGAGGTCCCAAAGCAGAGAATCAGGCTTCATGTCACAGCAGAGAATCAGGCTTCATGTCACCCACCACTGGAACTGGCCACGTCACATATGAGGCGGTGAGCGGGAAGGCCGAAGTTACGCTGTAGTGCAGACAGGCGAGCAGCGGCAGGATGTGAGCGCCGGAAGCGCGCACAGACGGCCCGCACTTTATGCAGCAGCTCTGACATGTCGGGGTAGTTGTGAATGAACTTCTGCACCACCAAATTCAGCACATGCGCCAGGCAAGGGATGTGCGTCAAACCGGCTAGTCCCAGAGCTGCGACGAGATTTCGCCCATTATCGCACACCACCAGGCCGGGCTCGAGGCTCACCGGCAGCAACCACTCGTCGGTCTGTTGTTCAATACCCCGCCACAACTCCTGCGCGGTGTGGGGCCTGTCCCCCAAACATAGGAGTTTCAGAATGGCCTGCTGATGTTTACCCTGGGCTGTGCTGAAGTTTGTGGTGAAGGTGTGTGGCTGACTGGATGAGCAGGTGGAAGAAGAGGAGGAGGAAGCCGAGTAGGAGGAGGAGGCTACAGGAGGCAAAGAATGTTGCCCTGCGATCCTTGGCGGCGGAAGGACGTGCGCCAAAGAACTCTCCGTCTGGGGCCCAGCCGCCACTACATTTACCCAGTGTGCAGTTAGGGAGATATAGCGTCCCTGGCTATGCTTACTGGTCCACGTATCTGTGGTTAGGTGGACCTTGCCACAGATGGCGTTGCGCAGTGCACACTTGATTTTATCGGATACTTGGTTGTGCAGGGAAGGCACGGCTCTCTTGGAGAAGTAGTGGCGGCTGGGAACAACATACTGTGGGACAGCAAGCGACATGAGCTGTTTGAAGCTGTCTGTGTCCACCAGCCTGAATGACAGCATTTTATAGGCCAGTAGTTTAGAAATGCTGCCATTCAGGGCCAGGGATCGAGGGTGGCTAGGTGGGAATTTACACTTTCTCTCAAATGTTTGTTAGAGAGAGAGCTGAATGCTGCCGTGTGACATGGTGGAGATACTTGGTGATGGAGGTGGTGGTGTTGGTGGTACATCCTCTGTTTGCTGGGCGGCAGGTGCCAACGTTCCTCCCGAGGCGGAGGAAGAGGCCGAGGCAGCAGCAGAAGAGGTAGCAGGGGGAGCCTGAGTGAGTTCCTTGTTTTTAAGGTGTTTACTCCACTGCAGTTCATGCTTTGCATGCAGATGCCTGGTCATGCAGGTTGTGCTAAGGTTCAGAACGTTAATGCCTCGCTTCAGGCTCTGATGGCACAGTGTGAAAACCACTCGGGTCTTGTCGTCAGCACATTGTTTGAAGAACTGCCAAACCAGGGAACTCCTTGAAGCTGCCTTTGGGGTGCTTGGTCCCAGGTGGCGGTGGCCAGTAGCAGGCGAACTCTCTTGGCAGCGGGTGTTCTGCTTTTGCCCCTGCTCCCTCTTTTGCTACGCTGTTGGCTCGGTCTCACCACTGCCTCTTCCTCTGAACTCTGAAAGTCAGTGGCATGACCTTCATTCCATGTGGGGTCTATGACCTCATCGTCCCCTGCATCGTCTTCCGCCAAGTCTTCCTCCCTGACCTCCTGTTCAGTCTGCACACTGCAGAAAGATGCAGCAGTTGGCACCTGTGTTTCATCATCATCATAGACGTGCTGAGGTGGTCTTCCCATGTCTTCATCATCAGGAAACATAAGTGGTTGTGCGTCAGTGCATTCTATGTCTTCCACCGCTGGGGAAGGACTAGGTGGATGCCCTTGGGAAACCCTGCCAGCAGAGTCTTCAAACAGCATAAGAGACTGCTGCATAACTTGAGGCTCAGACAGTTTCCCTGATATGCATGGGGGTGATGTGACAGACTGATGGGCTTGGTTTTCAGGCGCCATCTGTGCGCTTTCTGCAGAAGACTGGGTGGGAGATAATGTGAACGTGCTGGATCCACTGTCGGCCACTCAATTGACTAATGTCTGTACCTGCTCAGGCCTTACCATCCTTAGAACGACATTTGGCCCTACCAAATATCGCTGTAAATTCTGGCGGCTACTGGGACCTGAGGTAGTTGGTTCACTAGGACCGTTGTCTGTGGCAGAATGGCCACGTCCTCTCCCAGCACCAGAGGGTCCACTAACACCACCACGACCATGTCCGTGTCCGCGTCCTTTACTGGATGTTTTCCTCATTGTTACCGTTCACCACAATAAGAAAAAAATTATTTGGCCCAATGTATTGAATTCTAATTCAGGCCTTTTTTTACAGGGCACCTAACACTATCTGGCTATCTATTTAGGTACCGTATTACACTAATACAGGCACAGCAGTAACCACAGATTTAGCTGAATATAAATTGTAGGCCTAGTATTTAGGCCCTGGATGAAAGGTATCCTTTTATGGACAGAATTACACTTGGAGATGCACGGTAGCGTGTGAAGTTGTTGAGGAGGACCCTATAAGCACTTGAATTTGCACCTTGAATGTAATATACCCTTTTACGGACAGAAATACACTGAGATGCACAATAGTGCGTGCAAATTTAAAGGCTTATGCTTTCAGCAATTGTAATTTAAAAGTTTGTGTAATATACCCTTTTACGGAAAAAAATACACTTGGAGATGCACTCTGAGTGTAATATACCCTTTTACGGACAGATTTAAACTTGGCCTGCAACAGCAGAAACCTCTGTGATTTAGGGTATTGCTATTTTGGGATTTGAATTTCAACCCAGAACAAAAACTATGCTTTGACGGACTCTAAAAAATTTGTGCAGCCACAGCTGGAACACCAGATTTAGGGTATTGCTATTTTGGCAATTGAATTTCACCCCAGAAAAAAATATATCCTTTGCCAGACAGCAGACAGTATTACACTTGGCTAACCACAGCTGGAACACCAGATTTAGGGGATTGTTATTTTTGCAAGTGAATTTCACCCCTCAATAAAATATAGAAAATTCTATCCTGAGTTTCTAGGGGTGACAATAAGCACAGCCAAGCCCCTGATGTAGGATATAGCAAAAAAAAAAAAAAACTACTATTGATGGTTAAATGGACTTGGTGGCAGCTTGTGCTGGCGCACCACAAGACACAAAATGGCCGCCGATCACCCCAGAAAAAAGCTCTGGGCAGCCTAAAAACAGTGAGCAATTAACTAGCAGAAGTTGAATGATTCAAAGCTGTAGATCGATCACTTCATTAACCCTGGGTTCACACCTGAGCGTTTTACAGCGCGTTCAAACGCGCTGTAAAACGCTTAAGACATGAAAACCAATGCTTCCCTATGGGAAGGGTTCACACCTGGGCGTTTTACAGCGCGTACGAACGCGCTGTAAAACGCCCGACGCTCAAACAAGTACTTGAGCTTCTTTGGGGCGTTTTGACGCGCGTTTGTGGCCATAGGACACTGCAGTCAATGACACAAACGCGCGTCAAACGCGTGTTTACTATTACAAAAAACGCGCATAAAAACGCGCGACAAAAACGCGCGTAAAACGCGCGTTTGAGGAACGCTCAGGTGTGAACCCAGGGTAAGTGTTTTTGCTGAGTTAATCCCTGCCTAATCGTGCGGTGCTACGTGACTCCAGCTTAAATAGAGGCTGGGTCACATGCTGCACTGGCCAATCACAGCCATGCCAATAGTAGGCATGGCTGTGATGGCCTCTTGGGGCAAGTAGTATTACCCTTGTTGATTGGCTGCTTTGCAGCCTTTCAAAAAGCACCAAGAAAGTGCCGAACACCGAACCCGAACTTTTACGTAAATGTTTTGGTTCGGGTCCGTGTCACGAACACCCCAAAATTCGGTACAAACCCGAACTATACAGTTCGGGTTCGCTCATCCCTATTTATGACCTCTTAGGGTACTTTCACACTAGCGTTAAAGTTTTCCGGTATTGAGTTCCGTCCTAGGAGCTCAATACTGAAAAAAAACTCTTTAGTTGTGTCCTAATGCATTCTGAATGGAAAGCATTCCGTTCAGTATGCATCAGGATGTCTTCAGTTCAGTCACTGTACGGTATTTTTTCCGGAACAAATGCCAGAATGCCGGATCCGAAATAATTTTCCATGGAAATGTATTAATGCCAGATCCGGTACCAAGTGTTCCGGAAAAACTAATCCAGTTTTCCGGTCTGCGCATGCGTAGGCCCCTTAAAAAAATTTAAAAAATAAATACTGGATTCGTTTTCTGGATGACACCAGAGAGATGGTCCGGTATTTCAATGCATTTGTCAAATGGATCCGCATCCGGAAACAAATGGTATCCGTTTGCACACGGATTTCCGGATCCGGCAGGCAGTTCCGGCAACAGAACTGCCTGCCTGATTCCTCTAACGCTAGTGTGAAAGGTTATTAGATGTTAGAAAAACAGTTAACCCTTTGTGACAAAACGGCTCAATATTTTTTAATAAAGACCAATTGAAAATATGATTTTTAGCTCCAAGCTGGTGAAATGCAATAATAAAAAAAATATTCCCCAAAGGTGTAAGTAGCCTTTAAGTCTCCCTACACAAATGCATTTTGTCTGGCGGTTTTTTACCACTCTAATAACTGCCAGAATAATGATATCCCTTTTTTCTTGCCTGTGTGTTTGAACCTTTTTTTAGCCGTTTTGTTGCAGTGTGTTTGCTCATTATCATTGGTTACAGCATGTTGTATTTTATTTTTAAAAGAAGCCAGTAAGCTGGTGGTTTTACTGAAAAACAGGTGTAAAAAATTCCATTAAAATGCAAGAGTGCAGAAAAAAGGCCTTCAAAAACTAAACTTCTAAAGATGTGCCAGGTTTATCATCCAGGGTCAGCCGCTATGATAAATCTGGTGCCAGCACGGAACTGACGTAGATATCAGATGAAATGTACACAAGTTTTCTGGTGTACATATTGGTAAATGAGTCAGGCCATAGAGAACCTGCCCATAACCCAACACCCTGAGGGGCGGACTGGGAACTTAAAGTGGCCCTGGAAAAAAATAAATAAAAGTGGCACCTATGTTGTAGTGTTGATTGCAAATATTCTAATCGCAAATTTTATCACGAATATTGGAACTTCGAGAATTCGCGAATATCTAGAATATAGTGCTATATCTTTGTAATCGCGAATCTTCTAGATTTTTTTCATCAGTACCCATGATCCCTAACTGCTTCTTGCTTGTGGGCCAATGAGAAGGCTGCAATATCTTTGACTTTAGGAGTAGTGTTGATCGCAAATTTTTGTATCGTAAATTTTTATTGCAAATTCTCCAATTTTTGCAATCAAGAAAATAATGACTGGAGATGACGAGTTCTCTAATATATATGAAGAATATTTGCCCAAATATTCGCGAAATATCACAAATTTGAATATTGCCCCTCATCACTGCTATGTTGTAGGCAGGTCCAAAGGTGACAGAAGGTGTGGGGCCAGCAATACCGCAGTGCAACACAAAATACCATCCTATCACCATACTGGACGATGGTTATACAGTTGAATTCAGGAAGGCAGCTGCGACTGCTGGCCAGTAGTGTTGATCACGAATATTCGAATTTTTATCGCGAATATAGGTACTTCGCAAATTCATGAATATTTCGAATATAGTGATATATATTCGTAATTTCGAATATTCCATTTTTTTTTAAATCAGTACACATGATCCCTCCCTGCTTCTAGCTTGTGGGCCAATGAGAAGGCTGCAGTATATTTGACTTAAGGAGTAGTGTTGTTTGCAAATTTTTGTAATGCAAATTTTTATTGTGAATTTTTCAACACAACTATTAGACAAAGAAGATTATAGCACTATATTAGCTAAATTGCTCTGTATTAATTTTTTTCCCCGAATATTCGCAATATTGCTATAACTTTGTTTTTTCAAATATTCGTAATATTCTAAAACAGGAATATATAGCAATATAGCGAATATTCGAAAAAAAACTAATATAGAGCAATTTAGCTAATATAGTGCTATAATCTTCTTTGTCTAATAGTTGTAATTTTTTTTCTCATCTGAAGTTCAGATTGGAAAAACATTACAACTATTAAAAAAAAGATTATAGCACTATATTAGCTAAATTGCTCTATATTCGTTTTTTCGTATATACTCTATATTTCTATATATTCTTGTTTTAGAATATTACGAATATTCGAAAAAACAGTTATAGCAATATAGCGAATATTCAGAAAAAAAAACAAATATAGAGCAATTTAGCTAATATAGTGCTATAGTCTTTTTTTTTTATAGTTGTAATTTTTTTCCAATCTGAACTTCAGATGAGAAAAAAATTACAACTATTAGACAAAGAAGATTTTAGCACAATATTAGCTAAATTGCTCTATATTCGTTTTTTTCGAATATTCGCTATATTGCTATATATTCTTGTTTTAGATTATTACGAATATTCGAAAAAATTAAGTTATAGCAATTTAGCTAATATAGTTCTATAATCTTCTTTGTCTAATAGTTGTAAGTTGAAAAATTTGCAATAAAAATTCGGATTACGAAAATTCGCATATTACACGATCATTACCTTGCCGAATATAACGAATATTCGATTTTGCAAATATTCAACGAAAATTCTACAAAATATTTGTGAAATATCGCGAATTCGAATATGACCCCTGCCGCTCATCACTACTGACCAGGGGCATAAGTACCTAATGCTCCTAGCATTAATTAATGCTGAGAGCATCATACCATTATGTACCTGGTCAGCGTCCATGAGGAGGGCTTGGTCCCTTCATTTGGTGCAAAACCTTAGTAAATCTGCCCTGCTGTTCTAAATTCTGTTCTTTGGAAATGTTAAGAGTTCGAAAAATCCATACTTGCAGACATTTAGAGCTGTTATTTGGCCCGTTAGCTTAATTAAAATGTTGTTTTAATGTTGTTTTTCCTTTTTAAAGCACTCAATTGTATAAAATTGCACTAATACTAGCGAGATGCTGATGTTGGATCTTCCAGTTTCAAGTTCAAATCTGCGTTGGAAGCGCCATTCGGGGCCTCCGTTGCAGATTCAATTAAGAAGACCAGATGATAAAGTCCTGCATGCACTACAATGGAGTCCATTCAGTTACTGTTCAGAATCTGTTTTATTTTACCAGATGAGAAAGTCCTGCATGCAGGACTTTTTCGTGCACTAAGAAAAACAGGATTACGAACGGAAACTGAACTCCATTGTAGTCTGTTCAGCTCCATTCGAGTCAGTTATGTGCCCAATTCTCCACTTCCGTTGTTCTCCTCCTGTAACAGAGCAGAACAACTAGCAGTAATGTGATCCTGGCCTAACAGTGACCCAGGAAAAACAATTGTATGTTGAAAATATGGTAGCTTGAGGCTACTGTCACTTGATGGACCACTGTACAAATTTATTTTTTTCTCCTTAAACTGTTTCAGATTTTCTATTATGCAAGAAGTATTTTTCTCACTGCTGATTTGCCTCTGGAGAAAATCCCCTATATGACTATAGGAATGGGAGGTTTTGAGCTTATGGCTGTCATTCTATGTGTGAGTATTTAGATTGGTTACATCTGATATTTCAGAAACACTGCTTGGCCACCCACCATAAGGCTACTTTCACATGTGACCAATACTCCACATGTATAACATTTGCTTTTTGATGTGAAAATGGCGGTGGATTTTACCCTCTCCCCATTGCAAAGACTGATAGCTGCAGTGGAAATCCACAACATAAACTGACATGCTTCAGATTTCAAATCTGCCTATTAGGAAAACATTCTGGGAAAGATTGGGTCCCCACACTATCGCATCCATGTCCTGAGCTGTCAGTCATGCAATATTAGGCGCAATGAACCCCTTCTTCCCCATCCCGAACTACTGGATTGAGGTAAAGACAAAGCTTTAGAATATGTAATTTGTATCTTTCAACTCACTTGTATTTTCCCACAGTAAGCGCACAAAGTGCCCATTCTCTATGTGTATAGCAAGGACCCCTTAGCTGTGATATATAATGAACAGGACTCTAGTCCAAAGTGCTTCAGAACACATACACTTTGTGGGCAGACTGCAGAGGAAGGCCAAATAGAAGACATTAGGGTACGTTCACATCTGCGGCATACTGGATCCGGCAGGCTGTTGCTCACCAGATCCCATTGTAGTCTATGGGGTTTGGGGGTGCGCAGTACTATCTGGCAGCGCCGGATCCAGAGAACTCCAGCAGGCTGTTCTCTGCTGGAACAGCCTGCCGAATCTGGGATGCCGGAGATGTGAAGCTACAGTAGGCTAACAATAAAATATTCTGCATTTGTGTCACTTGAACTATCCAGCAATTACAGTAGTTCATTTTTGGACCCCATTGTGACAGATTCTTTTTAAAAAGTATGCCTAAAATTATTGAAAAAATTATTAAAATCTACTATTAATGCTCTAAAATTATTTTTATAATATACTTGATTATTCCTTATACCTTACTGAAGTTCAGGTGTCTATAGTGCTTTGCAATCCATACTACCATACACACCAGTGTACAATGCTGCCTGTTCCGGTCTGCATGGTGTAGGTTCTAGCAGAGCGGAACAAGTAGGCACAGGAGCTTAGCATTGCACATCGCTGCTCTGCCTGTGCCCGTTCTGCTAAAGCATGGCATAGCATATCTATACCATGCTTTTGGAGAGCAGCGCTGGCACAGATAGGAGCAGAGATGTGCTATGGAGCGCTTACAGCACTCACTGCAGCCACAGGGTAATCTGTACTCCCACACACACAGTATTGATTGCAAGGCGCCATAGGCCCCTGAGCTTTTTGCATGGAAAAAAAAAATGTATATTAGAAAAAAAAAACATTTTAGGGCATTTACAATAGGTTTTAATACTTTATTCAACTTTTTTTTTAGATACACTTTAATAAAGTCATTAAGAGGTTATGAAAGTTTTATGGGTGAGCAACCTGCAGTAAGCTGGTATTTTGGCAGCAATGGATGCTGTTCTTTAGTTTTAGACTGGAAAGCCATGTTTTTCGGGGCCTTGCAAAGTGTTAATGTGGTACATTACCAAAATAATTCATGTTTTGTATTATAATTTGTATGTATTCCCAAAAGCTGTCTATAGGTGTTTAGTTAATTATGCCCTGACTCAGCAGAAGAAACTAGCTTTCCCCTTTGAGGGATTCTAGACAGTATCACATTATCCAAGGCTCAGTTAAGCTCTACATACTGTTCAGTCATGGGCAGACTGACAATAGACCCTAGAGGGAAATTTCCCAGTGGGCCAATGCCAAGAGAGCCCCCCAAGCCCTCCTTTTGGCCACCAGCCAGGTATATAATGATCTGATGCTCTTAACATTAATTAATGCTAGGAGCATCAGGCACTTATGCACCTGCCAGCGGCTGCTGGTGCAATCCTAAATTCAACTGTATTGCCATCATCAGGACGATGATACAGTTTCATAATGTGGCACGGGCGACAATATATTGTGTTGCATTGTGGTATTTGGTTTGGATGGAGGCAGTATTTCGTGCTGCACTGTGGTATCTGGTTCTGCTGGGGCATTACTTTTGCGCTGCACTGTGATATCTGGTTCTGCTGAGGCAATATTTTCTTCTGCACTACAGTATTGCTAGCCCTGCCTAATTCTCTTGTCCTGCCTTCTGTCAATTTGGACCCGCCTACAACATAGGTCCACTTTTAGTTTTTTTCCAGGGCCACTAAGTTCCCAGTCTGCCCCTGCATTCAGGTCAGATACCAATTTGTTTTTGGGCTTTACTTGTGACAGACGCCTATGCCATCATTCCTGTGAAGGAGAGAATCCCTGAGGGAAGGAGAAACAGATATCCATAGACTGTCTAAGAACACAAGGCCATGCATGCTAGCAAGGTATTCGCTGTTTATGGCTATAGACTTTGCTGCTTGTGGAAGGATTATCAGTTAACGGCACGTTTCACACTTATAAAATGGTTTGGCAGACCGTTTGACAATATGCATCCCCCAGTCTGGGGATTGCAGAGCTGATAGACTGTTTGCATGTGGATGGTTTGTAGTCTGGGATAGCTACCACATTTTTAAGAGTTTCATCTCGGAAAGGTTGCAAAGTGTTTAGAAGGCGCTCAGGGACTACTACTCCTATTATCATCATTGTTGCAATTTGCCTATATACAGCTATTGGGAAGAGAATGCACTGTGACTTGCCTTGGAACTGTGCCTTAATATCATTGGATGTGCAAATGGAACCCTGCTAGGCACAAAGACCTCCGGCAAGATCAAATTAGGAATAGATCAATTCTACTTTTTATTAAATAAGATGCATCAAGGATAAAACTACTCGTTTCTGGGATACTCAGGTCCCCTTCCTCAGGTTACAAAGCTTAATATAATTGGATGTACTACAACTCCCGTTCTGAAGTTTAGTAAAGAGATAAATTAATCTTCTACAACTGGCCTGGTTACTAACTCCCGCATCATACACCAAACACTGCACCTACATCTCCTGACTTGCATCAAACCCACAACACCAAGGGCATCCAAACTATCATCAGGCAGGATCCCCAACACCAGGGTGTGCCCCGAGGGAAGACAGAGTGCACCCTCTTATCACTCCCTGGCCCTACAGAGCATCGATGTGAGGATTGCCACAGTGAATAATTATTGCAGCCAGAGCCACTACCACGCCCATCCTATGCTCTGCTCCTCCTGGGTTTACGGCAAAAGTCCATTTTCTGTTCATAATTATCCCCCTCCTGTTTAGTAAACCCTAGTTCACAGATTAGTGTTTTGGTCAGTGTTTGTTCAGTGATTTCCAGCATTGATTGTGAGCCAAAACCACGAGTGGAGCAGGTACAAATCTTTTCATTATACCTTATCTCTGAGTAGGCTCCACTTCTGGTTTTGGCTCATGGTCTCTGACCAAACAATGACATAGTGAACTACAGTATGCCTTAATGACACTTGATTATTTTAATTGCAGAGTGTGATAACAGGACACTGCAGAAGAAAAGTCCTCCTGCTTGGGTGTTACGGCTGCATGGCTATGATGCTTGCTGGTCTAACAGTCACTCTCACTTTTTCGGTAATAAAAATAATTTCAGAATAAAACTGCTCCCCTGATGATTTTAGGGGTAGCGGTGAATAAAATAAATGAACTAATACAATGAAATAATATATATTATCTCTTTACCTTAGAGCTGGGCTTCTTGGATGCCATATCTCAGTGCTGTGCTCATTTTCTTTTTCATCTTTTTCTATGGCTTGGGTCCAGGTATGTATTGCTTGCCCTTAAAAATGTGATTAGTGCACGCATGCCCCTGGACTACCGCTCCGGCCCCATTGACTATAATGGGGGCGGGGCGGAGTTCTGGCGGCAGCACATGCCGAGAGGCGGCCGGGATAAAAGTACGACATGTCATACTTTTATTCTGGACGCCTCTCAGCATGCGCTGCCGTACTGCCGCCAGAATCCGCCCCGCCCCCATTATAGTCAATGGAGCTTGAGCAGTAGTCAGGGGGCTGGCATTGCACTAGCAGCACCACATATCTGACAGGCTGCTCACCCACTGGAACAGCCTGCTGGAGCTCCGTGCCGCTAGTGTGAAACTAGCCTAAATCTTTCTATATGCTATGTTAAAGGAAATCTGTCACCTGGATTATCCCTATTCATGTAAAAATATTGCCTAATAGTACCCAGTACCTCATTTTCAGGGTTACATCAGATGATGCATTAGGCTAACCTAAAAGATGTGTTTTTAGGGAGCGTCTAAAACTGTGGGATTAACCTAATTGCTTGCAGTATTGCTTTCCTAAATATTCAAGGCGGGAATGGATCAGGGCAACAATGAGAGTTTTTTGTTTTTTCCACAGTAAGAAAGGGGCAGATTCTAGAGATGTTTTTGAGGTGCAGGCGGCATGAGCAGACAAGAGATTGAATACCGGGGGTAAAGGAAAGATTAGTGTGAAACATAACACTGAGACAGCGGGCATGCTGCCCAAGAGTTATCATAGTGCCACACACTAAGGCCTCATGCACACGACCGTTGTGTGCATCCGTGGCCGTTGTGCTGTTTTCCGTTTTTTTTTCGCAGACCCATTGACTTTCAATGGGTCCGTGGAAAAATCGGAAAATGCACCGTTTTGCAGCCGAGACCATGATCCGTGTATCCTGTCCGTCCCAAAAATATGACCTGTCCTATTTTTTTGACGGACAACGGTTCACGGACCCATTCAAGTCAATGGGTCCGTGAAAGAACACGGATGCACACAAGATTGGCATCCGTGTCCGTGATCCGTGGCCGTAGGTTGCTTTCATACAGACGGATCCGAAGATCCGTCTGCATAAAAGCTTTTTCAGATCTAAGTTTTCACTTCGTGAAAACTCATATCCGACAGTATATTCTAACACAGAAGCGTTCCCATGGTGATGGGGACGCTTCTAGTTAGAATACACTACAAACTGTGTACAAGACTGCCCCCTGCTGCCTGGCAGCACCCGATCTCTTACAGGGGGCCGTGATCAGCACAATTAACCCCTTCAGGTGCGGCACCTGAAGGGGTTAATTGTACTATCATATCCCCCTGTAAGAGCTCAGGGCTGCCAGGCAGCAGGGGGCAGACCCCCCCTCCCCAGTTTGAATATCATTGGTGGCCAGTGCGGCCCCCCCCCTCCCTCTATTGTAATAAATCGTTGGTGGCACAGTGTGCACCCACCATCGCCCCCCCTCCCTCCCTCTATTGTAATAAATCGTTGGTGGCACAGTGTGCGCCCACCATCGCCCCCCCCCTCCCTCCCTCTATTGTAATAAATCGTTAGTGGCACAGTGTGCGCCCACCATCGGCCCCCCCTCCCTCTATAGCAGTAACAACATTGGTGGCAGTGTGCGGCCTCCCATCCCCCCCCCCCCCGATCATTGGTGGCAGCGTAGTTCCCAGTTTAATCGCTGGGGCTCCGATCGGTAACCATGGCAACCAGGAAGCTACTGCAGCCCTGGTTGCCATGGTTACTTAGCAATAGTACAATAGTAGAAGATTCATACTTACCTGCTTGCTGCTGCGATGTCTGTGACCGGCCGGGAGCTCCTCCTACTGGTAAGTGACAGTTCTTTAGCAATGCGCCGCACAGACATGTCACTTACCAGTAGGTGGAGCTCCCGGCCGGACACTAACATCGCAGCAGCAAGCAGGTAACTATGAATCTTCTACTATTGTACTATTGCTAAGTAACCATGGCAACCAGGACTGCAGTAGCGTCCTGGTTGCCATGGTTACCGATCGGAGCCCCAGCGATTAAACTGGGACTCCGATCGGAACTCCGCTGCCACCAATGATCGGGGGGGGGGGGGGGGGGGAGATGGGAGGCCGCACACTGGCCACCAATGTTGTTACTGCTATAGAGGGAGGGGGGCCGATGGTGGGCGCACACTGTGCCACCAACAATTTATTACAATAGAGGGAGGGAGGGGGGGGGGCAATGGTGGGCGCACACTGTGCCACCAACGATTTATTACAATAGAGGGAGGGAGGGGGGGGCGATGGTGGGCACACACTGTGCCACCAACGATTTATTACAATAGAGGGAGGGGGGGGGCCGCACTGGCCACCAATGATATTCAAACTGGGGAGGGGGGGTCTGCCCCCTGCTGCCTGGCAGCCCTGAGCTCTTACAGGGGGATATGATAGTACAATTAACCCCTTCAGGTGCCGCACCTGAAGGGGTTAATTGTGCTGATCATGGCCCCCTGTAAGAGATCGGGTGCTGCCAGGCAGCAGGTGGCAGTCTTGTACACAGTTTGTAGTGTATTCTAACTAGAAGCGTCCCCATCACCATGGGAACGCTTCTGTGTTAGAATATACTGTCGGATATGAGTTTTCACGAAGTGAAAACTTAGATCTGAAAAAGCTTTTATGCAGACGGATCTTCGGATCCGTCTGTATGAAAGCAACCTACGGCCACGGATCACGGACACGGATGCCAATCTTGTGTGCATCCGTGTTCTTTCACGGACCCATTGACTTGAATGGGTCCGTGAACCGTTGTCCGTCAAAAAAATAGGACAGGTCCTATTTTTTTGACGGACAGGATACACGGATCACGGCCTCGGCTGCAAAACGGTGCATTTTCCGATTTTTCCACGGACCCATTGAAAGTCAATGGGTCCGCGAAAAAAAACGGAAAACGGCACAACGGCCACGGATGCACACAACGGTCGTGTGCATGAGGCCTGAGAGTGTCATTATAATGTTTAGCAGCCAGTTCTGGATAGCAGAGGGAGGAGTTTGGGGACAGTAATGAGTGCAGAGAGTCTGTAAGTTTAATAGTGTCAATGGCTTGTAGATTTCTGAATGTGTGATAAGTAACATAATGTGCTGAGATGGATAAGGACTTGTGACAGTGAAGGGGGGGAAAGTTGTGGTCAGAGAGCAGGAGAGGAGAGTTACTAAAGTTGGAAACGGAGCTAAGCTGGAAGAAAAAATGGTCAAGTGTGTTACTGACTTTATGCGTCTGAGAGTTAGGGCTCATGCACACGACCATATGTATTTTGCGGTCCGCAAAAAACGGATCCGCAAAAAATACGGATGACGTCCGTGTGCATTCCGTATTTAGTGAAACGGAATAGCTGGACCCTGATAGAACAGTACTATCCTTGTCTGTAATGCGGACAGTAATAGGACATGTTCTATTTTTTCGGAACAGAAATACAGACATACGGAAACGCAATGCACATGGAGTAACTTCCATTTTTTTTGCAGACCCATTGAAATGAATAGTTCCGTATACGGTCCAAAACAGGAGGTTAGAGATAGAAACTGGGAGGCACACGTGGAGATAGGGCTGTTAATGTTGTCAAGTCTTGTACTTTGTACTGTATATAAAAATGACATAGAACATAGAACATTCTCATAGAACATATGTTGCTAATACAGTATGTGATGAAAAAAATTCATGGAAGTGTTTCTTTATTCCATGGTGATCAGGCATGTGTTCAGGTCTGGTGATATGGTGAATTGTCTTTACTCCACAGGGACATTAACGGTTGCAATAATTATAGAGATATCCAATCACAGTTCCCGAGCTGCAGTGTTTGTGATCATTGGTGGCCTCAACTGGATCGGACTCTATGTGATAGGGATGGTATTTCCATATGTAGAGGTAAGTATGTACTCATTATACTGTACAAATGATTGATCCTTATCCTGTGATATGACATTTTACAATATAATTGTTCACATAATTAGTGCAGAGAAGAGACTGCAGAAACCACTGCAGTTTCAGATAAACCTATCTAGACTTTGAAGGGGGCTCCCCTCTGAAATGACACAGCCACAGACCTTTTGCAGTTGAGCAATAAATTGTTCATTTGCTTAAGGTCTCATGCACACAACCGTTTTTTTTGCGGTCTGCAAAAATGGGTTCCGTTATCCGTGTCCGTTTTTCCTTCCGGACACGGATTTTTGGAGGATCCACGGACATGAAGGAAAAAGTCGTTTTGGTGTCCGCCTGGCCGTGCGGAGCCAAACGGATCCGTCCTGACTTACAATGCAAGTCAATGGGGACGGATCCGTTTGATGTTGACACAATATGGTGCAATTGCAAACGGATCCGTCCCCCATTGACTTTCAATGTAAAGTCAGGAGTCCCTATTATACCATCGGATCAGAGTTTTCTCCAATCCGATGGTATATTTTAACTTAAAGCGTCCCCATCACCATGGGAACGCCTCTGTTAGAATATACCATCGGATTTGAGTTAAATCGTGAAAACTCATATCCGACAGTATATTCTAACACAGAGGCGTTCCCATGGTGATGGGGACGCTTCAAGTTAGAATATACTAAGAATTGTGTACATGACTGCCCCCTGCTGCCTGGCAGCACCCGATCTCTTACAGGGGGCTGTGATCCGCACAATTAACCCCTCAGGTGCCGCACCTGAAGGGGTTAATTGTGCGTATCATAGCCCCCTGTAAGAGATCAGGGGCTGCCAGGCAGCAGGGGGCAGACCCCCCCTCCCTCCCTAGTTTGAATATCATTGGTGGCCAGTGTGCGCCCCCCCCCTCCCTCCCTCTATTGTATTATCATTGGTGGCCAGTGTGCACCCCCCCCCCCGGACCCCCCTCCCTCCCTCTATTGTATTATCATTGGTGGCCAGTGTGCGGCCTCCCCTCTCCCCCCCCCCCCCGATCATTGGTGGCAGCGGAGAGTTCCGATCGGAGTCCCAGTTTAATCGCTGGGGCTCCGATCGGTAACCATGGCAACCAGGACGCTACTGCAGTCCTGGTTCCCATGGTTACTTAGCAATATTAGAAGCATCATACTTACCTGCTGCGCTGTCTGTGACCGGCCGGGAGCTCCTCCTACTGGTAAGTGACAGATCATTAAGCAATGCGCCGCACAGACCTGTCACTTACCAGTAGGAGGAGCTCCCGGCCGGTCACAGACAGCGCAGCAGGTAAGTATGATGCTTCTAATATTGCTAAGTAACTATGGCAACCAGGACTGCAGTAGCGTCCTGGTTGCCATGGTTACCGATCGGAGCCCCAGCGATTAAACTGGGACTCCGATCGGAACTCTCCGCTGCCACTAATGATCGGGGGGGGGGGGAGGCCGCACACTGGCCACCAATGATATTAATACAATAGAGGGGGGGGGGGGCCGCACACTGACTTGAATGGGTCCGTGAACCGTTGTCCGTCAAAATAATAGGACAGGTCATATTTTTTTGACGGACAGGATACACGGATCACGGAGGCGGATGACAAACGGTGCATTTTCCGAGTTTTCAACGGACCCATTGAAAGTCAATGGGTCCGCAGAAAATCACGGAAAACGGAACAACGGCCACGGGTGCACACAACGGTCGTGTGCATGAGGCCTAACAGTGACACAATAAAATTCTGAGTGGTCCTTGACTGGGACCAGACCCCCACAGTTACTACTGATATTACACAAAATTTGGGTCGCACCAAAGTGAATGTTGGCTTCTGCCTGTCCTGCTGTGGAATTGTTTAAAATTATCACTAGCAACCTGTCCTAGTAATGATCTGACCCTGTGTGTGATATGTTGTTATGGCTGAGTAGCCTGACAAAAATGGGGATCCTTCCCCT